>NC_086450.1:81673278-81990324 GCF_028390025.1 Pseudophryne corroboree | reverse complement strand
TTCTTTTATCATGCACAGGTGAGTTGATGTCTTTTGCTTGGGAAGTGATTATCCCACTTGTTTCCACAGACATAAATCCAGAAAACAGGACCTGTTGAGGGTTCTTGAGGACTGGAGTTGAGAACCCCAACAGGAGGATTTCCTCGTTAGGAAGAAACCTGTATATATAGGCATTGTTCTGACTTTCCTAGAGTTTAAATAGTCTGTACCCCCATTATATAAAGGCATGAGGAACGCTTATACGTTTCGCCAGCACTGACACTTGGGAGAGGAGAACGCTGACACTGAGAAATGGATACAGGGATGTGAACTTCTGAATAAGACTATTGAATTTGGCTCCTGGATTAAGGTGGGTACACACTAGTAGATATATCTGCAGATCAATTGATCTGCAGATATATCTATGGACGGATCGGGCAGTGTGTTCAGCATACACACTGCCCAATCCGTCGGGGACTGACGTCATGAACTGGGCGGGCGTGTACACACGCCCGCCCAGTTCAGCTGTAAATCACCGCCGGCCGCCGCAGCATGTGTACGGGCGGTCGGCCGACCGCCCCGTACACACACAGCGACGCGCCAATATATCGGTAGATATATTGGACGTCGGCTGTGATGCGCGGCCGACGCGATACGTCTGAACGACGGAGTTCACAGACGTATCGGCCGTACACACTGGCAGACGCTCCCGCGATATATCGGCCGTTCAAGAGAACGGCCGATATATCGACCAGTGTGTACGGGCCTTTAGTCAGCTGGGACAGCGATTGGTCCCATAGTGCCCACGGCTGTTGACCTTCCTTCACGGCAGCACTGCAGCACCTATTGCTGCCTTCTAGTAACAATTAGTTTGTGGGATAGGGGCTGACCCCAGCAAAGGGTATAAAGAGGCTCTTAGCTAACAGGGGTTGTGCAAATGTTTCCGACCAGAAGCCACGTGTTACTATTTCATAGCAAACTGCAGGATGGTACAAATCAGCATAAGCGAGTGGAGCAGGTGATTGCTTGCCGAACTGGTAACACATCACAGGACATCAATAGTAAAGGTTAATGAATAGCGATAGGGTTACGCTCATGACTTAGGATGGCCAGATACGGTTGTTTGTACCTAGAATTCTTATGGCCTGAATGACAGAGGTGTAGACTCCAATGTAAATGTGTAGAAATAATGATGATTCATTATAAGACTCTTTAGATTTTAGTAATTCCCAGTACTATAGTATCATCATTTTAGGTATGCTGTTAGTTAAGCTGCTATCTATTCCACACTTTGCTGTCTTGTCCCTCTTTTGGATTTTAGGTATATATCTATCCAGTAAAACCTCATCCATTTTCTTCTCAAATGTTCTCTTTTGCTACTAAGGGCCTGAATCATAGGTAGACGGTGTGTCGACGTAAAGCAGCATACATTTTTAGTCTGTACCCGAGCCACATTATGCATGATGGTTATCGTACAACGACTCAGAGTGAAATTGCACACAGTTGTGTACAGTTTCGATGGGCGTTTGTCTTTGGTTACTGGGGGGAGTGGGTGGCCAGACACATGTGTTGCGGTCAGTTGCAGTGACACAGGCGGCCATGTTCAGACAGATATTCTGCGCCTCCATAGGGCTGAGGCAAGCTCTGATAGTGAGTCTTTGACTAGCATTGCAGCTAGTGGGCGTTTCAGTAGGACGGCTGCGTCTGCCGCTGAATCAGACCCTATGTATGTGCCTGACTCCTAAAATGTATTGTAGTATCAGCGCTGTGTATTATGGTGTGTTGTATATGTTGCAGCGCTCTGTGGTATAAGTGGCGTGATCACATAGCCAAGGTTGTGAGTTTTATATGAACACTAAAGTGTTTAAGTGTATAATAAATAAGAATGTTTCCTGTGTGGGCATTTGATATAATGGAGAGGACAGATAGAGCTCAGTTAGTTTAGACTAACGTCAGGCTCCAGTGCCATTCCTGCTGCCCACCCGAAACTGTGGCACAATTACCAGGAATGCTATGTAATGCAGAGCTAGTGCTGTGCAGTCAGGTACATCCCCTTCCCTTCAGCAAGTACTACACCATTAATCTTTAATGCACAGCATCTGTATGGATTCCACGATGGGCTATATTACATCTGTTCTGGAACTTCTCATCTATCTCCTCTATGCTGTATAATTTGTATTGCTTACTTGTCTCATGCACAGCACAGTCTCTACCAGTTCACCTCTTACACTCCTACTAAGGGAAAGCGGCTGCTCATTCAGCACTTGTGTAACCTGCTTACTAATATATCTTGTCAACATGCGTTGTCTTCGCTTGTGTCTTATGTCTGAATTTTAATAGCTTTCTGTTGCTTTTAATGGTTTGTGCAATTTAGGCTAATTGTGTAGATATGTCAAAGAAAGACAAGCGCGCCACGAGGAGATGGAGAACAAAAAGTGTCAGCAAAGATGCAAAAATACAACTTCAGGTACAACATTATCCCGTACAATCTGTTCACACTGTGTCATGGTCAGCTTAGGGCAAGTGCCCCTTTAGCCTATCTGTCATAAGGCTTGGCACCTTACTCTGTGGTCCCTTTATAAATTATACCATTGAGCCTATTTAGTGATGCTTGTCCTTCTCTGAATGCCCAAGCGTTTTTTATTGGGGGTTCAAAAAGTCCCTCTGCAGTGACTGTGTTGCTTAGCAAGTCTCCGCACAGAGAACATGTACTAGTTAATATGACAACATCATTGTTTTTAAACACTTTATTTACATGAAATAAAAGGAAAATGCTTGTGCTACAGGGTCTCTGGTGGCTCTGTGATTCCCCACTGGCTTTGTCCCTCTCTAGCCTCCCACAGCTGCAGAAGACATCTGCAGCAAGAGACCGTGCTCACTGCAGAGAAACTGTTTGAACTCCCCCTATTTAAATCCTCTCACTGGGATTTCTGCTGCGGGGTACACTGGGCTCCACAGGGAATGACATTGGGGTGTAGAGTAGGATCTTGATCCGAGGAACCAACAGGCTCAAAGCTTTGACTGTTCCCAGAATGCCTAGCGCCGCCTCCTCTATAACCCCGCCTCCGTGCACAGGAGCTCATTTTTGTAGTTGGTGCCATGCAGTAAGCAGGCATACAACAGGAGGGCTGCTCCATCAGCCCTGAGAGAAACTTTTAAAGAATATTGAAGACTTCAAGGGCTGCAGCAGAGACACTGACTGTGTTAGATGTCAGTCAGACATCTCCTGCTGCAGCTCCATCACCTCCCTCAGCGGCGCTGTACGCTCCTGCGCCCTGGTTGCCGGGTACCTACAGCGGAGGATCCGGTTTTCTTCCAAGTTAGTCACACACACGACCGCTGTTCTCGCGGATCGCGTGGCTGCACTGAGGGAGGAGGTAAGGGGTCCCCTCGACGGGAACAGCTGTAAATCGCGATCATGCGCAACTGGTGGGAGGCGCGCGCTGGCGTGGACACTGTGGTAGTACAGGGACCCCACTAGACCACCATGGGCACAGGTCGGTTTTCTCTCATAAAACCGTTTTTATTAAGCCCCCAGTACCCGGTGGTGAAGTCCATCAGGGGGATAAGGCTTTGACCTGTAGCCCCTCCCCCAGCCACAGGACGCCATTTAGAGTAAATGTTCCCACCTTGGAGCTGCATATCTCTCTCTCCCTCACTCCCTGTCAGCGTTTGGGCGCCATTATAGCAAGCAGAGCTGATCCTGGGACTGTTTGGGCAAATCCTCCTCTGTAAAGCCGCCTGCCTGTCAGCGCTGTGCATTTTACAGGACACTTAAGTATTCTACATGTCTGCTGACAGTGTTAGTTAAGAAAAAGTGCATTTAGTCAGGGTTATTTAGTACAAGTACCCTGTGATATACATCCAGTCTTTACTGTGCATTGTTATATCTATAAACATCCTAGTGATATTTGGTGGACCCCATTCTTTAAAGTAAAACCTTCATTACCTTCACAACCAGAAATAAAGACACGGAGACTTGAATTTTGGCAGAAAAATTGCTAGCTATTTATTTGTCCCTAACCAATAGCAAACCTGTAATAGAAATTTTTATTAAGATGCCGATCCAGCCGGCATATGGTGGCAGCAAAAAGAACGGCTCTATTAACCTAAATTAACCTCAAATTACTAAAACTTCGAAACGATCCTAATTTTAATACAACTATCACACACCGGTAATAGGTGACAACTCAACCCCCACAGTGACTACCCACCGCTCCTGGGTGCCCTGCCGCTGCCTTCCCGGACGGGTGGTCAAGCGGCCAATAAGTCGATGGAGGTGAGTGCACCTAAACCATACTAAACTGTAAAACACTACAGTTTACCATACAAATAGAAAACTGCCGTCCTTTTCCGCCAATAAATAGCCAACGATAAAACCAGCCAACAACTTAACGCCAAGGCACCACGTGCCAGAATCTCTGACCACAAGGGCGGGAGGGTGGGAAGGCAAATCACCACAAGAGAGAGCTAAAATGGCTTCAACTTTCTTATATATAACAAACCCTCCCCTTCAAAAAAGGCTGTACTTTACTCACAGCTAGGTCCACCCCTCACCAGATGTTTAACTCTTTCCTTTCCTATGCAGTCAATTCTCTCTCCTAAACATCCTAGTGATATTTGGTGGACCACCTTCTTTAAAGTAAAACCTTCATTACCTTCACAACCAGAAATAAAGACACGGAGACTTGAATTTTGGCAGAAAAATTGCTAGCTATTTATTTGTCCCTAACCAATAGCAAACCTGTAATAGAAATTTTTATTAAGATGCCGATCCAGCCGGCATATGGTGGCAGCAAAAAGAACGGCTCTATTAACCTAAATTAACCTTAAATTACAAAAACTTCGAAACGATCCTAATTTTAATACAACTATCACACACCGGTAATAGGTGACAACTCAACCCCCACAGTGACTACCCACCGCTCCTGGGTGCCCTGCCGCTGCCTTCCCGGACGGGTGGTCAAGCGGCCAATAAGTCGATGGAGGTGAGTGCACCTAAACCATACTAAACTGTAAAACACTACAGTTTACCATACAAATAGAAAACTGCCGTTCTTTTCCGCCAACAGCGAAAGACTCATCCCCAAAGTCTTCGCACCGCCACCATAACCTACCCTAACTCCTGCAAAACGAAACCAAGATCCTCCAGGAAAAACATCATCCCCTCATTGGATAGATGTACCCCCTCAGGCCGGAAAAGGTGCCTGTCTCTGAACCGAATCCTAGGGTGGCGAACCACCCTGCCCCCGTGGGACAGCACCCACTTCGCCACCGCCCCGTTCACCTTTTTCCGGGCCTCATCAATCTGGCGACCATCCGCCACACCCCTCCACCTCAACCTTGGCACCATCAAGGAGAAAACCAATACGCAATTGGTCCATGTTGCGGCCACACTTGCCAGATCTTGTATCATGGCCCACCGCAGATCCAAGAATGTCCTCTTCCCCAGGTCGTTGCCACCTAAATGGACAACCAAAACCCTAGGGACTCCATGCTTGCTGGCCTGACTGACTAGCCTACTCTTCAGCTCGCTCCACATCATCCCTCGCCAGCCAAGCCATCTAACACGCCATGCTCCAGGCAACGCCTGAGCCCCTTCCGATGCCACAAACTTGGCTGCCCAGTATACATAAGAGTGGCCGACCACCCAAATAGCCAAATCGTCTTCAAACCAACCTGAAGGGGAAAAGAGGGGTAAAATTGATTACTAAAAGACTCCCTTAATTGCTTACACCTGAAGGATCTGCCAAAAAGAAAAAACTTTAGATCTCGCCATTGCAGCAGTCACGGCCTAGCCGATCTGCACCATGCTTCTTGCCAATTTGAAGCGAACATAGACACACAAAGGGGAAGTTCAAATAAAATCAAACGAAATTAAAACATGGGGGGGGGGGTATAAAATGGGAAACACATCTAATAACTCAGCTGGAGGTGAAAGCGTAAAGACCTGCTGAGGGACTCTGATTAGAACAGATTAGCCGAATTTTAGATTAGAATTCAGTCCGTCAAGTCAGGCAAAAAATCGCAAAATAACTCCAGACCCCCGCTGCCGACTCATGCCAGCAACGACGAGTAGCTAATCCCTGAGTAGGATAAAAAGGGGGAACACCAACAGACGCACAATACCATACTGACAGAACTGTAACAACATAATACAACGCAAATAAACACAGCACCACGCGCAATCCGACCTCTCATGCAACGGGGCGAATATATCGTCTGTAACTTGACGACTTCCATCGCCCCACCGCCTGGATTTCAGTTCTGGACAAACCCGCCGCCGCAGCCGACGTCGCAGCGCCTATTCGGAAGGAATGGGTACCGAACGCAGCGGGTGGGAGGCCCAAGCTCGCCAAACAACGGCTCAGCATCCAACGAAACTGGTATTTCGTCACCGGCCGCCCGTCATAGTGCAATAGCCATGACCCCCTCCTAACGGGTCGCACCGCCACATATTGCACAGCTAGACCTACTGGGCAAACGCTCTCCTCCTGCGCCGGAACCAAAGTGACCCAGCGACCTCTCCCCACTTGGTCCGTCTTAGAGCGCCGCAATCTGCACAGCAAGGACCTCTCACCCACTACCACGTCTTCGACCAGCATGCGCGAATCCGCTCTCTTGGAAGGCGCTACCAACTCCGAAACCCTAAAGGCCCCATGGTAAGCCATTGAGAACGCCAAACTGAACAAAAGCGTCTCAAACCTGGACGACGCGACTCGCCCCACCGCCGCGATGACGGCCGGCAACAAAGCCGCATCGATGGGCCGCCTCCTATCCGGTGGCGTCGGCGCTACTCGCGCCCACCCTTTCATTGCCTTCCGCAGAACATCGCTTTTTGTCACATCTGGGACGCCCCGCAGCTTACAGAAAAACGAGACCCCAGCCAAGTACCGGGATACCACCGCTCGGGACCTACCCGAAACATACAGCTGCCAAATAAAAGAAAGCATCAGCCGATGCCTGCTCTTACCTTGTTGCTGACGACCTTGGACAAACTCCTCCCACTCGCTCCAAGCTTGTCCGTAAGCCCTGAGCGTGGCTGGCGCGACTGACCGCAACGCTAGACCCTCCAGTCCGGCCCGATCACCTGCCAAACATAACCGGGACAATGAAAACCTTGCTCGTCGGCCTTGGGTGCCAACAACCAAAACCTCCCCCACTGTCCTCGCGACAAAGCGTCGGCAATCCCATTCTCCAAACCGGGCACATGCTGCGCGCGGAACCACAGGTTCCTACACAAGCATGTCAAAAGCAATTGCCCGAGCACTCGCAGAACCACCAACGACTTTGCCCTCTGGTTATTAATCGCATGTACCACGCCCAGATTATCGCATCTAAACAATATGCTGCGATTAGCCAGCCGATCGCCCCAGACCTCCAACGCCACCATAATGGGAAAAAGCTCCAGGAGCACCAGATCTTTAGTTAGACCCTCGCTATGCCATTTTGCCGGCCAGGATGCCGCGCACCAAGATCCCTCCAGAAAGCACCCGAATCCAGAGGCACCCGCTGCGTCGGTGAACAGCTGCAACCGTTCGCTGTCCACCGCTGGTGCTTGCCATATACACACCCCGTTGAAATCCTCCAGGAACGAGGCCCATATGGCCAAATCCCTTTTTATTTCGGAGGACAAACGCACAAAATGATGTGGCCTGGCACACCCCGCCGTCGCCCTTTCAAGCTTCCGGCAGAAAACCCTGCCCATCGGTATTACCCGACAAGCAAAGTTCAACATGCCCAGCAAGGACTGCGCCTGCCGCAGCGTGACTTTACGCGAACCTTCGAACCGGCAATGGACTCACGGAGCTTCGAAACCTTGTCCCGGGGCAGCCGACACTCTCCCGCCACCGTGTCGATTTCAATCCCCAAAAATGACAAGCAGGAGGCCGGACCCTCTGTTTTGTCCACGGCCACGGGAACACCGAAGTGGTAAAAGAGAGCTCGTATGCTAAAAAGCAAGTCACCGCACCTTGTAGCATTAGCCGGACCTGCACACAGAAAGTCATCGAGGTAATGGGCTACCCCGTGACCCCCTGACGAAGACTCCACGCACCAATGAAGAAACGTGCTAAAGCGCTCGAAAAATGAGCATGAAACAGAGCATCCCATCGGCAAGCATTTGTCGATGAAATACTCCGCCCCAATCCGGAAACCCATAAAACGGAATGAGTCCGGATGCATCGGCAATAACCTAAAAGCTGATTCAACATCAATCTTAGCCATAAGGGCCCCGGTCCCGTAGCTGCGGACCATCTCTAGCGCCTCATCGAATGACTGATACACCACCGAGCAATAAGCCGGTGGTATTGCGTCATTGACCGACGCCCCTAACGGGTAAGAAAGATGCTGGATGAGCCGGAAAGCGCCTGGAGTCTTCTTAGGAACCACCCCGACCGGAGAGATGACCAAATCATCGACCGGGGGTGCCATAAACGGTCCCTCCATCCTGCCCAACCTGACCTCCTTATCCACTTTCTCCCGTAGCACTCCCGGCAAGGCTCGGGCAGATTGGAGGTTCCTCTGTGCCCGCACAGACACCTCACTCGCAACAGGCAAGCGAAAGCCAAACTTAAAACCGTCAAACAAAAAATTTGCATCCTCTCTATTCGGATACAATTCCAACCACCGGCCCATAGTCCCCAACTTAATTGGTGTTGGAGCTCTGCGGAGCGGTCCCACTCGCGGCCTGCCTGGGGTACGCTTGCTTACCCCGCGCCCCCTGTCTACCGCCTTTGAAACAGGAGGAGGCTGGGTGGGCTCCGCCACACTGCTGGCAGGAGTGTCGAAAACGACTCTGCTTGCCAAAGGAACATGTTCCGCTGTTAAATGCGAAACACTTTCCTCTCGTGGCGGAACGCCCACCTGCACGGACGGCCGATCCACCTGCTTTGGCAAATCCGCCGTCCGCGCCGGACCCCTGGGCTGCTGACCCTGCGCGTCGCCCGTCCGTCCCCTGTTTCCGAGGTTCCTCCTCCTGTTGCGAGGCCCGGGTTACTTTGAGCCAGACCTCCACATCCTTGAATCCGAAGTCCATGACCCGCAAGCCATCCTGCTTCTCCCGAAACTCCTGATCATACCGACGCCACTCCGAGCCCGAGGATGTGCGCTGCATGTCGTGTACGAGATGCAGATACCGGATTACATTCATGTGCTCTTCCGGCCTATCCTCCAAGTAGCACGCCGCAAATATGCAGAACCCGGCCAGCCAATTATCGAAGGACCGGAAAGCCTCAGCCCCCATGCCCTTCTTTGCGGCCGCTGCCTTATAATCCTTCTTCATGGCCCTTGTTAAAATGAAAACGTCCACGAAGTCACCCCTGCGAATCTTCTTGCGGCAGCTATCCCGCAGCCCCCGCATTACTGCGGTGTAGTCGCAGCGAACGACCCCGGGCAAATCGCGGCCCTACGAGCTTCCTCGCTAACCCGCTTGCGCCGCTTACGCCTCTTCTGCTGCTTTGCCGCCCGCTTGGCAAATTTCGCCGCCCTCTTCTTCGCCCTAGTAGTGCTACTTACTTCGGACGCCTGCGACGACAAAGAAGATGAAGAGGAGGAAGAAGAAGAGCTGCGAGAACTAGAGCTCGCGCAGGACCCCGATACTGACTGCATCACCTCACCTGATGCCGTCGACCGCTCCGACATGGAATCCTCTGGCGCGTCAACCTCGACGTCTTCATCCATGAAGCCTGCCATCCCTTCGTCCTCGTGTTCTACAAAAGACAAAGAAGAGGGGGACCCGGCTCGCACTCGCGGCGCATGCCGAGCCCTACGAGCGGGGGGCGCTGCGGCCGCGCGCCCCTGACCATCCCGTCCTTGCCCTAGTTCCAATTCCGCAGCGGCTGCTCCAAGCTCCCGGCAGGCGCGTGCCACCCGCTGCGCCGCTGAGGCCCTCCGCCTGCCTAACCCGCCTGCCTCCGCAGACGCGCCGGAACTTGCTGCCGCCCTCGGGGAGGCCACCGTGGCAAGCGGCCCCAACGCCTCCACCACTGTGGCCAGGGCTGACGCCAGTGCCCCGGGAGGGTTCCGACCGCTGCGAAAACCGGTAACGGACCCCGAAGGACCCCCGGCCAGCGCCCGGGCGCGATCCCGCGCCCGCCGGTCGTGCTCCGGGCACCCGACGTCCGCCGCCCAGGCGGGAAAGCGGGGGCACCCCTGTCGGAACCCCCACTCTCCCCATCAGAAAACACCTCCTCCCCTTGGGACTCAGAGCTATCCCCCGAACCTGGGGAGGAGCCGCCGTCCTGCCACGCAGCGCGTGCTGCGGCCCTCCGGCCGCCAACCCATTCCCTGTCGCCCCTCCTCCCCCGGAAGCCACTGTATTCTGGCTCCGGTGGAGTATTTTGGGTAGACAGGGAGGACCGCGGTGCTGCTGCGCGCGGACGCGTGCGCACAGCACCGCCCGCGGTGGGCACGCGTGCACTCCGTGTACGCGCCCCAGCACCGCTCACTGAAATGACCTCGTGCCCCTGCCTTGGCCTCTCCTGCCCAGCGCTGCCTTCAGCTGACACGCGCTGCACCCCCCTGTCCGTCTCCCTCCCCCGGCCCCCGCCAGCCTCCGTCTGCCGGGGAGCTATGAGAGGGGACAGAAGCGCTGGCGGTGCCCCTGCGCGCCCCCGTGCGCGGTTGAGGCCACTTGCGGTGAGCGCGGGCGCGCGCGCACCTCGTGCGCGCGCGCACCTCGTGCGCGCGTCCCACTGCCGCCCGCCGTGGAGATCCCAGCCGCCGCACCAACTGCTGCCGCCGCGCGAGGCTCAGATACGGGCCCCGCGCGGCGGCAGCAGTTGGTGCGGCAGCAGTTGGTGGCTCAGATACAGGCCCCGCCCTCTCCCACCGCCTGGCACTTCCACCCGGCCGCGGAAAGGGGGGAGAGATAGAGGCCGGGTCTGACCGCACAACCTGGCGCCCGCCGCGGCGCGCGGGCGCCCGCCGCCGACACTGACTCCGCCGCACCCGGAGGCGAAGGCCGAAGCCCGTCGACCTCCGGGCGGCCTGGACGGACCTCCGGCACCCCCCGCCGCCCGCACCTAGCCGGCAACGCCGGCCCGGCCCCAAGCGGCGAGGCCGATCCGGCCCGCCGAGTCGCTCTCCTGCCCGCGCCCGTGGAGGCACCGGGGGACGGGGCCCCGTCCCCCAGGCCAACCACCCCTTCCCCTGGCCCAGCTCCACCGCTAGAACCGCGGTACCGAGCTGGAGGCCCAGCGGAACGGTGAGGGCGGGTGGACATGCTGAACACTGAAAGATGGCACAGGCAGGGGGGGACACAGCAGAATTGCACCCAAAAAGTTTCCACAAAATATGTGTGGACAAAGTAATGTCTGCACAGCAGCACTCACCAAACCAAGGCAAATCACCACAAGAGAGAGCTAAAATGGCTTCACCTTTCTTATATATAACAAACCCTCCCCTTCAAAAAAGGCTGTACTTTCCTCACAGCTAGGTCCACCCCTCACCAGATGTTTAACTCTTTCCTTTCCTATGCAGTCAATTCTCTCTCCTTAAGTGTGTAGCTATACATAGTACTACTCTGTATTGCTAGTCCAGTGCAGTTTTATTGCATGTCATCATTTCTGCATTGTACAAACTGTGACTCTGTGTGTGTGCATATAGGCATATAGCTTCTGTGTGACCTCCATTCATGTGTCTCACTCAAATTGCTATCCCTATATTCTATAACCTGAGGGGGCTAAGTGTGTCAGGTTTATCATAATATAGGCAGTTCACAGGATATACTCAGTGTGTATTTTTCTCTGTGATTTTTAGTCACCATATACCTCTTGAATTCCCTGTTTGTGCTGATGCACTGCACAGGGGGTTCTTGTCAGGTATTGCGCTGCTGATATTGTACTGTGTTGCCTTGCATTTAGTTTTTGATTATGTCAGCTACAAAGGGCAACGGAGCTGGGGCTGATCCCACATTGCGTGGTGTTGATGCTGCAGACACAGTTGAGGATAACATAGCAGCTGAGGGTTCAGGTTCTGGGGGGTTCTTTACCCCCCCAGTGGCACTGTAGCAACGGGGGTGCAAAATGACCCACCTTGGGCTCCCTTCTCCACGCTATTGAATACGCTGGTAACTAGACTAACGCCCCTTATGGGACCTCCTGTGCCGGTACAACCGCTTATGGTCCCCGCGGTTAACCCGCCATGGGCAGATCAACTGTCCAATCAGTTACAGCAATTGAACCAATCACTGACTGCTCAAAAGTCTAACCCTCGCCCGCCTAAGACCAAGGGGTCCTCTAAGCGGGCAATTACTGCCTCACAATCCACCAACGTCCCAGACACCTCGTCTGATGTTTATACAGACACCACAGATTCTGATCCTGATGCTTCTGATATAGAAGTTGTTTCGCAGGTGGATGTTCCTGACTTGTTAGAGGCTATCAGGCTCATTCTTCAGGTTGATGATGAACCGGAACCTGACGCTGCCCCTAAGAAACTGTACAGGTTTAAATGTCAGAAGGTGGTTAAACAAGTTTTTCCTCACTCTGAACATTTAGTTGACATACATCAGGAGTCCTGGGAAAATCCAGGAAAGAAGTTCACGCCTCACAAGAAGATGCTGGCTTGCTACCCTCTCGCTGCAGAGCTTAGTAAAAATTGGGAAACACCCCCGCCAGTGGATTCGCAAGTGGCGCGGCTGGTAGTATCCTCAGCTCTGCCTGTAACTACCGTTACGTCCTTGAGAGAGCCGACGGACAAGCGTGGGGGGGTTGTTTGAAGGCAATCTACACTCTAAACGGTTGCGGTGCATAGGCCCACTATTGCAGTGACATGAGCTGCAGAAGCTGTGGAAGCGTGGGCTCAGGAGCTGGAGGCGGAGTTGCCTTGCAATGCTTCTGATCATGCTAGACAATGCCTGTCGTATATTGTTACAGCGTCTCATTACATTAAAGGGTGGCTTCTGATGCCGGTATTCTGGCAGCCAAGGCTTCTACTACATCCATTTTGGCTCGCCGAATTCTCTGGTTACGGTTCTAGTCTGTGGACATTGACTCTTAAAAAACCCTGGAGGTACTCCCCTTCAAAGGAGACATTCTTTTCGGAGAAGATCTCAACAAGAGAGTGGCTGACTTAGCGTCTGCTAAAACAGCATGTCTTCCTAGTACTGCTCCTTCGGTGCCGAAGGCTAAGAGTACTTCCTTTCGCTCCTTTCGTCCTTCAGGGAAAGCAAAAGGTCAGGCGTACCCAAAACAGGTTTGCACTTCCAAACCCAATAAGCCCAAACTCAAACGGGCCTGGGCTGCCTGTCAGCCTGCTTCCAAAACTGAAAAGCCTGCTGCATGATGGGGCGGGCCTCCCTCTGGGGGTTCCCAGAGTGGGGGTCCGACTTCTAGGGTTTACCCAGGAATGGTTGAAAACCACTTCCGATGCCTGGGTACGGGAAGTCGTCACTTGAGGTTACGCCGTATCCTTCAAGAATCGTCCCCCTCATCGATTTTGCCTGACAGACGTCCCTTCAGATCAGGTGAAGGCAAAAACTCTTCAATCGGTGGTACAGTCCATCCTGACCACAGGAGTGGTAGTACAGGTGCCTCTGGCTCAGAGAGGCAAGAGGTACTATTCACTGCTGTTCCTAGTCCCGAAACCGAATGGGTCTTCCCGGCTCATTCTCAAACTTAAGTCCTTGAACAAATTTGTGAAGGTCTCCAAGTTTCGTATGGAAACTCTTCGCTCTATTGTTCTGGTCTTGGAGCCTGGGGACTATATACTTACCAGCATATTCCCATTGCGGTGTCGCATCAGCAGTACCTGAGGTTTGCGGTTGGCAACCTCCATTACCAATTTTGGGTGTTACCTTTTGGTTTGACCACGGCTCCGCGAGTCTTCACCAAGGTCATGGCGGTAATGACGGCTGTACTCCGCCGTCAAGGGGTCAGGATCCTACCGTACTTGGACGACTTGTTGATCCTGGCAAATTCCCCAGAGATTCTCCTACGCCATCTGGATCTGACTATCCAGTTTCTCCAAGCCCACGGGTGGCTCATCAACTGGACGAAATCCTCCCTGGTCCCTGCTCAGAGCATGGTGCACCTGGGGGCGTTGTTGGACACTCACAACCAGCGGTTGTTCTTGTCTCAGGAGAAAGTCCTGAAGCTTCAGGACAGGATTCGATGATTCCTATCTCGTCCGCAAGTGTCGATACATTCGGCAATGCAAGTGCTAGGTCTCATGGTGTCGGCTTTCGACATGGTGGAGTACGCTCAATTCCATTCCCGCTCTCTCCAGAGGCTGATTCTTGCCAAGTGGGATGGCCTGCCTCACCGGATCAGGTCTCAAATGATCTCATTGTCTCCGGAGGTCCAGCTGTCACTGAGCTGGTGGCTTCAGGACCAACGATTGAGCAGGGGTCGTCCCTTCTGGATCTCCAACTGGGTCCTTCTGACGACGGATGCCAGTCTGAGAGGTTGGGGCGTGGTGTTCGAGCAACATTCCCTTCAGGGTCGGTGGACCAAGGAGGAGTCTCTCCTCCCGATAAACATTCTGGAATTGCTGGCGGTGTTCAACTCATTGAACTTGGCCCAGCATTTAATACAGAACAGACTTGTTCAAGTACAGTCGGACATCGCCACCACGGTGGCGTACATCAATCATCAAGGCGGCACTCGAAGCCGCATGGCAATGAGGGAAGTATCACGGATTTTTCAGTGGGCGGAACGCCATCTGCCATCCATATCGGCAGTGTTCATTCCGGGGGTCCTAACTGTGAAGCGGACTTTCTCAATCGTCAGGACGTACACGCCGGAGAGTGGAGCCTCCATCCAAGTGTTTCAACTCCTCGTGGACAAGTGGGGCCTTCCAGATGTGGACCTGATGGCATCTCGACACAATCACAAGGTTCCGGTCTTCGGAGCAAGGACAAGGGATCCTCAAGCAGCGTTCGTGGACGCACTGGCAATTCCATGGAACTTTCGGCTGCCATACGTGTTCCCTCCAGTGTCACTCCTGCCCAGAGTAATAAGGAAGTTCAAGCAAGAAGGAGGAATCCTACTTCTGATCGCTCCAGCGTGGCGCAGACAGCATTGGTTCTCAGACCTTCAGGGTCTCTCGATAGAGCATCCCCATCTACTTCTGCAGCGCCCAGATCTCCTCGTTCAGGGCCCCTGTGTATATCAGGATTTAGTCCGATTGGCTTTGACGGCGTGGCTCTTGAAGCTTCCGTCTTAAGGGCCTAAGGATTTTCTGAGGCGGTCATTCAAACCTGTCATGACTGTGGTTTTGTGAACCCGGTGTTAGTGAAGTCTGTGCGGGCAACTGGAGGACTTTGTGAATATTAGGCTGGTCTGTAGGAATCAGTGAGAAGAAGGAGCAATCCCTGACCGGGGATCGAACCCGGGCCTCGGCAGAGGAAGCCGTATCCTGACCACTGGATCACCAGCGACTTTGATAGCAGGATGATGAATGTATAGGTGAGGCTGTACTGGATATAGTGTCACAGGAGTAGGTGCTTATGTACTCAAGGTTACTGGCAAGATAGTAAGACGAACTGGTTACTGGTGAGACTGGGATGCAACTGTAATGCGGGCTGGTACCGGATATAACTGGAAACGCAACTGAAAGTAGAACGATGACTGTGGCTATAACTCTAGTACGAGGCTGAAGAACCCTGCGGCTGTGTCAGTAGAATACTGCAGCTGTGGTTTTCAGTTGAGACTGTGGAATACTGCGACTGTACCTTTAAGATGAAACACTGCAACTGTGCCTTTAAGTTGAGACTGTGGAACACCGTACTGTGCCTTTAAGACGAAACACTGCAGCTATGTCTTTAAGTTGAGACTGTGGAATACTGCACTGTGCCTTTAAGATGAAACACTGCAGCTGTGTCTTTAAGTTGAGACTGTGGAATACTGTACTGTGCCTTTAAGATGAAACACTGCAACTGTGCCTTTAAGTTGAGACTGTGGAATACCGTACTGTGCCTTTATGTTGAGACTCGTTGAAATACTGGATATCAATGGCAACACAAATGTAATCCAAACTGGGTAACAAAGGAACAGAGTTTTTACAGGAACTGAAGTACAAGGGTTACCTTTAGGGAGCTCAGCTTCAAAGCTCACACAAAGCTGTGTGTGACACGAGGAACTGGCCCAGCTTCCAACTCAGTCTCTCGACTTATACTTCCTGGTCCTTGGTGATTGGTGAGCAGTGTCAGGTGATTCAGAGAGTCTCAGGCTGGCAGAGGATTGGACAGCTCTGGGTCAGGTGAACAGTCACTGTCATGTGAGTACTCTAGACTAGGCTGTGATGTGGAGTGAGGCCTAGCAGGCCGAGAGAACACTGAAGCCTGAACTTCTGCAAACAGAGGATGCTGGCTTTTAGGCCTAAACTTCAGATTGCTGAATTCAGACTCACACAGAAGATCACCACAGGTGGAGCTCGTTAACTATTATCTTCCAGGCAGAGAACTCAGGAAACTCATGGTATTGGCAAGTTGTTTATCCCAGTGAGCAGAAAGATGCAGGATCCAGGACAGAGATGGCAGAGGTAAGTCACCAAATTTGAAAACTACAGTCAGGATCATGACAGTACCATGTTGAAGGCCCGGAAACCGGCTTCTGCTCGGATTTATCATAGGGTCTGGAATTCTTACTTTGCTTGGTGCGTATCTAACAATCATGACGCTTACAAGTTTAGTACGGCCAAACTTTTGTCCTTTCTACAACAGGGCCTGGACTTGGGCCTTCGTTTGGCCTCCATCAAGGTTCATATTTCTCCCTTGTCGGTTTGGTTTCAGAGAAAAATTGCGACCTTACATGATGTACATACGTTCACTCAGGGTGTGTTACGGATTCAACCTCCTTATGTCCCGCCGGTGGCTCCTCGGGACTTGGTGGTTCTGGAGGCGTTGCAATGGTCTCCGTTTGAGCCTCTTGAATCTGCTGACCTTAAGTGGCTTTCTCTTAAGGTGTTGTTTCTGCTGGCTATTGCCTCTGCTAGACGGGTGTCGGATTTGGGTGCCTTATCTTGTAGGTCACCATATCTGATTTTTCACCGTGACCGGGCGGTTCTTAGAACACGTCCCGGGTATTTACCTAAGGTGGTGTCTTCTTTCCACCTTAATCAGGAGATTGTGGTTTCTGGCCTTTGCCTCTCCTGAATTGTCTTCCAAAGAGTGGTCTTTGGATGTGGTATGGGCTCTCCGTATCTACGTGAGGAGAACTGCCTCCATCAGGAAGTCGGACTCTCTCTTTGTTCTGTTTTGGTTTTCACAAACGTGGCTGGCCTGCTCACAAGCAGACCCTAGCCAGATGGATTAGAAAGGTGATTGCACATGCTTATGTACAGGCTGGCCTTCCAGCTCCTGCTACCATAAAGGCCCATTCTACTCGGTCGGTTGGACCTTCTTGGGCGGCCCGCCGTGGTGCGACCCTTGAACAATTGTGCAAGGCGGCTACGTGGTCCTCAGTGAACACGTTCATAAGGTTCTATGCCTTTAATACTTCCGCCTCCCAGGATGCTTCCTTTGGACACCGGGTTCTTGTGCCCGCTACAGTGCATCCCCTCCCATAAGGAACTGCTTTAGGACATCTCCAATGTCATTCCCTGTGGAGCCCAGTGTACCCCGCAGCAGAAAACGAGATTTATGGTAAGAACTTACCGTTGTTAAATCTCTTTCTGCAAGGTACACTGGGCTCTACAGGGCGCCCACCCTGACGCACTTAGCTTCTTTGGGTTGGTATGGCATTAGTCGCTGACACTGTCGTGAGAGTGTGGTGTATGTGGCTACTAACAGTTGTCGTCTCTTTTGCCTGCTACTGCATTGGACTGGTTAACAAAAACTGAGCTCCTGTGCACGGAGGCGGGGTTATAGAGGAGGCGGCGTTAGGCATTCTGGGAACAGTCAAAGCTTTGAGCCTGTTGGTGCCTCGGATCAAGATCCTACTCTACACCCCAATGTCATTCCCTTTGGAGCCTAGTGTACCTCGCAGAAAGAGATTTAACAACGGTAAGTTCTTACCATAAATCTCGTTTTTGTCATTCAGACCCTTGTTCTTGACATCTGCTTCTTGTCATAGGGCCTGATTCAGTGTTGTACACAAACCCCGATGGTGAAAGATCTGCGCATGCCCAGGATCAGTGCTGAGCATGTGTCTGGTCTTTTTGCAAGATTGCTCACGGTACCCCCAAGTTGTAGCATGTCAATCATATTTGGGGCCGGCAACGGTGAGCGTTTCACAAAACGGACGAGGCCAGTGGCTGCATCTTCCAATGCAGATTTCCTGCGTCTTCCGATACAGATTTCCTGGCCTCAGCAGCGCGAAAACACCAGTTATCCTGTGGTTACTCACACGGGGCGTCTATTTACACATGCTGCCTACTGCTGCATTAGTATATCTGTACATAGCAGCTTCGTCCAAAGACACAGCTGCAGCATACACTGCATACTACACTGAATCAGGCCCATAGTTCACTATATAGTTAAGTATACAAGAACCAGCTCATTAGTATTATAATTTTTTTTCCTTGGCCTATTCTCAAATAGCTTGTCCTAAGCTGTGTGTACTAATATTGGGCACCAACAACACCATCATTACTAATAAACTAATCGTTTGCTGTGCAGTAGATCCCTACTCTGGTACATTCTCCTGTACACATAACATTTCACATCTACAGTATGTGGTGTTAATGTTTTATGTACACTATTACCTGCTGCATGTGTGTTATTTGTGTTGTTTTGTGTTTTTTATTGTTTGTGGAATGTTTTTTTTATGGGAGGGTGGATTTGGTTTTTGTTAAGTTGGGTACACACTGAGTGATATGTTGTCCGATCCGGCTGCACATCAAACCTGACGATATCGCAAGCGACAACATGTATGCTAATGAAGGCCGGAACAGTGATTGTTCCATCCTTCAGTAACATCGCTCAATGGGGGTAATTCCAAGTTGATCGCAGCAGGAATTTTGTTAGCAGTTGGACAAAACCATGTGCACTGCAGGGGAGGCAGAAAGAGTTAGATTTGGGTGGGTTATTTTGTTTCTGTGAAGGGTAAATACTGGCTGCTTTATTTTTACACTGCAAATTAGATTGCAGATTGAACACACCCCACCCAAATCTAAAGGTGGGTACACACTAGTAGATATATCTGCAGATCAATTGATCTGCAGATATATCTATGGACGGATCGGGCAGTGTGTTCAGCATACACACTGCCCGATCCGTCGGGGACTGACGTCATGAACTTGGCGGGCGTGTACACACGCCCGCCCAGTTCAGCTGCCAATCACCGCCGGCCGACCACCCCGTACACACACAGCGATGCGCCAATATATCGGTAGATATATTGGCCGTCGGCTGTGCTGCGCGGCCAACGCGATACGTCTGTGAACGACGGAGTTCACAGACGTATCGGCCGTACACACTGGCCGACGGTCCCGCGATATATCGGCCGTTCAAGAGAACGGCCGATATATCGACCAGTATGTACGGGCCTTAACTCTCTCTGCACATGTTATATCTGCCTCCCCTGCAGTGCACATGGTTTTGCCCAACTGCTAACAAAATTCCTGCTGCGATCAACTAGGAAAAACCCCCAATGTGTACCCAGGTTCCGATATGTCATCCTGTCTGGCCGACATATCAACTGGATACACATCGCTCGAGTGTGCGCCCAGCTTAACTGTCGCTGCTATTATCTAAGATGCAACTGTAGAGTTTCACCTTGCTTTTATATCTTGTTTATTAATGTGCTGCATTTGTTACTATGAATATATTTACAGTATATAGAATTTTTTTTTATCACATTTTATTATACCAATAAGAAAAAAAAAAGAACTTCATAACACTGGAATTTCTAAATAAAATAAAAAAGAAAATCTTACCAAGTCGGCTAAGATATACACATATGGGGCCTAATTCAGCAAGGATCGCATAAACGATCTTTACTGCATTTTGACAATGTCAGGTATCTATGCATGCGCAGGAACCGTTCTGCACATTTGCCTCCGATCACGCTGCAGGGATGCAAGCGCCTCTGCCTGATTGTCAGGCATAGGCGTTTGCGGGGTGGCCCCATTTTCCAAGACTGGCAAGGCCAAGGACTGCGTCGCGAGATGCAGTTTTCTTGGCCTTGCCCAACGCCCTGCATTGGCAAGCCTGAGTAAGCTCAGGCTTACTCAGATTGTCGTCACAGATGAACATCACGACCGATGGTCGCTATGTTCATCTTAGATGCAATAGTACGCAGATACAGGAAGGAGGTGCTATACACCTCCTCTTGCATTTGCATTGCAAAGAATTGCAATTGAAGAATCTGCGACCACTAAAATCACATGATGGAGGCTGCCCAGCACTTTGCAAGGCTGTCCAGCATGTGTGGCCCCGCCCCGCAATGCAATTGCAATTCAATTTGCAATTGCATCGAAGAGAGGTAGACCCCTGCCTACGCATCGTGGCTGCGTATGCAGGCGGTCCGGCGCGATGTTTCCACTCCTAGGAAACGCAGGTGACGTAATCAGGCCGCCCTGAAAACGGCCATGTCTTGCCTGCGATACTTGCTCTGCTCTCCCACAAGGCCCGTCAACTGTCAATCATGACGTGATTGCATCCTTCCGTGCTCAGATGGGAAACCGCCACCTTCAGACTGATCACGGCCATAGCGACCAGCTCTGAATAAGGCCGTACGCCTGTGAACTGGCTTGCACTGCTCAGTGGAACTCAGAGCACAGATTTGGGATTTCGATTCTATTAATTAAGAAAAAATTCACACAGTTAAAAAAAAATATGTAAACATAATTTTTTTTTTTTTTTAAGCAATAAAATATTTAAAAATCTTCAAATAGATTTACCATGTGGAGAAAATTATCGGTGACGAAATCAGCAAACCTTACCCATGGCAGGGGTTACTGCTTTCTAAAGTCAAATAAAAGCCATATCGCTGGCAGAAACATTAAGCTTTGTACCGTTTGATAAATCACCAATATGGGGGGTAATTCCAAGTTGATTGCAGCAGGAATTTTGGGGGTAATTCCAAGTTGATCGCAGCAGGATTTTTGATAGCAATTGGGCAAAACCATGTGCACTGCAGGGGAGGCAGATATAACATGTGCAGAGAGAGTTAGATTTGGGTGGGTTATTTTATTTCTGTGCAGGGTAAATACTGGCTGCTTTATTTTTTACACTGCAAATTAGATTGCAGATTGAACACACCACACCCAAATCTAACTCTCTCTGCACATGTTATATCTGCCTCCCCTGCAGTGCACATGGTTTTGCCCAATTGCTAACAAAAATCCTGCTGCGATCAACTTGGAATTACCCCCTTTGTTAGTAATTGGGCAAAACCATGTGCACTGCAGGGGGGGGCAGATATAACATGTGCAGAGAGAGTTAGATTTGGGTGGGTTATTTTGTTTCTGTGCAGGGTAAATACTGGCTGCTTTATTTTTACACTGCAATTTAGATTGCAGATTGAACTCACCACACCCAAATCTATCTCTCTCTGTACATGTTATATCTGCCTCCCCTGCAGTGCACATGGTTTTGCCCAACTGCTAAAAAATTTCCTGCTGCGATCAACTTGGAATTACCCCCTTGGTTTTGCCCAATTGCTAACAAAATCCTGCTGCGATAAATATCACACGGCTCTGAAGTCAAAGGGCCAAATGTATAATCCGCAATTTTCGGCAGCTGGCGCAATTCCCGCAAGACACAGATGTGTCCTCATACACTATTGCTGCAGTTGTGACAAACAGCCCCTCTCGCTGCACCAGGTCCCGTGCAACTCTGCTTACGTCGGTCGTCTTTTTCATCTTAAAATGCTTCTTAGTCACAATGTGATGCAACTAGGACGCACCAGGAGAATGTGCTGATTCATTTGAAGTGCAACTCTTGATTATCTCTGTGTGAATGAATCTGTGTGTGAAGTGCTACGATTGTATATAGACTCAGTTGCACACTGATATACAATTGTTACATATCAAATTAATCAGTGCAGTCTACTGGTGCATCCTAGATCACATCACTCATGCAAAATGGCGTATTGAGACTAGGTGCATGAGAACACATCTGTAGTCGCTAGATTACCTTTAAAATAATTGCATCTATAAATCTAGTGGATACCTCGCTGGAATTGCGACAGCAAATCACAGGCTATTGCATTTGGCCCAAAATGTGACATGGCAGCAATTTCTGCATATTACATGTAATATGACTTGTTGAAGAATCTTATAGAGCTGAAAGGACTCTCCTAGTAAGAGCATAATACTGGGAGGTCCATAAGTGTGGAAACGCCCTTATAAAAAGGAAATGAGTAAGTAAATATTAATCCTATAAACTCTATATTAAAACTCGAAAATGAGTAAAGATATGTTAAAATGAAGAACACCATTGTTTTTCTTATGAAATTCTGCATCTGTTTTATATGTCACATGACTACCTCCCCAATTACAAAAATTTTATTGATCCAATATGGCTGACTTCAAGATGGCCGCCATACTGGTAACATACCCGAAGAAGTTTTCCCCCTCTCCCATATCATATGTGTAGACACTGGATTAATATTTCCTTACTCATTTCCTTTTTGTAAGGGTGTTTCCACACTTATGGATCACCCTGTACATACATAATTTTACGTTCTCCTCTGCTTTACTCCACTTTCCTTTAAATTTTAACGTTTTGGTGCCATTTGTCCCTGCTTTGAAACCTTTATGCCTTTTGTCCGCTTTGTGCACTGTGTCCTCTTTGCCTCCCAATTGGAGTTTGTTCACCTTTTTTTATTATTTCCTTTATCCTGGAAGCATATTTATACTAACTGGGACTCCCCTTCAGTTATCAGATTCAGTTCTCCTTGATTACAAGACATGACATACCACAGTGCAATATAGCCGCAAGGCATCCATGCATAAAGTTCAGCCAATGACATGACCCTGATTTTAGGATTTTCTTATCATTGCAGGCAGCAGAATAACTGTGTTGACCCTGCAGGTTGCTGTGCAGATTGAAAAGTGAAGCTAGAGCAGTTGTAGTTGTGACTGTTGTTGGCATCATACTATGGGTGTAGTAGCTATTTCCACTGTTTCTGGTTTTGTATTTTGGAATAAATCCCAGGGCTGGAGTGTCAACAGCTGTGATCACTAGTATTGATTCTGTGCTCCAGTGGACCTTCTGGAAGTAGTATGTAGTAATCTGGGCTAATATAAGGACACTTAAGTTGGAAGCAAATGAGTTATTGACAGACATGGCCAAGGTAAAGCCAGAGGTTTTGGTACACTTGGAAACTGGGAAACAGTGAACAAAGTCAAAGGTTTGGTAAACCTCTGAGGCATCAAGTAGTTATCAGAGAACATGGTCAGGATTAAAGCCAAACAGTACACTTAGGGAGCAATTAAGTTCTCGGTGATTGCGGTGATGTTTGGTTCCTTCATCATCTTCTTGTAAAGTTGGTTCCAAGATGGCACATCCTGGCTAGTTTTTCCTTGCACCCCATAGAGGAGTACAAGGAAAACGTGAGATATTCAAGGTACCGTAATGGTGAAATATGTCTGCATCCAAACATGTCATGTGGCTCCTAATTGAATTGACCCCTTTGAATCCGTTTAAAGCATAATGGGAAACATTGGCTCATGGACACAATTTTTTGATAATGCTGAAGCCATTTTGATGGGTTCATAAAGGTGTATAAAGATTCTTCTGTCAGGACACATGAAGCCTTGAGACTGAAAGTCAGAGCATGAGTTTGCCTGGACAATCCAGTCAAACCCTAATAGAATCTGAAAGTCATGGAGACCACCCCTTCTGTACCTCAGCCAGATAGCCAGAGACATGATTGACCCAAAGCGTACTTGTATGCAATGGTCCTGATTCTGATTTACATGTAAGTATAAATGCGTTCCTATCTAGTAAGGTTTGTGCATGCACCGCTCTGAACACACACCTATGCCTCTCTGTGGCCGATTCTGATATGGATGTTTCTCGCAGTCTATGAAATGGCCTTACTGGGTAGCAACTGGGAGCATGTATGTAAGAGTTCTGCCCAGAGGTCCTGCAAGGGGGCATGTTGCCAGATTTACACCACATTCTGAATTGTCCATAGGTCAATGGGAAGCCTGTAGCAGTCATATCTCTTACACCTAGCATGGGGTAGATGTAAGTACTGATGATAATGCTGGTGCCTTCTCTAGCAGACTGAGGGGGGAATCCTGTACCCGCGGTCATGACCGCGGGTAATTGTATTGCCAATGTGGCATGCTCCTTCCCCGAAACCGGGACTGAGACACCCAAAGCATAATCTGCAATAACTGACCTGCTGGAGCCACAAGAACACATGGGATCAGGGACATATCCCAATCCCATGTGTCTTCACGCGATCACGGGTCAGTTTTCGGCAACTCAAAACGGACCCTAATTGGATACCGAAATAATGACCATCGGTCAAAAATTGCGATATCCTGCCATTTTGATGGATCGCACCTAATTGGATAATCCCTTGAGTGTTGGATGCGTAGCAGAGATCCGTGTGGCTCAGAATAAAGGCGGATACTTCCAATTGCGGCCGGCTTACAGAATTTTTGCAGAGTTGAGTGTGACTCAGAATCAGACTTAATATGTTTATAAAAATTGGCATTAATGCCATGCCCCATCTTGTTACAATGCGGTTTTTGTGATTCTGGGTTCCGGTTGGACAGCGTCGGATGAGGATGACTCAAGTCAAAATGTAAATCTTTATATATGAAGCGTGGATGTATAATGCATTATGCAGTCTCACACTGGCTTTCCATACAGCACAGCAAAATGAAAGCAGGATTGGGCACACACCACCACAACTACCACCTTCCATTGCAGACTACTAAAGTCGCTTCCAAACACTGGGCCTGATTCCGATGAGGTCACTAATGCCTATGCAGCTGCAACATTATAAGCTACAGGACTGCGAGGCAATGCAAGTGTAGCAGCCACCCAGAAAAAAACAGACACGCCCACCAGAGCCATCGCAACATCTCAGCAAAGGCGTACTCCATCGCAACCACCGCACAGATGGGAGGACCATTGACTCCTTGGGGGGAGATTCAAATGTTTGAAAAGTCGGTTGGGTGTCTGTTTTTTCCTGTCTACTAGGAAAAAACAGACACCCAACTGACTTTTCAAACATTTGATTTCCCCCCCTTGAGTGTGTCAGTGGTCTTGTAAAATGGCTGTGGGAGCTGCAACGCTGGGCGCCATATTTTCTGCATGCGAGATCACACTTGCACGCCGAGATTCGATCCAAAAACAGACGCGACACATCTACGTTTTTGCCGCCAGTCCCTATAATCTCTCCAAAACGGTCCCTTCCTGTCAGTCATTTGCGATTCATTCCTCACTGTAAGCGGCATCGCAAAGGTTCCTTGGCGAGTGTGCTGTACGACACAGTCTTTTGACAGTAGCTTACCTGCATAAAAATCGGCATTGCCACCGCGTCTGAATAAGGCCACCGTTTCCGGTAGCAGAAGAAGCAAGATTGGCATGTCCATCTACTCTCCTGCCCCTATGAATCACCCACCAGTCCTGCCACCTGTACCAAGCATTACCATTACCGTTACCGTGGAGACTTCTCAGCCAATCGCATAGGCTCTGGCTTTGCTTTGCCAGGAGATTGAAACAATGGTGTCTTCCTTTAATCATCAGGACAGACAGCATGTTGGGAAGATGTAACATAATACAGGTCGAGTATCCCATATCCAAATATTCCGAAATACGAAAAATATTCTGAAATACGGAATGTTTTGAGTGAGAGTGAGATAGTGAAACCTTTGTTTTTTGATGGCTCAATGTACATAAACTTTTTTTAATACACAAAGTTATTAAAAATATTGTATTAAATGACCTTCAGGCTGTGTGTATAAGGAGTATATAAAACATAAATGCATTCTGAGCTTAGATTTAGGTCCCATCACCATGATATCTCATTATGGTATGCAATTATTCCAAAATACGGAAAAATACGATATCCAAAATACTTCTGGTCCCAAGCATTTTGGATAAGGGATACTCAACCTGTACAAAGTTATCACTTTATTTTTCTTGTTCATATTTGTCTTTCATCTACATTGTTGTATACCGTAAAAGTGGTTTTATTGGCTCTTTAAGAGTTTAAGGGGTCTATTTACTAAGCTTTGGATGGAGATAAAGTTGCTGGAGATAAAGTACCAGCCAATCGGCTCCTAACCGTCATTTTTCAAACCCAGCCTGTGGCATGACAGTTAGGAGCTGATTGGCTGGGACTTTATCTCCAGCGACTTAATCTCCATCCAAGGCTTAGTAAATAGACCCCTAATTGTAGCCAAGTGAGATGTGTTTACTGAGACATTCCTCATTTATATAGGGGGCTGTTCTGCTCATTAAAATAAAGTCTACATGTGGAAAATGCATCTTTCTGCACAGTTATTAAATCAATGATAAGCTAATTAAATATAAATGGATTGTCTATCTTTAATTCTCCCTATGCATTTTAGATTAGAGCAGAAGTAAAATATTTAATAAGGTCATATGGGACACAACTTGTACAATGGGTGGGCTGATGTAGCCTTGTGATATGATATGGATATAACCGTTTCCATTTAACGTATCATAGGTACCTCTCAGCGCTTCAATGTCCCCTATTCGTCTTCACGCCTCCAACCCGAACCTCTATGCAGATGTGGAGTTTCAAAACCTTCCAAGTCATATAACTGACGCCCTGGAGTTTGCATCGGACTATACCAAACTGCAGGAGGAGTTCTGCTTATTATCACAAAAAGGTACAGAAAATGAATGAATAGTTGTTACAAATTGATAAAATATATTTGCAAGTCAGCATTAAAAACTGAAATTTTTCTTTTTTAATCAATAAATAGATATCTCATACGTCCTAGAGGATGCTGGGGTCCACTTTATGACCATGGGGTATAGACGGTTCCGCAGGAGCTATGGGCACTCTTAAGACTTTTCAATGGGTGTGAACTGGCTCCTCCCTCTATGCCCCTCCTCCAGACCTCAGTTTTAGAAATGTGCCCAGGCAGACTGGATGCATTGTAGGGGAGCTCTACTGAGCTTCTCTGAAAAAAATTATGTTAGGTTTTTTGTTTTCAGGGAGAGCTGCTGGCAACAGTCTCCCTGCTTCGTGGGACTGAGGGGGCAGAAGTAGGAACCAACTTCCTGAAGAGTTTCATGGCTCTGCTTCTGGCTGACAGGAGACCATTAGCTCCTGAAGGGTACTGAACGCTAGCCGTGTCTAGATGCTCACTCCCACAGCACGCCGTCACCCCCTCACAGAGCCAGAAGTCAGAAGACAGGTGAGTAGAAGAAGACAGATCTTCTATCAAGAAAAGTGATGGCTGAGGTACAGCGCGGCTGGCGGGAGCGCAGCGCGCCATTGCTGCCCACACACACAGGCACTGCAGGGTGGCGCCCTGGGCAGCAAAAACACCTCTATAAACTGGCAAAAAGGGGCCATAAGATGCCCAGGCACAGCCCTACCCCCGCCAGTATAAATATTATGAAAAGTTTCTGAGGTAAAAGGGCGGAGCTTCTTCCTCAGGCAGCCAGCACACTGCTCAGTGCCATTTTCTCTCTCCTCAGGCTGCAGAGACATCGCTGGTCCTCCTTCACTTCTGACTACAAGTATCAGGGTGCAAATCAGGGGGGGACACAAACGAATTTGGTGCTTTACAAGTGTGTTTTACTGTGTAAAAAGCGCTGCATGTCAGTGGGCATTCTTTGTTCACAGGAATAAGATACTGGCGCTGGGGTTGTGAACTGGCTGCTCCTAAACTGTGTCCCTCTGACAGATATTACTGTGGGTCTGTCTCCTATAAGTCCCAGTGTGTCTGTGTGGGTGTTGTACATATGTGTAAGACATGTCAGAGGCAGGGAGTTCCTCCCCGGAGGAAACCATTTTAGGGACACAGAAGTGTAATGTGGTGGCGCTGCCGGCACACCAAGAGCCTGCATGGGTGAAAGAAATACGTGATAGTATGCATCATATCAATAGGAGATTAGATAAGTCTGAATCTGATGCTGAGTGCTGGAGAAAATCTGTGGAGGATGTGATTTTTCAGGGCTCTGTTCTTCCATCCGCAGGCGACCCCTCTGGGTCACATAAGAGACCATTTGCGAATATTGTGAATACTGATACCGACACGGACACTGATTCTTGTGTCGACGATAGTGACTCCAGAGAAATAGATCATAAATTGGCAAAAAATATACAATATATGATTGTGGCTATAAGGGAAGTTCTGGAAGTCACGGAAGCCACCCCTGTACCTCAGGAGAAGGCTTATTTCTATAAAGAAAAGAAATCTAAGGACACTTTCCCTCCTTCCCACGAGCTTAATACACTTTTTGAAGGGATGTGGGTGAATCCCGAAAATAAATTTCGTATTCCCAAGAGAATTCAGATAGCTTATCTTTTCCGGTGGAGGACAGGAAAAAATGTGAGTCACCCCCTGTGTTAGACAGTGCACTGTCCAGGTTGACAAAGAAGGTAATTCTCCCTGCACCTGGCACGGCTTCACTAAAAGAGCCGGCAGACCGAAAGATGGAAACTCCATTGAAATCCATTTATGTTGCCAATGGTACGCTGCTCAGGCCCACAATTGCGTGCGCGTGGGTGAGTCGCGCTATTGATAAATGGTCAGAAAGCGTGTCATCAGAAATTGACACAATTGATAAAGATGAGATACTCCTTAAGTTAGGGAATATAAAAGAAGCTGCCGCATACATGCTAGAAGCGATGAAAGATATTGGACTCTTGAGTTCACAAGCCACTACCATGGCAGTATCGGCTCGACGGGCGTTGTGGATTAGCCAGTGGAACGCGGATGCAGATTCCAAAAGAAATATGGAGGCTCTCCAATATAAAGGTGAGGCCTTATTTGGCGATGGACTAGATGCGTTAGTCTCGGCGGCTACCACAGGTAAGTCGACATTTTTGCCCTCTGCGCCTGCACCGGCAAAAAAGACATATCATCCGCACATGCAGTCCTTTCAGCCCAATAAATACAAAAAAGCGAGAGGGGAAAGGGAAAGAAGTCCACAGCAGCTTCAGGTTCCCAGGAGCAGAAGTCTACCCCTACTTCTGCCAAATCTTCAGCATGACGCTGGGGCTCCTTTGCGGGAGGCCGCTCGGGTGGGGGCACGTCTCAAACTGTTCAGCCAAGGTTGGATTCTGTCTGGCCTGGATCACTGGGTGTTGCAAATAGTGTCCCAGGGATACAAGCTGGAGTTTCAAGACGTTCCCTCATGCCGATTTTTCAAATCGACCTTGCCAGCTTCTCTTCCAGAAAGGGAAGCAGTAACAGCGGCAATCCAAAAATTATGTCAGGATCACGTCATAGTCCTGGTACCTTTGTTACAACAAGGGAAGGGGTTTTATTCAAGCCTTTTTGTAGTTCCGAAGCCGGACGGCTCGGTCAGACCGATCCTAAACCTGAAAAATCTGAATCTCTACTTGAAATGATTCAAGTTCAAAATGGAATCACTGAGGGCTGTGATTTCCAGTCTGGAGGAGGGGGACTACATGGTGTCGGTAGACATAAAGGATGCTTACCTGCATGTTCCCATTTTTCCTCCTCCAGGCTTATCTGAGATTCGCGGTACAGGATTGCCATTACGAATTCCAGACGTTACCTTTCGGTCTCTCCACGGCGCCGAGGGTATTCACCAAGGTGATGGCGGAGATGATGGTTCTCCTGCATCAAAAAGGAGTCAATATAATTCCTTATCTAGACGATCTCCTGATAAAGGTGAGATCCAGGGAGCAGTTGTTACAAAACATCACACTCTCCCTGTCAATACTCCAACAACACGGTTGGATCATAAATTATCCAAAGTCACAGTTGGAACCGACGACAAGATTGTCTTTTCTCGGGATGATTCTGGACACAGAAGTTCAGAGAGTATTTCTTCCGGTGGAAAAGGCTCTGGAAATCCAGAAAATGGTAAAACAGATATTGAAACCATCGAGTGTGTCGATCCATCAGTGCATTCGGTTGTTGGGGAAGATGGTGGCGGCCTACGAGGCCATACAGTTTGGCAGGTTCCATGCCAGGGTATTCCAGTGGGACCTGTTGGACAAGTGGTCGGATCCCACCTACACATGCACCTGAAGATAATCCTGTCGTCAAAAGCCAGGATTTCGCTCCTGTGGTGGTTGCACAGTTCTCACCTACTAGAGGGACGCAGGTTCGGGATTCAGGACTGGGTCCTGGTAACTATGGATGAAAGTCTCCGAGGCTGGGGAGCTGTCACTCAGGGGAAAAGCTTCCAAGGAAAATGGTCAAGTCAGGAAGCCTGCCTTTACATAAACGTGCTGGAATTGAGAGCCATTTACAACAAGCGGTACATCTTCTTCAAGATCATTCCGTGCAGATCCAGTCGGACAATGTAACAGCAGTCGCATACATAAACAGGCAGGGTGGAACGAAAAGCAGAGCGGCAATGGCAGAGGTGACGAAGATCCTCCTCTGGGCAGAAAGACATGTAAAGGCTCTGTCGGCAGTTTTCATTCCGGGAGTAGACAACTGGGAAGCAGACTTCCTCAGCAGACACGATCTCCATCCAGGAGAGTTGGGCCTCCACCAAGAAGTCTTCGCAGAGGTGACAAGTCTTTGGGTAGTTCCTCAAGTAGACATGATGGCATCTCGTCTCAACAAAAAGCTTCAGAAATATTGTTCCAGGTCGAGAGACCCTCAAGCAATAGCAGTGGATGCACTAGTGGCCCAGTGGGTATTCCAGTCGGTGTATGTCTTCCCTCCACTTCCGCTGATCCCAAAGGTGCTCAGGATCATAAGGAGTGCAAGAGTTTGAGCAATCTTCATTGCCCCATACTGTCCAAGGAGGGCTTGGTACCCAGATCTTCAGGAGTTGCTCATAGAAGATCCTCGGCTTCTTCCTCTTCGCGAGGACCTACTGCAGCAGGGGCCGTGCGTGTATCAAGACTTACTGCGGCTACGTTTGACGGCATGGCTGTTCAGCGCCGGATCCTAGCCCGTAAGGGTATTCCCAAGGAAGTCATCCCCACTACTCTACGGACTAGGAGAAAAGGATTTACCGGTAGGTTATCAAAATCCTATTTTCTCATACGTTCTAGAGGATGCTGGGGACGACATCAAGACCATGGGGTCTATACCAAAGCTCCAGTACGGGCGTGAGAGTGCGGATGACCCTGCAGCACTTATTGACCAATCTTTAGGTCCTCATCGGCCAAGGTGTCAAACTTGTAGAATTTAGCAAATGTATTTTACCCTGACCAAGTAGCTGCTCGGCAAAGTTGTAATGCCGAGACCCCCGGGCAGCCGTCCAGAAGGAGCCCACCTTCCTAGTAGAATGGGCCCTCACCGACATCGGTAACGGCAATCCAGCCGTAGAATGAGCTTGCTGAATCGTACCTCTGATACAGCGCGCAATAGTCTGCTTGGAAGCAGGACACCCAATCTTGTTGGGAGCATACAGGACAAACAAAACCTCTGTTTTCCGTATTCGAGCTGTTCTAGCGACATAAATCTTCAAAGCTCTAACCACATCTAGAGACTTAGGGGGTCATTCCGAGTTGTTCGCTCGTTGTCGATTTTCGCAATGTAGCGATTAAGGCAAAAATGCGCACTTAGTAGATTTACTCACGTCCGAATTAAGATTTTTCCTCGTTTAAGTGATCGGAGTGTGATTGACAGGAAGTTGGTGTTTCTGGGCGGAAACTGGCTGTTTTCTGGGAGTGTGCGGAAAAACGCAGGCGTGACAGGGAAAAACGCGGCAGTGTCTGGAGAAACGTGGGAATGGCTGGCCGAAAGCAGGGCGTGTTTGTGACGTCAAACCAGGAACGAAACGGCCTGAGCTGATCGCAATCTGTGAGTAGGTCTGGAGCTACTCAGAAACAGCTAAGAAATTTCTATTCGCAATTCTGCTAATCTTTCGTTTGCAATTCTGCTAAGCTAAGATACACTCCCAGAGGGCGGCGGCCTAGCGTGTGCAATGCTGCTAAAAGCAGCTAGCGAGCGAACAACTCGGAATGACCCCCTTTGACTCAGCGAACGTGTCAGTAGCAACTGGCACCACAATAGGTTGGTTTATGTGGAAAGAGGAAACCACCTTTGGAAGAAAATGTTGACGAGTTCTCAACTCTGCCCTATCTTCATGGAAGATCAGGTAAGGGCTCTTGTGGGACAAGACCCCCAATTCAGACACCCGCTTTGCGGATGCCAACGCCAAAAGCATCACCACTTTCCAAGTGAGAAACTTCAACTCTATTTCTTGAAGAGGCTCAAACCAACCCGATTGAAGGAACTGCAGCACCACATTAAGGTCCCATGGTGCCACTGGAGGCACAAATGGAGGCTGGATGTGCAGAACCCCTTTCACGAACGCCTGAACTTCTGGAAAAGGAGGCCAATTGTTTTTGAAACAAAACTTATAAGGCCGAAATCTGGACCTTGATTGACCCCAATCTAAGGCCCGCATCCACACCAGCCTGCAGAAAATGGAGAAAACGTCCCAACTCAAACTCTTCCGTAGGAGCCTTCTTGGATTCACACCAAGACACATATTTTCTCCAAATACGGAGGTAATGTTTAGACGTTACTCCTTTCCTGGCCTGAATAAGAGTGGGGATGACTTCCTTGGGAATACCCTTTTGGGCTAGGATCCGACCTTCAACAGCCATGCCGTCAAACGTAGCCACGGTAAGTCTTGATACACACACCGCCCCTGCTGTAGTACGTCCTCTCGAGGAGGAAGAAGCCGAGGATCTTCTATGAGCAACTCCTGAAGATCTGGATACCAAGCCCTCCTTGGCCAGTTTGGGGCAATGAAGATTGCTCAAACTCTTGTTCTTATTATTATTTTGAGAACTTTTGAAAGTGGAGGGAAAACATATACCGACCGAAACACCCACTGGGTCACCAGTGTATCCACTGCCATTGCTTGAGGGTCTCTCGACCTGGAACAATATCTCTGAAGCTTCTTGTTTAGACGAGATGCCATCATGTCTAATTGAGGAACTCCCCAAAGACTCGTCACCTCTGCGAAGACTTCTTGGTGGAGGCCCCACTCTCCTGGATGAAGATCATGTCTGCTGAGGAAGTCTTCTTCCCAGTTGTCCACTCCCGGAATGAAATTTGCTGACAGAGCTCTAACATGTCTTTCTGCCATGAGGAGAATTCTTGTCACCTCTGCCATTGCCGCTCTGCTTTTAGTTCCGCCTTGCCTGTTTATGTACGCGACTGCTGTTACATTGTCCGACTGGATCTGCACGGGATCTTGAAGAAGATGTACCGCTTGTAGAAGGTCGTTGTAAATGGCTCTCAATTCCAGAACGTTTATGTGAAGGCAGGCTTCCTGACTTGACCATTTTCCTTGGAAGCTTTCCCCCTGTGTGACAGCTCTCCAGCCTCGGAGACTTGCATCCGTGGTTATTAGGACCCAATCGTGAATCCCAAACCTACGTCCCTCTAGTAGGTGAGAACCGTGCAGCCACCACAGGAACGAAATCCTGGCTTTGGGGGACAGGATTATTTTCCGGTGTGTGTAGGTGGCATCCGGACCACTTCTCCAACAGGTCCCACTGGAATACTCTGGCATGAAATCGGCCAAACTGTATGGCCTCGTAGGCCGCTACCATTTTCCCCAACAACCGAATGCATTGATGGATCAACACGCTTGTTGGTTTCAATATTTGTTTGACCATTTTCTGGATTTCCAGAGCCTTTTCCACTGGAAGAAATACTCTCCATACTTCTGTGTCCAGAATCATCCCTAAAAAGGACAATCATGTCGTCGGATCCAGCTGCGACTTTGGAAAATTCATGATCCAACCGTGTTGTTGGAGTATTGACAGGGAGAGTGCGTGTTCTGCACCAACTGTTCCCTGGATCCCGTCCAGATAAGGAATTATATTGACTCCTTTTTAACGAAGGAGGACCATCATCTCCGCCATCACCTTGGTGAATACCCTTGGTGCCGTGGAGAGTCCGAACGGCAACGTCGGAAACTGGTAATGGCAATCCTGTACTGCGAATCTCAGATAAGCTTGGTGAGGAGGATAAATGGGAACATGCAAGTAATCATCTTTTATGTCTACTGACACCATAAAGTCCCCCTCTTCCTGGAAATCACTACCCTCAGGGATTTCATCTTGAACTTGAACCTTTTCAGGTAGAGATTCAGATTTTCAGGTTTAAAATCGGTCTGACCAAGCTGTCCGGCTTCGGAACTACGAAGAGGCTTGAATAAAAAAACCTTCTCCTTACTGTGCCAAGGGTACCAGGACAATGACCTGATCCTGACATAATTTTTGAAGAGAAGCTGGCAAGGTCGATTCGAAAAATCGGCATTGCGGGACATCTTGAAACTCTAGTTTGTACCCATGGGACACTATTTGTAAGACCCATTGGTCCAGGCCAGATTGAATCCAGATTTGGCTGAAAAGTTTGATACGTGCTCCCACCCGAGCGGACTCCCGCAAGGGAGCCCCAGCGTTATGCTGCAGATTTCGCAGAAGCAGGGGTGGACTTCTGCTCCTGCGATCCGGGAGACGCTGCGGATTTATTTCCTTTTCTCCTTCCCTTACCTGCAAAAAAAGGGGAGACCTTTGGCCTTTTTGTTTTTGTTGGGCCGAAAAGACTGTATGTGAGAGTGATGTGTCTTTTTCGCCGGTGTAGGAGCATAAGGCAAGAATGTCGACTTACCTGCGGTAGCTGCCGACACTAACGCATCCAGCCCATCACCAAACAAGGCCTCACCTTCATACGGGAGAGCCTCCATATTTTATTTTGGAATCTACATCAGCATTCCACTGGCGAATCCACAACGCCCTCCAAGCCAATACTTCCATGGTAGCAGTTATTGATCCCAAGAAACCAATATATTTCATGGATTCTAGTACGTACTCAGCAGCGTCTTTGAATGACCTAACGTTAGGATTATCTCGTCTCCATCTATTGTGTCAATGTCTAATGACAAGTTTTCTGACCACTTTTCAATAGCGCTACTCACCCACTCACAGACAATGGTAGGCCTGAGTAGTGTCCCATTGGCCACATCAATAAATCACCTCACTCACTTGCGGTATGTCGGCTCCTTAAGTGAAGCCATTCCAGGCGCAGGGAGAAACACCTTTTCTCTTTTATGACAGGGCCCTGTCTAAAATGCAGGGTGACTCCCACCTTTTTTGGAAAAAGGTAAGCTGCCTAAATTCCTTTTGGGAATCTGAAATTTCTTTTCAGGTTAAATCAGACCTGAGGTGGAGGGAAAATTACATTACTTCTTTAGTAAAGTAAACCCTCTCCTTGTGGTAAAAGAGGGGGCTTCGTAATTTCTAACACCTCCTTTATAGCTAAAACATGTTTTGAATGCTTTTTTTTTTGCTAACTTAGGACCTATTCCCCTGGAATCACTAGTGTCGACACAGGAATCAGAGTCCGTGTCGGTATCAGTTTGTACTACTTGTGCAAATTTGTATGTGACCCAGAAAGGTCCCTGTGGATGAAAGGCAGAACTATTAAAAATCACATCTTCAACAGATTATTTTCATTTTCTGTATGAGATTCAGTCCAACCTCTTACTGATATGATTCACACCATCATGTAACCTTTCATCCAGTCAGGCTCTTGGTGTCATATTACACCTCTGTGTCCCTAACATGTCTCCACAGAGTTCCCTGCCACAGCCATGTCACACACGTGCAGAACCACACCACAGACACTCCGGGACTTATAGGGGGACAGACCCACAGTAAAATCTGTCAGAGGGACACAGATGGGATTTGCCAGTTCACAACCCACGCCAGTAACACAATGTCTGTGAACACAAAATGCCCACTGACATTCAGCGCTTTTATAATGTTAATCACACAATTATATAGCATCAAATTCACTGTGGTCCCCCCTGTTTTGCACCCTGATACTTGTTTAGTAGTGGAGGAGGACCAGCCTTGTCTCTGCAGCCTGAGGAGAGAGAGAAAATGGCGCTGAGCAGTGTGCTGGCTGACTGAGGAGGAAGCTCCACTCTTCAATGGTGTGTTTCTCCTCAGCTTTTCTGAGGTAATTTTTTATACTTGTGGGGGTAGGACTGTGCCTCAGCAACTTATGCCCCTTATTTATGCCAGTTTCCATAGGTTTCATGCTGCCCGGGGCGCACCCCCCCCCCCCCGCGCCCTGCACCCTGCAGTGCCTGTGTATGTGTGGGCAACATGGCGTGCTGCGCTCCCGCCGTCACTTTCTTGATTGAAGATCTGTCTTCTAACACTCACCTGCCTTCTGACTTCTGGCTCTGTGAGGGGGTTGACGGCGTGCTGTGGGAGTGAGCATCTAGGCACGGCTAGCGTTCAGTTCCCTTCAGGAGACAATGGTGTCCTGTCAGCCAGAAGCAGAGCCATGAAACTCTTTAGGAAGTTGGTTCCTACTTCTGCCCCCTCAGTCCCACGAAGCAGGGAGTCTGATGCCAGCAGATCTCCCTGAAAATAAAAAACCTAACATAAGTCTTTTCAGAGAAACTCAGTAGAGCTCCTCAGGGTGCATCCAGTCGACCTGGACACATTTCTAAAACTGAGGTCTGGAGGAGGGGCATAGAGGGAGGAGCCAGTTCACACCCAATGAAAAGTCTTTAGAGTGTCCATGTCTCCTGCGGATCCCGTCTATACCCCATGGTCTTGATGTCGTCCCCAGCATCCTCTAGGACGTATGAGAAAACAGGATTTTGATACCTACCGGTAAATCCTTTTCTCCTAGTCTGTAGAGGATGCTGGGCGCCCGTCCCAGTGCGTTCTTTACCTGCGGTTTTGTTTATTAGAGTTACACATGTTGTGTTTTATTAGTTTCAGCATGTTTGCTGTAATTGGTTCATGCCTGTTGGCGTGTGTTATGTTGAATGCCATGTTGTGTGGCATGGTTGAGGTGTGAGCTGGTATGTATCTCACCATTAGTATTAAAGTAAATCCTTTCCTTGAAATGTCCGTCTCCCTGGGCACAATTCCTATAACTGAGGTCTGGAGGAGGGGCATAGAGGGAGGAGCCAGTTCACACCCTTTGAAAAGTCTTAAGAGTGCCCATGGCTCCTGCGGAACCGTCTATACCCCATGGCCATGAAGTGGACCCCAGCATCCTCTACGGACTAGGAGAAAAGGATTTACTGGTAGATATCAAAATCCTGTTATTAGCAACATTCAAAACAAAACACTTTCTGGCGTAACATAATGTTAGGGTCTCCTGCTCTGTGCTGCCACGTCATCATGGCCACCGGGAGACAAGTGATAGCGGAGTAACCTGAGCGTAGCTGATACTCCGGTTCGGGTCTTTTGCTGTGCAGTGGTTACAGGCTCTGTGCACGGCAGGGGATCCGGTGCTGGTTTTTGTGCTCACAGTCTGTGAGGTCTGAGTGGGGCGTGGACAGCACCTGCTATATAAACCCTCTTCTCAGGTTAGGCAGATGCTGCTGAATCTTTGTTGGTTAGTCAGTTCCTGAAAGCTAGCTAGTACTGTGTAAACTTTGTATTTGTTGCTTACTGCAAATAGGCCTTGGGATTTGGTATTACACTCTGCCAATCCAGACCTAGCAGTAAGACTGGAGTCAGTCGTTTAACCTGCTGAGGTTCTTTTGCTACTCTGTGAACCTAGCAAGTTTGCGGCTGTATTCTCAGACTTGCCTGCCAAAATCCTTTCTCACTGTGCAAGGTGTTCAGGTGTCAGTTTAGTGGCAGTAAGCTGAACCAGTGCACTGCAAGTGAGGACTAGGATTGTGGAGACTCTCCTTGTGTCTATTATTCCATCTCTGACCAAGGAGTTTACTGCCACACCCGTTGGTAACCCTTTAGGGTTTTGCTGTTGCCCTTAGCAACAGCATTTCGGGTTCTCTACGTATTAAATCACAACATCTCGCTTCTTTCCATCTGAGCATTCCTAATACTAGGGAGACACCCAGTTTCTTAGCCTTTGGGCTTCTCTGTTCACTTTGTGTTTATTTTGTTACCCTATCACCTTCTATGTATGTAATGTCATATTCCCCAGTCTGTCTGTGAGTTCATTTGTTTTGCATCCCTCTCCGTTCAGACACCAGTACATTCCTGCTGGCACTGGTGTGCATAACACATATATTCAACTAAGTTTTTGACTTTTTGAGGTCGAAAGGGGTTCCGACCTATTCAGTCCCAAGCATTTTTATTCGACAAGTCGGGAAATTCTAGTTGTCGAATAGTACGTGAATCGGCGGTATAGCTGCTGATTCACGTACTTCTGAGGAAAACGAGGCCAAATTCGACAGGTTTTGGCCCCGTTTCTGACCATCTCAGTTCGACTTAAAAAAAAAAGTCGCACTGCTATGAGGGACCTGAGAGGAGGAGAGGGGGGAGTGCCGCGGGCAGAGGGAGGACAGCAGCGCTACAGCACAGCGCTGCAGAAGGATGTCATAGCTACCGCTCACGGCAGCGTCCACCCGGCGTCAGCAAGTGAGGTCCCGCTTGCCGGAACCGGGTGGACGCTGCCGTGAGGTCTGGCGGCTGTGCCACATCCTCCTGCAGCGCTGCTGTGCCCCGTCTGCCCGCGGCTCTCCTCCTTCTCCTGTCCCTCATTTCAATTCGACTTTTTTAAAGTTGAATTGAGATGGGCATTGAATAGCCCTTGTCGGATCCATTCCGACAAATGCATGTCGGAATGGATCCGACCCTAATTGAATATACCCGTTAAAGAGTTAAAGGGGAGTGTTTCAAACTTTCTGAAAGGGACGAGTGGCGAAGTTGTCCCTATCAACCGTTCAGCCGCTAATTATCTTTTTATTATTTTTAATTGTCTTTATATGAAAATTTTAAGATGTTATACAAAACAAGACATACAGAAAAAAAATGAGCGCTATGTGAAATTGTCTATTTAATAAAAAAGCAAATGTTAGCAAATGGATCATTTATCATTCACAACTTATTTACTATTAACTACCATATTAACTACTACTATTAACTAGTGATGTGCACCGGAAATTTTTCGGGTTTTGTGTTTTGGTTTTGGATTCGGTTCCGAGGCCATGTTTTGGATTCGGACGCGTTTTGGCAAAACCTCCCTGAAAATGTTTTGTCGGATTCGGGTGTGCTTTGGATTCGGGTGTTTTTTTACAAAAAACCCTCAAAAACAGCTTAAATCATAGAATTTGGGGGTCATTTTGATCCCATAGTATTATTAACCTCAATAACCATAATTTCCACTCATTTTCAGTCTATTCTGAACACCTCACAATATTATTTTTAGTCTTAAAATTTGCACCGAGGTCGCTGGATGACTAAGCTAAGCGACCCAAGTGGCCGACACAAACACCTGGCCCATCTAGGAGTGGCACTGCAGTGTCAGACAGGATGGCACTTCAAAAAAATAGTCCCCAAACAGCACATGATGCAAAGAAAAAAAGAGGCGCAATGAGGTCGCTGTGTGACTAAGCTAAGCGACCCAAGTGGCCGACACAAACACCTGACCCATCTAGGAGTGGCACTGCAGTGTCAGACAGGATGGCAGATTTAAAAAATAGTCCCCAAACAGCACATGATGCAAAGAAAAAAAGAGGTGCACATAGGTCGCTGGATGGCTAAGCTAAGCGACCCAAGTGGCCGACACAAACACCTGGCCCATCTAGGAGTGGCACTGCAGTGTCAGACAGGATGGCAGATTTAAAAAATAGTCCCCAAACAGCACATGATGCAAAGAAAAAAAGAGGTGCACCAAGGTCGCTGGATGGCTAAGCTAAGCGACACAAGTGGCCGACACAAACACATGGCCCATCTAGGAGTGGCACTGCAGTGTCAGGCAGGATGGCACTTCAAAAAAATAGTCCCCAAACAGCACATGATGCAAAGAAAAATGAAAGAAAAAAGAGGTGCAAGATGGAATTGTCCTTGGGCCCTCCCACCCACCCTTATGTTGTATAAACAGGACATGCACACTTTAACAAACCCATCATTTCAGCGACAGGGTCTGCCACACGACTGTGACTGAAATGACTGGTTGGTTTGGGCCCCCACCAAAAAAGAAGCAATCAATCTCTCCTTGCACAAACTGGCTCTACAGAGGCAAGATGTCCACCTCCTCATCGTCCGATTCCTCACCCCTTTCACTGTGTACATCCCCCTCCTCACAGATTATTAATTCGTCCCCACTGGAATCCACCATCTCAGGTCCCTGTGTACTTTCTGGAGGCAATTGCTGGTGAATGTCTCCACGGCGGAATTGATTATAATTCATTTTGATGAACATCATCTTCTCCACATTTTCTGGAAGTAACCTCGTACGCCGATTGCTGACAAGGTGAGCGGCTGCACTAAACACTCTTTCGGAGTACACACTGGAGGGGGGGCAACTTAGGTAAAATAAAGCCAGTTTGTGCAAGGGCCTCCAAATTGCCTCTTTTCCCTGCCAGTATACATACGGCCTGTCTGACGTGCCTACTTGGATGCGGTCACTCATATAATCCTCCACCATTCTTTCAATGGTGACAGAATCATATGCAGTGACAGTAGACGACATGTCAGTAATCGTTGGCAGGTCCTTCAGTCCGGACCAGATGTCAGCATTCGTTCCAGACTGCCCTGCATCACCGCCAGCGGGTGAGCTCGGAATTCTTAGCCTTTTCCTCGCACCCCCAGTTGCGGGAGAATGTGAAGGAGGAGCTGTTGACGGGTCACGTTCCGCTTGACTTGACAATTTTCTCACCAGCAGGTCTTTGAACCTCTGCAGACTTGTGTCTGCCGGAAAGAGAGATACAACGTAGGTTTTAAATCTAGGATCGAGCACGGTGGCCAAAATGTAGTGCTCTGATTTCAATGGATTGACCACCCGTGTATCCTGGTTAAGCGAATTAAGGGCTCCATCTACAAGTCCCACATGCCTAGCGGAATTGTTCTGTTTTAGCTCCTCTTCAATGTCTCCAGCTTCTTCTGCAAATGCCTGATGAGGGGAATGACCTGACTCAGGCTGGCAGTGTCTGAACTGACTTCACGTGTGGCAAGTTCAAAGGGTTGCAGAACCTTGCACAACGTTGAAATCATTCTCCACTGCGCTTGAGTCAGGTGCATTCCCCCTCCATTGCCTATATCGTAGGCAGATGTATAGGCTTGAATGGCCTTTTCCTGCTCCTCCATCCTCTGAAGCATATAGAGGGTTGAATTCCACCTAGTTACCACCTCTTGCTTCAGCTGATGGAGGGGCAGGTTCAGGTGCTGATGCTCCAGTCTTCGGCACGCGGTGGCTGAATGCCAAAAGTGGCCCGCAATTCTTCGGGTGACCGACAGCATCTCTTGCACGCCCCTGTAATTTTTAAAAAAAAGTCTGCACCACCAAATTAATTGTATGTGCAAAACATGGGACGTGCTGGAATTTGCCCACATGTAATGCACGCACAATATTGGTGGTGTTGTCCGATGTCACAAATCCCCAGGAAAGTCCAATTGGGGTAAGCCAATCTGCGATGATGTTCCTCAGTTTCCGTAAGAGTTTATCAGCTGTGTGCTTCTTTTGGAAAACGGTGATACAAAGCGTAGCCTGCCTAGGAACGAGTTGGCGTTTGCGAGATGCTGCTACTGGTGCCGCTGCTGCTGTTGTTGCTGCGGGAGGCAATACATCTACCCCGTGGGCTGTCACAGTTATATAGTCCTGAGTCTGCCCTGCTCCACTTGTCCGCATGTCCGTGGTTAAGTGGACATTGGGTACAACTGCATTTTTTAGGACACTGGTGACTCTTTTTCTGATGTCTGTGTACATTCTCGGTATCGCCTGCCTAGAGAAGTGGAACCTAGATGGGATTTGGTACCGGGGACACACTACCTCAAGAAATTCTCTAAGTCCCTGTGAATTAACGTCTAACACCAACACAGCCAAGGCCTGAGTTATACGCTTTGCAACAGGATGACTGCTGTGATATTTCATCTTCCTCGCAAAGGACTGTTGGACAGTCAATTGCTTACTGGAAGTAGTACAAGTGGTCTTCCGACTTTCCCTCTGGGATGACGATCGACTCCCAGCAGCAACAACAGCAGCGCCAGCAGCAGTAGGCGTTACACTCAAGGATGCATCGGAGGAATCCCAGGCAGGAGAGGACTCGTCAGACTTGACAGTGACATGGCCTGCAGGACTATTGGCTTTCCTGTGTAAGGAGGAAATTGACACTGAGGGAGTTGGTGGTGTGGTTTGCAGGAGCTTGGTTACAAGAGGAAGGGATTTAGTGGTCAGTGGACTGCTTCCGCTGTCATCCAAAGTTTTTGAACTTGTCACTGACTTCTGATGAATGCGGTCCAGGTGACGTATAAGGGAGGATGTTCCTAGGTGGTTAACGTCCTTACCCCTACTTATTACAGCTTGACAAAGGCAACACACGGCCTGAAACCAGTTGTCCGCATTTCTGTTGAAATAATTCCACACCGAAGAGGTGATTTTTTATTTTTATTTTGACCAGGCATGTCAATGGCCATATTCATCCCACGGACAACAGGTGTCTCCCCGGGTGCCTGACTTAAACAAACTACCTCACCATCAGAATCCTCCTTGTCAATTTCCTCCCCAGCGCCAGCAACACCCATATCCTCATCCTGGTGTACTTCAACAGTGACATCTTCAATTTGACTATCAGGAACTGGACTGCGGGTGCTCCTTCCAGCACTTGCAGGGGGCGTGCAAATGGTGGAAGGCGCAACCTCTTTCCGTCCAGTGTTGGGAAGGTCAGGCATCGCAACCGACACAATTGGACTCTCCTTGGGGATTTGTGATTTAGAAGAACGCACAGTTCTTTGCTGTGCTTTTGCCATCTTAACTCTTTTAAGTTTTATAGCAGGAGGATGAGTGCTTCCATCCTCAGGTGAAGCTGAACCACTAGCCTTGAACATAGGCCAGGGCCTCAGCCGTTCCTTGCCACTCCGTGTCGTAAATGGCACATTGGCAAGTTTACGCTTCTCCTCAGACGATTTTGATTAAGATTTTTAAGTCATTTTACTGAGCTTTATTTTTTTGGATTTTACATGCTCTCTACTATGACATTGGACATCGGTCTTGGCAGACGACGTTGATGGCATTTCATCGTCTCGGCCATGACTAGTGGCAGCAGCTTCAGCATGAGGTGGAAGTGGATCTTGATCTTTCCCTATTTTACCCTCCACATTTTTGTTCTCCATTTTTTAACGTGTGGAATTATATAGAAACATAGAAACATAGAATTTGACGGCAGATAAGAACCACTTTTCCCATCTAGTCTGCCCCTTTTTTATTTTATCCTTTAGGCAATCTCAACCCTTTTTTAACCTTAATTCTTTGTAAGGATATTCATATGCCTGTCCCAAGCATGTTTAAATTGCCCTACAGTCTTAGCCTCTACCACCTCTGATGGGAGGCTATTCCACTTATCCACTACCCTTTCTGTGAAGTAATTTTTCCTTAAATTTCCCCTGAACCTCCCCCCCTCCAGTCTCAATGTATGCCCTCAAGTTCTAATTCTTCTTTTCCTTTGAAGAATGTTTCCCTCCTGAACTTTGTTAAGACCCTTGATATATTTGAAAGTTTCTATCATGTCCCACCTTTCCCTTCTCTCCTCCAAACTATACATGTTAAGATCTTTTAGCCTTTCCGGGTAAGTTTTGTGATGTAGGCCATGCACCATTTTAGTTGCCCTTCTTTGTACACTCTCTAATGTATTTATATCCTTCTGGAGATAGGGTCTCCAGAACTGGACACAGTATTCCAGATGGGGCCGTACCAATGACCTATACAGTGGCATTATCACTTCTTTTTTCCTGCTACTGATTCCTCTCCCTATGCAACCAAGCATCTGACTTGCCTTTCTCATTGCTTTGTTGCATTGCTTTCCTGCCTTCAAGTCACTTGAAATAGTGACTCCTAAATCTCTTTCCTCCTCAGTAGTTTCCATTATAGTACCCTTGATACTATACTTAGCCTTTGGGTTTTTGAGACCCAAGTGCATGATTTTGCATTTTTTAGCATTAAACTGTAGTTGCCACGTTCTTGACCATTTCTCAAGCCTACCTAGGTCATTAATTATTTGTTTGACCCCTCCCGGTGTGTCTACCCTGTTGCATATCTTTGTATCATCTGCAAAAAGGCATATCTTCCCTTCAATACCATCTGCAATGTCACCAACAAAGATATTAAAGAGAACTGGACCAAGTACAGATCCCTGGGGTACTCCACTGGTAACATTTCCCTCCATAGATTGCACTCCATTAACTACGACTGTCTGTTTCCTATCCTGCAACCAGGTTCTTATCCATTTAACTGATTTATAATCCACCCCCAGGCTTTCAAGTTTATTTAGCAGTCTGCGATGTGGGACAGTGTCAAATGCCTTACTAAAGTCTAGATATGCTACATCTGCAGCTCCCCCTTGATCTATTATTTTCATCACAGAGTCAAAAAAGTCTATAAGATTTGTTTGGCATGATCTCCCACCAGTAAATCCATGCTGTTTTGGATCCTGTAAGTTGTTTGATTTAAGATATTCCACTACTCTTTCTTTTAATAGTTTTTCCATTACTTTCCCTACTACTGATGTAAGGCTTACTGGTCTGTAGTTACTTGCTTCTTCCTTGCTTCCACTTTTGTGCAGTGGAACTACATTTGCTCTTTTCCAGTCCTCTGGAATAGCACCTGTATTTAGTGACTGGTTAAATAATTCTGTTAAAGGTGTAACCAGCACATCTTTTAGCTCTTTGAGTATCCTTGGGTGTATCCCATCTGGTACCATTGATTTATCCACTTTTAGTTTTGAAAGTTCTGTTAGGACCTTCTCCTCTGTAAATGTATTTTCATCTACCTTATTTTTTTGAATGTCCTTGCAACTTAACTGTGGCCCCATCCCTTCTTCTGTAGTAAATACTGAGCAAAAATAATTATTTAGGTGATCTGCTATTGCCTTGTCTCCCTCCACCAAATGCCCACTCTCTGTCTTAAGTCTTATTATTCCTCCATTTGATTTTCTCCTTTCACTTATATACTTAAAAAAAGTTTTGCCCCCTTTTCTACTGACTGGGCCATATTCTCCTCAGCTTCTGCCTTTTCACGTCTGATCACTTTCTTAGCATCCTTCCGTCTGCCCAGATATACCTCTTTGTCGTTATTATTTTGAGTCTGTTTGTATTTCCTAAAAGCCATCTTTTTTGCTTTCACACTAGTTGATACTTCTTTTGTGAACCACACTGGCTTCCTTTTCCTGGTGCTTTTCCTAACCATTTTGATACAAAGGTCTGTTGCACTTAGCATTGCACTTTTCAGTTTTTTCCACCTCTCCTGCACTCCTTCCAAGTTCCTCCAGTCTGCCAATGAATCACTTAAACATCTCCCCATTTTTGCAAAGTCAGCATTTCTAAAATCCAACACCTTTGTTTTTGTGTGACAGGAGTTGGATCCTGTCTTTATACTAAACCATACTGCTTGATGATCACTGGATCCCAGGTGCTCACCCACATATATATCAGATATCCTATCACCATTTGTAAGAATTAGATCTAATATTGAGTCTTTGCGAGTGGGCTCCCTCACCAATTGCTTGAGAGATGCTCCCTGTATGGAATGTAGAAATTTGCCACTTGTAGCTGAACTTGCAAAAGACCCCTCCCAATTTACATCAGGTAAATTAAAGTCTCCCATGATTATGACTTCTCCCTTAAAAGCCATTTTAGAGATGTCCAACAATAGGTTCCTGTCCAAATCCTGCCCCTGGCCTGGTGGTCTTTAGATCACCCCAATGCGAATAATGTCCTTCTTCCCAGTTTCTATGGTGACCCAAAGGGCCTCAGTTTTGGCTTCAATATTTTGTATTAAAGTAGCATTTATGCTTTTTTTCACATACATTGCTACCCCTCCTCCTATTTTTCCTATTCTATCTTTCCTAAATAAATTGTATCCTGGTATAGCTAAGTCCCAGTCATGATTCTCATTGCACCAAGACTCTGTAATTGCCACAAAATCCAGGTTATCCCTTGTCATTATCGCAATTAGCTCTGGAATTTTGTCTCCTAAGCTCCTAGCATTTGCACACATAGCTTTAAGAATTTTGTCTGTGCATTTGTTATTAGTAGCCATGTCCAGAGCGTACAAAATAAATGACAAGTTTAAAGTTGAAATTACCTGTTTCGGGATGTTGCTCAGTATTGGTTTTCTTTTACTAATCGGTAATCATACTCTGTCCTTTACACCATGACTACACCTTACTAAATATAAATATATAGTACACCTGACCACAATGGGTAAATGTTCAAAGGAGGTAAACACCAGTCAGTATGCAATAATAAAATGTTTCACCGAGCAACTTCCCCACACATGCAATGACATTTACAAGAAATCATTACATCAAGAAACATACATAAGTTTGCTTAAGAGAGAACTGTAGTTCAGATTGGGGATGCCTTTTCATAGGTTTTTAAAAACAGATAATATGCATAAGATGAATTACATACTTTTGAGGCATTAAGGCAGTCCTTTTGTGGTAGTGTTGGTGTGTTGATGTTTCCCTTCTGTTTTCCTTCGGTTTAACGCAGGTATAACGCTATTTTTATAATAACACTTTTATGTCAGCACTTCTATGTAAGCACTACCAGCCGAGTAATATATCAATAGCAATGGCCTACTACTATATATACTGCGCACAACTGAAATGCACCACAGGTATGGATGGATAGTATACTTGACGACACAGAGGTAGGTAGAGCAGTGGCCTTCTGTACCGTACTGCTATATAGTATATACTGGTGGTCAGCAAACTGTGCAAAACTGAAATGCACCACAGGTATGGATGGATAGTATACTTGACGACACAGAGGTAGGTAGAGCAGTGGCCTTCTGTACCGTACTGCTATATAGTATATACTGGTGGTCAGCTAACTGTGCAAAACTTAAATGCACCACAGGTATGGATGGATAGTATACTTGACGACACAGAGGTAGGTAGAGCAGTGGCCTACTGTACCGTACTGATATATAGTATATACTGGTGGTCAGCAAACTGTGCAAAACTGAAATGCACCACAGGTATGGATGGATAGTATACTTGACGACACAGAGGTAGGTAGAGCAGTGGACTACTGTACCGTACTGCTATATATATAGTTATACTGGTGGTCAGCAAAATTCTGCACTGTACTCCTACTATATACTACAATGCAGCACAGATATGGAGCGTTTTTCAGGCAGAGAACATATAATACTGGTGGTCACTGGTCAGCAAAACTCTGCACTGTCCTCCTACTATATAATACTGCTGGTCCCCAGTCCCCACAATAAAGCAATTAGCACACTGAGCACAGATATTTGCAGCACACTGAGCACAGTCAGATATGGAGCGTTTTTCAGGCAGAGAACGTAGATATTTGCACTTGCAGCACACTGAGCACAGATATTTGCAGCACACTGAGCACAGATATTTGCAGCACAATTTGCAGCCCACTGAACATAGAAACTGAGAGGACGCCAGCCACGTCCTCTCACGATCTTCTCCAATGCACGAGTGAAAAATGGCGGCGACGCGCGGCTCCTTATATAGAATACAAATCTCGTGAGAATCCGACCGCGGGATGATGAAGTTCGGGCGCGCTCGGGTTAACCGAGCAAGGCGGGAGGATCCGAGTTGCTCGGACCCGTGAAAAAAAAGGTGAAGTTCGGGCAGGTCTGAATTAGCCCCATTGTCCCTTAACACTGATGTCATGTATTCTGTATGCCTGACCTGTTTAACCACGTGTGTTGAGCCTCATGATTTAGATCATATAGGTTTCAATTCTAATGGTTGTCTGATAACTGCGTACACTTGTACAGATGTGTCCTCACACAGCTAGCTTCAGTACACCATGCGGCACGAGACACTTGGCATGAGTGAGCCTCTAGGTCCTGCTAGCGCCGACTGCCTTTTCCATACAAAAATGCATCTTGGTCGCAATGTGATGTGACTAGGATGCATCAGGAGACTGCATTGGATAATTTCATACATTATGTGACACTTGTATATCTTTGTGCAAAGGAAAACGGAACTTGGCGCTGAAAAAAGTCGCGGCTGCACTTCGTATGCAGAGTCAGACTCAGTCGCACAGAGATATACAAGTGTATTTACAAACACAGTCTCCTGGTGCTTCCTAGTACATAACTTTCTCTTATGTCCTAGGGGATACTGGGAATCCATTTAGTACCATGGGTATAGATGGGTCCACTAGGAGCCGTGGGCACTCTATGCCCCTCCTACCAGACTCAGTTTAGAAAATGTGCCCGGAGGAGCCGGTCACGCTTATGGAAGCTCCTGAAGAGTTTTCTGCATTTATTTTTCTGTTTGTTATTTTCAGGCAGGGCTGGTTGGCACCAGCCTGCCTGCTTCGTAGGACTTAGTGGGGGGAACGGCCCAACCTCTTGAAGGGTTAATTGTCCCGTTCCCCGCTGAAAGGACACTAGCTCCTGAGGGAACTATTCGCAAGCCCCACCACGGCGAGCGTACATTCCCGCAGGACGCCGCCACCCCTAACAGAGCCAGAAGAATGAAGAGTGGTGAGTACTAAGCCGGCATCCCGGTTAGCGGGTCACCGGCCATTATGGCGGCATGAGGGTACGGAGATACACAGCTTCTAAATGGGGCGGACTGCGTCTCCAGACTCAGTACACAGTGCAGACGCACAGCTTCAGAGGGGGCGAACTGAGTCATAGTACACTGTACACAGTACCCACACTGGCAAACACAGACTTAACACGGATCTAACTCCATTTTAAGCACTACATTACCTCAGCCAGTATAAAAAAAGCAGGAAGCCCGCGCGCTATGGAGGGGCGGGGCTTCACTATGAGCGGATCCAGCAGCTCACCAGCGCCATTTTCCCTCTGCATTGGACACAGATGCTGACTGACAGGGATGTGCAGCTCCTCCAGAGTTACTCCATATTACCTCAGCGGTACCAGAGGGTCATAGCAGGGGGGAGCGATTATTAGTGCACTGAGTCCCCAATCTGGGTACTCAGTCTGCGACCAGTCTAAGCTTGACATTAGCGATAAGGGCGCTGTGTGCTGGCTCCATAATATCTCTGTGTCCCCCTGGAAGGGCTCTTTGTGTTTTAATTGTGCTTTTAACCATTTCCTGTGTGTGTGTGTGTACTGTCACATTTACAATATGTCAGGCAAAGAGTGTGTTTCATGTATGGCAGAGTGTTCCTCTTTCCCAGGGGACTCACTACCATGTACTCAGTGCAGTGCACCTTCTCAGGCTAGCGGGGCTGAATCAGCATGGCTGGATTCCATTAAAGGAATTATTTCTAATATTTCTACTAAATTGTCCTGCAATGAGAAAGAGACGCATTACTTAAGACAATCTGTGGATGAGTTTATGAACAGAGGGGGTGATTCCGAGTTGTTCGCTCGCTAGCTGCTTTTAGCAGCATTGCACACGCTAAGCCGCCGCCCTCTGGGAGTGTATCTTAGCTTAGCAGAAGTGCGAACGAAAGATTAGCAGAATTGCGAATAGAAATTTCTTAGCAGTTTCTGAGTAGCTCCAGACTTACTCAGCCATTGCAACCAGCTCAGTCCTTTTTGTTCCTGGTTTGACGTCACAAACACACCCAGCGTTTGCCCAACCACTCCCCCATTTCTCCAGCCACTCCTGCGTTTTGCAACTCGAAACGCCTGCGTTTTTCCGCACACTCCCATAAAACGGCCAGTTTCCGCCCAGAAACACCCACTTCCTGTCAATCACACTACGATCAGCACAGCGATGAAAAAGCTTTGTTATGCCGTGAGTAAAATACCTAACTTTTGTGTAAAATAACTAAGCGCATGCACTCTGCGAACCTTGCGCATACGCAGTAAGTGACTAATCGCAGTATAGCGAAAATCGGCAACGAGCGAACAACTCGGAATGACCCCCAGAGACAGTCCCCAAAACAGCGTCTCAGACCCCTACCATTTGTCCGCAAAAACTTACTTTGGCCCATATCCTGCAGTCTGACTCTGATGATGAAGGGTCAGACATGGAGGAGGGGTAGGTGTACTCAGAAGGGGGGGATGCTACTCTGTCACAGGGAATAGAGGCTCTTATAGAAGCTATTTACAATTGCTATTTACATGCCGGCTACCAATTTTGAAGTCACCTATTCCAACTGTTTAAATGTCACAGAGCATACTGTGGCTACACGTTCAGTAACTGTGTCTCATTCATGAACTTTATATATAGCAGTTTTGGCAACAGTGTCCCCTAAGGAGTGTAACAGATTGTTACATTTGAACTTTCCATTAGTCATTTCAGTGAGTTTTATTGATATAGTATTTATCGCAACAGTTTATACAATTTATGTATTTTTATATCAAGGATGCGTACCTTCACATTCCGATGTGGCCGCCTCATCAGGCTTATCTACGGTTTTCACTGCAGTACTGTCACTACCAGTTCCAGGCCCTGCCATTTGGACTCTCCACGGCACTGAGGGTGTTCACCAAGGTGATGGCAGAGATGATGTTTCTCCTCAGCAAACAGGGAGTGAACATAATTCTGTACCTGGATGATCTTCTGGTAAAGGCGCCATCCAGGGAGAGGTTGTTGGACAGCATTGCCCTCTCAACTCGACTACTCCGGGATCACGGGTGGATTCTGAACCTTCTGAAATTTCACCTAGAGCCAACACGGAGGCTTCCATTACTGGACACAGAGTCGCAGAAGGTTTTCCTTCCGTTGGAAAAGGCATTGGTAATGCAGTCGATGGTTCGGGATGTACTGAAGCCAACCCGGATATCGGTGCATTTCTGCATTCGCCTCCTGGGGAAAATGGTAGCCTATTATGAGGTGCTTCAGAACGGAAGGTTTCACACAAGACATTTCCAGCTCGATCTGTTGGACAAGTGGTCCGGATCGCATCTTCACATGCACCCGAGGATCCGTCTGTCGCCAAGAGCCAGGATTTCTTTACTATGGTGGCTTCAGACTTCTCACCTAACCGAGGGTCGACAGTTCGGGATTCAGAATTGGTTTCTGCTAACCACAGACGCAAGCCTCAGAGGTTGGGGAGCAGTCACCCAGTGGGTGCAGTTTCAGGGAAGATGGTTAAGTCAGGAAGTCATCCTTCCAATCAGCATTCTAGAACTCAGGGCCATATACAACACCCTTCTGCTGGCCTCATATCTTCTTTGAGATCAGGTCATTCAGGTCCATTCGGACAATGTGAGGGCGGTAACGTACATAAACCGACAGGGCAGAACGAAAAGCAGAGCAGAAATGTCAGAGGTGACTAGAATTCTCCTCTGGGCAGAAAAACACACTGTGGCATTGTCAGCGGTCTTCATTCCAGGAGTAGACAACTGGGAAGCAGACTTCCTCAGCAGACACGACCTGCGCCCGGGGGAGTGCGGCCTTCACCCGGAGGTGTTCAGGTGCTTGACATGTCGTTGGGGATATCTACAAATTGACATTATGGCCTCTCGTCTCAACAAGAAACTCAAGCGGTATGGTTCCAGGTTGAAAGACTCACAGGCAGTGGCAGTGGACGCTCTAACGACTCCATAGGTCTATCAGATGGTATACGTGTTTCCTCCACTTCCTCTGATCCCAAGAATTCTCAAAAGAATAAAACGGGAAAAAGTTCAAGCAATCCTCATTGCTCCGGACTGGCCAAGAAGGGCCTGCTGCGCGGACCTTCTGGAGATGCTACTCGAAGATCCGTGGCCTCTACCTATTCGCAAGGTTCTTCTGCTATGGGGCCCATTCATCTATCAAGACTTACCATGGCTACGTTTGACGGCATGGAAGTTGAACGGCTAATTCTAGCCCGGAAAGGGATACCGGACAAGGTCATCCCGACTATGATACAAGCCAGAAAGGTGGTAACGTCTAAACATTACCACCGTATTTGGAAGAAATACGTCTCTTGGTGTGAGAGCAGAAAATTTTCTGTGGTGGAATTTCATCTGGGACGTTTACTGCTTTTTCTGTAGTCAGGTGTTGATGTGAGCCCACGTCTGGGCTCCATAAAAGTCCAGATTTCGGCCTTATCGATTTTCTTTTGGAAACAATTGGCTTCTCTTCCTGAGGTCCAGACATTCTTGAAAGGTGTTCTGCACATCCAACTTCTCTTTGTGCCTCCCACAGTACCTTGGGATCTTAATTTGGGCTGCAGTTTCTCCAATTGGACTGGTTTGAACCATTACAGGAGGTAGAATATCTTACGTGGACGACCGTCACACTGTTGGCCTTGGCTTCAGTAAAACGTGTGTCGGAGCTGGGGGCGTTGTCTCACAAGAGCCCCTATTTCATTTTCCATGAAGACAGAGCTGAACTCAGAACTCGTCAGCAATTTCTTCCTAAAGTGGTGTCTGCGTTTCACATCAACCAACCTATTGTGGTTCCAGTTGTTACCGACACTTCTGCTACTTCAAAGTCTTTGGATGTTGTGAGAGCTTTGAAGGTGTATGTAAAGTAAACAGCTCATCACAGAAAATCGGACTCGCTGTTTGTTGTTTATGATTCCAATAAAATTGGGTGTCCTCCTTCGAAGCAGTCCATTGCACTCTGGATCAGGTTCACTATCCAGCATGCTTATTCCACGGCAGGATTGCCAGTTCCAAGATCTGTACAGGCCCACTCTTGTTATGATTCCAGCACTCTGGTCTGAGGAGATTTTATAACAAGGACCTGAGCACTGGAACGTAATGCTGGGAAAGGAAGCGGGAATGGAAAATAGCCCCTGGCGCCCTAACTCCGTTGTCTCGCCCGTGCTGTCAGAAATCCCTTGCAAGACTATGGTTGCTTGAGCCCATGGCAGCCGCGTTTGAAGGGCAGATTACGTCTGCCCAACTCCGATGCCCCCTCAGTTCTTAATGGGAGACAAAGGGAAATCCGAGACAGGGTGATAACAAGGGGCCCTCTAACTCAGCAACAAGGCCAGGGGCTACAAGGTAACTTAAAACTAGAATAAGTGCGGAAATACCACCAGGGAAAAGGACAACCAAAATACCACTTGTCCACTCCCCTACCCGGCACCGCCGAGTTCCGGAGAGGACTTGTGGAAGCGGAACCCTCCGCAAATGCTCCGAAACAGAATACAAAAAATATAGCGGGCTGAGCCGCAGCACACGGCAGAGCCGCAACTCACGAACACCACACGAGATTCTCTGGCGACCGTGGCGGACAATAGAGGACCAGAGACTTCTTGGGATGAGATGATAACTCCAAGATTCGGGAACTCTGAAGACAGGAATGACCGGACACAGCAGGACAGGAACTGACGTTCAGCAAACCTAAGCAGCATGCAGGAAGCTATTACCGGCGTCTGTGTGAAGCACTGAGAAAGTATTTAACAAGGAGTCCTCCAATCAGATGTTACAGAGCCAGATTATCAACATGCCGTGCAGCTGCCAGGCTGCACGAGCAAAGACAAGTGTGTGTGTGATTTATTTGATTGACCCTGCAACGGGGAACGCGGTCCGCCCGTGGCGTCCCCGTTGCTAGGGTCCGGGCGGCTAAGCACGCCTGGCGTCCCTGCGTTGCTAGGGAGCCGGCGGCTACGCACGCACGGCGTCCCAGCGTTGCTAGGGACCCGGCGGCTAGCCCGCTCAGCGTCCCTAGTAGCTAGGCGCCGGGCCGCGAGGACATCGCGGACCCTGCCGCCTAACAGTACCCCCCCCCCCCTTGAGGAGGGGTCAAGGAACCCCTAAAGCCAGGTTTCTGAGGAAATTCTCGAAAAAATGCCCTCTTGAGCCTAGGGGCATGAAGATCCTTGTCCAGGACCCAAGACCTTTCCTCCGGACCATAGCCTTTCCAGTGAACTAAAAAATAAAGCCGACCCCGGGACAATTTAGAGTCAAGAACTTTCTCTACCAAGAATTCCTGTTGTCCCCGTACCTCCACTGGAGATCTACCCTGAGAGATCCTCCGAGGAAATCTACTGGAAGAAACGTATTGTTTCAACAGGGAACAATGAAAAGTATTTCCAATTTTAAGAGATCTTGGTAAACGTAGCCGAAAGGCAACTGGGTTGACCTTCTTACTAATAAGAAATGGTCCAATAAATTTGGGTCCCAGTCTAGCCGAGGATTGTCGAAGCCTGATGTTGCGAGTCGACAACCACACCTTATCTCCCACCTTAAAAGTGCAAGGACGTCGGAGCCTGTCAGAAAATTTCTTCTCTCGGAAGGCCGCTTTCCTGAGAGCAAGGTGCACTTTTTTCCAAATTGCTCTGAGATGGGAGGTCAAGGTTAGCGAGGAGACTGGAGAATGATGAAAAAAAGAATTGGCTCTGGGATGAAAACCAAAAACTGAAAAGAACGGAGACTCTTTGGTGGAGGAATGACAAGAGTTATTGTAAGCAAATTCAGCCAAAGGGAGTAACTCAGACCAATCATTCTGGAGTTTGGCTGAATACAGACGCAAATATTGTTTTAATGACTGGTTGACTCGTTCGGTTTGCCCGTTAGACTGTGGGTGGTAACCAGATGTTAAAGACAGTGTCATCTTCAATGAGGCACAAAAACATTTCCAGAACTGTGCGATGAATTGTGGACCCCGATCAGAAACAATATCAGTGGGCAACCCATGAAGCCTGAACACATGGCGGAGGAACAAAACTGCCAACCCTTGAGCAGAAGGCAATCGGGGAAGAGCGACAAAATGAGCCATTTTACTAAAACGGTCCACTACCACCCAAATGACTCGGAATCCGGCTGAAAGGGGAAGGTCAACCACAAAATCCATGGAAATATGAGACGGCCTGAGAGGAACAGCTAAAGGCATGAGTTGCCCGATAGGCAACGAACGAGGAACCTTATGCTGTGCACAAACCGGACATGAATGAACAAATTCCTTAACGTCTTTAGAAAGACTAGGCCACCACACTGAGCGAGAGACTAACTCCAATGTCTTAGTGATTCCCGGATGCCCTGAGACTTTGCTGTCATGAAATTCAGTTAAAACAGTGGCTCTCAAAAATTCAGGGACATAAAGACGACCAGCAGGAGTAAGTCTAGGAGCTTGGTGTTGAAGCTGGTTTAACTGGGTAAATAAATCCTGAGTGAGGCCTGCCCGGATGACTGAAGATGGAAGTATGGAGGTAACAACAGGATTGCTATTGTGAACCGGAAGAAAGCTACGTGACAGGGCATCAGCTTTTGTATTCTTGGAACCAGGCCTGAAAGTAATTATAAACCTGAAACGAGTAAAAAATAATGCCCAACGTGCCTGCCGAGCATTAAGCCGTTTAGCTGACTCAATATATTGCAGGTTCTTATGGTCAGTCAAAACCGAAATAGTATGTTTAGCTCCCTCCAGCCAATGCCTCCACTCCTCGAAAGCCCATTTCACCGCCAGTAACTCCTGATTACCAACATCATAGTTGGATTCAGCGGAGGAGAATTTCCTGGACATAAAGGCACAAGGATGTAACTCCAGAGACTCCGGATCCTCTTGAGAAAGGACAGCCCCCACTCCAACCTCTGAGGCATCAACCTCCACAACAAAAGGCAATTCCGGATTAGGATGTCTGAGGACTGGAGCCGAGACAAAGGCTTGTTTCAAGGCCTGGAAGGACAATTCGGCTTCATGCGACCAGTTGGTAGGATCCGCCCCTTTTTTTGTAAGAGCTACTATGGGAGCAACCAGGTCAGAAAAAGAATGAATGAACCTCCTATAATAATTCGCAAACCCTAAAAAGCGCTGAATTGCTTTTAAATTAGTGGGTTGCGCCCAATTAAGGATGGCCTGGAGCTTCTTTGGTTCCATGGAAAATCCCTGAGGAGAAATTATGTACCCTAAAAAAGATACTTCCGTGACGTGAAAATCACACTTCTCCAGCTTGGCATACAAATGATTCTCACGTAACTTTTGAAGAACCAGACGCACCTGGGTAACATGTTGTTCCATAGATTCAGAAAAAATCAAGATGTCGTCTAAATAAACGACCACGAATTTCCCTAGGAAGTCACGGAGAACATCGTTAATAAGGTCTTGAAAAACCGCTGGAGCGTTAGACAGGCCGAACGGCATCACCAGGTATTCGTAGTGACCTGACTGAGTGCTGAAAGCCGTCTTCCACTCATCCCCAGATTTAATTCGGATGAGGTTGTAAGCTCCTCTAAGGTCAATTTTAGAAAAAATCACAGCAGAACGTAACTGATCAAAAAGTACAGAAATCAACGGCAAAGGATAGGTGTTTTTAACGGAGATCTTATTCAGGGCTCTAAAATCAATGCATGGTCTAAGCGAGCCATCTTTTTTCTCCACAAAGAAAAAACCTGCACTTAAAGGAGATTTTGATGGTCTAATAAATCCCTTCTTTAAGCTTTCCTGAATATAATTATTCATGGCCGTAGTTTCTGGCCCGGACAAAGCATATAATCTCCCCTTTGGCAAAGTGGCACCTGGAACTAGCTCAATTGTACAATCATAAGGCCGATGGGGAGGCAGAATATCCGCATTGCCTTTAGAGAAGACATCGGCAAACTCTTGGTATTCCACAGGAATGAGCTCTGGAATGATTGCTGCAACTCTGACTGGATACGAAATACATTCCTTAGCACAAAATGTACCCCATTGGGAAATCTCCCCGGACCGCCAATCAATGGTGGGATTATGAAAGGCCAGCCAGGGGTGACCCAGAACAACAGGAACTGCCGGGCAATGTGTAAGGTAAAATTCAATATTTTTGGAATGTAAGGCTCCTACGGTAAGTACTACTGGAGGTGTACGGTGAGTAATTATCCCATTAGAAAGCGGACCCCCATCTAAGCCGTGCATGGTGATACATCTATCTAATGGTAACTGCGGAATGCCTAAGGCCTTAGCCCAAGTTAAATCCATAAAGTTTCCTGCAGCTCCACTGTCGACAAAAGCCGACACCAAAGAACTGAGGCTGCCAAAGGAAACCTTAACGAGGACTAAGAGAGAGTTGTTCGAGGAGATAAGCTGCAGACCTAAGTGAACCCCCTCACAATTCACTTGGTCAAAGCGTTTCCCGACTTGTTCGGGCAATTACGAGCAAAATGTCCCTTACAACCACAGTATAAACAAAGACCGGAATTTTGTCTTCTGGTTTTTTCTTCAGGAGACAGCCGGGAGAGACCCATCTGCATGGGCTCCTCGACGTCCTCTGGAATGGAATATACACATGGACTAGACCTTACAGATGCTCCTCTTTCAGCCCTCCGCTCACGGAGACGACGATCAATCTTTATAGCAAGCTCCATAAGTTTATCGAGAGTCTCAGGAGCGGGGTACTGGAGGAGGCTGTCTTTTATAGATTCAGATAAACCGAGGCGAAACTGACTGCGCAGGGCAGGGTCATTCCAGCCACAGTCGTTCGACCAACGGCGAAATTCGGTACAATAAACCTCCGCAGGATTTTTTCCTTGTTTGAGAGCGCGCAGCTGACTCTCAGCGGACGCCTCTCTATCTGGGTCATCATACAAGAGCCCTAAAGACTTAAAAAAGGCGTCTACAGATAACAACGCAGGATCCTCTGCTCTTAAACCAAATGCCCAGGTCTGAGGATCCCCCTGGAGTAAAGAAATAATAATCCCAACCCGCCGAGATTCATTACCAGAGGATGTTGGTCTTAAACGAAAATAAAGTTTACAGGATTCTTTAAAATTAAAAAATTATTTTCTATCACCGGAAAAACGGTCGGGCAAATGCATCTTTGGTTCAGAGACTACCTTCGGGGAGGCTCGCAAAAGATCTTCCTGCGATCTCACCCGAAGAGAAAGATCCTAAACCATCTGAGTAAGTTCTTGAATCTGGTTTACTAAGAGCTGACCGGGATTCGGCCCTAAACCTGACGGATTCATGAGGCCGATAAACTCTCACAAAAACTGAATGAGAAAAAATTAAACCCCGTTTAATTTTAAGTTTTGGTTTGGGCTGGTAATAATGTTATGATTCCAGCACTCTGGTCTGAGGAGATTTTATAACAAGGACCTGAGCACTGGAACGTAATGCTGGGAAAGGAAGCGGGAATGGAAAATAGCCCCTGGCGCCCTAACTCCGTTGTCTCGCCCGTGCTGTCAGAAATCCCTTGCGAGACTATGGTTGCTTGAGCCCATGGCAGCCGCGTTTGAAGGGCGGATTACGTCTGCCCAACTCCGATGCCCCCTCAGGTCTTAATGGGAGACAAAGGGAAATCCGAGACAGGGTGATAACAAGGGGCCCTCTAACTCAGCAACAAGGCCAGGGGCTACAAGGTAACTTAAAACTAGAATATGTGCGGAAATACCGCCAGGGAAAAGGACAACCAAAATTCCACTTGTCCACTCCCCTACCCGGCACCACCGAGTTCCGGAGAGGACTTGTGGAAGCGGAACCCTCCGCAAATGCTCCGAAACAGAATACAAAAAATATAGCGGGCTGAGCCGCAGCACACGGCAGAGCCGCAACTCACGAACACCACACGAGATTCTCTGGCGACCGTGGCGGACAATAGAGGACCAGAGACTTCTTGGGATGAGATGATAACTCCAAGATTCGGGAACTCTGAAGACAGGAATGACCGGACACAGCAGGACAGGAACTGACGTTCAGCAAACCTAAGCAGCATGCAGGAAGCTATTACCGGCGTCTGTGTGAAGCACTGAGAAAGTATTTAACAAGGAGTCCTCCAATCAGATGTTACAGAGCCAGATTATCAACATGCCGTGCAGCTGCCAGGCTGCACGAGCAAAGACAAGTGTGTGTGTGATTTATTTGATTGACCCTGCAACGGGGAACGCGGTCCGCCCGTGGCGTCCCCGTTGCTAGGGTCCGGGCGGCTAAGCACGCCTGGCGTCCCTGCGTTGCTAGGGAGCCGGCGGCTACGCACGCACGGCGTCCCAGCGTTGCTAGGGACCCGGCGGCTAGCCCGCTCGGCGTCCCTAGTAGCTAGGCGCCGGGCCGCGAGGACATCGCGGACCCCGGCGCCTAACACTCTACTAGGTCGGTGGGTTCTTCTTGGGTGGCTGCGTGGGGTGTCTCGGCTTTACAGCTCTGCCGAGCCGCTACTTGGTCACGTTTGCTAAGTTCTACAAGTTTGATACTTTGGCCTCTGAGGACCTTCAGTTTGGCCAATCAGTTCTGCAGGAAACACAGCACTCTCCCACCCGGTTTGGGAGCTTTGGTAAACTTTCCCATGGTACTAAATGGATTCCCAGTATCCTCTAGGACAGGCATTCCCAACCACGGTCTTCAAGGCACACCAACAGTGCAGGTTTTAGTGATATCCAGGTTGCAGCACAGATGGTTAAATCAAAATAACTGAGGCACTAATTAAGTCACCTGTGTTCAAGCAGAGATATCACTAAAACCAGGACTGTTAGTGTGCCTTGAGGACCGTGGTTGGGAATGCCTGCTCTAGGACGTAAGAGAAAATTGGATTTTAATTACCTACCAGTAAATCCTTTTCTCGTAGTCTGTAGAGGATACTGGGCTCCCGCACGGTGCTTCGTTCTTCCTGCACTGTTACTTGCTTAAGTATTGTTGTTTGGTTCAGCTGTTGCTGTTCCTGGTTTCACGTTTGGTTAGCTTGGCTTTCCTCTTGTTTCATGTGTGCTGGTTCGGAATCTCACCACTATCCTTTTATATCCTTCTCTCAAAGTATGTCCGTCTCCTAGGGCACAGTTTCCTGGACTGAGTCTGGTAGGAGGGGCATAGAGGAGCCAGCACACACTATCAAATTCTTAAAGTGCCTATGGCTCCTAGTGGACCCGTGTATACCCATGGTACTAAATGGATACCCAGTATACTCTACGGCAGGCATTCCCAACCACGGTCCTCAAGGCACACTAACAGTGCAGGTTTTAGTGATATCCAGGCTTCAGCACAGGTGACTTAATTAGTAGCTCAGTTATTTTGATTTAACCATCTGTGCTGCAGCCTGGATATCACTAAAACCTGCACTGTTGGTGTGCCTTGAGGACCGTGGTTGGGAATGCCTGCTCTACGGACTATGAGAAAAGGGTTTACCAGTAGGTAATTAAAAATAGGATTTTGATAACCTACCGGTAAATCCTTTTCTCCTAGTCCGTAGAGGATGCTGGGGACGACATCAAGACCATGGGTATAGACGGGATCCGCAGGAGACACGGGCACTCCAAAGACTTTTCATTGGGTGTGAACTGGCTCCCCCCTCTATTCCCCTCCTCCAGACCTCAGTTGTAGGAACTGTGCCCAGGGAGACTGACATTTCGAGGTAAGGACCTTAACTAGTGGTGAGATATCTACCAACTCACACCCTCAACCATGCCGCACACATGGCATTCAACATAACACACGCCAACAGGCATGAACTAATTGCAGCAACATGCTGAAACCAAGATAACACGACTTGTGTAACTGTAATAACTAAACTGCAGGTAAAGTACGCCCAGCATCCTCTACGGACTAGGAGAAAAGGATTTACCGGTAGATTATCAAAATCCTATTTTCTTATACGTCCTAGAGGGTGCTGGGGACAACATCAAGACCATGGGGTCTATACCAAAGCTCCAGTACGGGCGGGAGAGTGCGGATGACCCTGCAGCACCGATTTACCAAACTTTAGGTCCTCATCGGCCAAGGTGTCAAACTTGTAGAACTTAGCAAATGTGTTTGACCCTGACCAAGTAGTTGCTCGGCAGAGTTGTAATGCCGAGACCCCCCGGGCAGCCGCCCAGATGAGCCCACCTTCATAGTGGAGTGGGCCTTTACTGACGTTGGTAACGGCAATCCAGCCGTAGTATGAGCTTGCTGAATCGTATTTCTAATCCAACGTGCAATAGTCTGCTTGGAAGCAGGACAGCCAATCTTGTTGTGATCATACAGGACAAACAGAGCCTCTGTTTTCCGTATACGAGCTGTTCTAGCAACATAGATTTTCTAACCACATCTAGAGACTTTGAATCAGTGAATGTGTCAGTAACTACTGGCACCACAATAGGTTGGTTTATGTGAAAAGCAGAAACCACCTTTGGAAGAAAATATTGGCGAGTTCGCAACTCTGCCCTATCTTCATGGAAAATCAGGTAAGGGCTCTTGTGAGACAAGGTCCCCAATTCCGACACCCGCCTTGCGGATGCCATTGCCAAAAGCATCACCACTTTCCAAGTGAGAAACTTCAACTCTATCTTTTGTAGAGGCTGAAACCAATCCGATTGAAGGAACTGCAATACCACGTTAAGGTCCCATGGTGCCACTGGAGGCACGAATGGAGGCTGGATGTGCAGAACCCCTTTCACAAAGGTCTGAACCTCTGGAAGAGAGGCCAATTGTTTTTGGAAGAACACTGACAAGGCTGAAATCTGGACCTTGATTGATCCCAATAGTAGGCCCGTCTCTACACCATCCTGCAAAAAATGGAGAAAACGTCCAAAGTGAAACTCTTCCGCAGGAGCTTTCTTGGATTCACACCAAGACACATATTTTCTCCAAATACAGTGGTAATGTTTTGACGTTACTACCTTTCTGGCCTGAATAAGGGTGGGATGACCTCCTTAGGAATACCCTTCCTGGCTAGGATACGGCGCTCAACAGCCATGCCGTCAAATGTAGCCGCTGTAAGTCTTTGTACACACAGGGCCCATGCTGCAGCAGGTCCTCCCGAGGAGGAAGAGGACGAGGATCTCCTATGAGTAACTGCTGAAGATCTGGGTACCAAGCCCTTCTTGGCCAGTCTGGGGCAATGAAGATTGCTCGAACCCTTGTCTTTCTTATGATCCTGAGTACTTTTGGGATCAGCGGAAGTGGAGGGAAAACATACACTGATGGAAACACCCACTGGGTCACCAGTGCATCCACTGCTACTGCTTGAGGGTCTCTCGACCTGGAACAGTATCTCTGAAGCTTCTTGTTGAGACGAGATGCCATCATGTCTATTTGAGGAAATCCCCAAAGACTTGTCACCTCTGCGAAGACTTCTTGGTGGAGGCCCCACTCTCCTAGATGGAGATCGTGTCTGCTGAGGAAGTCAGCTTCCCAGTTGTCTACTCCCGGGAATGAATATTGCCAACAGAGCTTGTAGATGTTTTTCTGCCCAGCGGAGGATTTTTGTCGCCTCTGCCATTGCCATTCTGCTTTTCGTTCCGCCCTGCCTGTTTATGTATGCGACTGCTGTTACATTGTCCGCCTAGATCTGCACGAAACGGTCTTGACGAAGATGTACCGCTTGTTGAAGGCCGTTGTAAATGGCTCTTAGCTCCAGAATGTTTATGTGAAGGCAGGCTTCCTGTTGTGACCAACGTCCCTGGAAGTTTTCTCCCTGAGAGACTGCTCCCCAGCCTCGGAGACTTGCATCCGTGGTTACTAGGACCCAGTCCTGAATCCCGAACCTGCGTCCCTCTAGCAAGTGAGAGCTGTGCAACCACCACAGGAGCGAAATCCTGGTTTTTGACGACAGGATTATCTTTCTGTGCATGTGTAGGTGTGACCCCGACCACTTGTCCAACAGGTCCCACTGGAATACTCTGGCATGGAACCTGCCAAACTGTATGGCCTCGTAGGCCGCCACCATCTTCCCCAACAACCGAATGCACTGATGGATCGACAAACTTGATGGTTTCAATATCTGTTTTACCATTTTCTGGATTTCCAAAGCCTTTTCCCGCGGAATCATGTGTCCAGAATCATCCCGAGGAAAGACAACCTTGTCGTCGGTTCCAACTGTGACTTTGGGTAATTTATGATCCACCCGTGTTGTTGGAGTATTGACAGGGAGAGGGATATGTTTTGTAATAACTGCTCCCTGGATCTCGCCTTTATCAGGAGGTCGTCCAGATAAGGGATTATATTGACTCCTTTCTGACGAAGGAGGACCATCATCTCCGCCATCACCTTGGTGAACACCCTCGGCGCCGTGGAGAGACTGAAAGGTAACGTCTGGAATTGGTAATGGCAATCCTGAATCGCGAATCTCAGATAAGCTTGGTGAGGAGGATAAATGGGAACATGCAGGTAAGCATCCTTTATGTCCACCAACACTAAGTAGTCCCCCTCCTCCAGACTGGCAATCACCGCCCGAAGTGATTCCATCTTGAACTTGAACCTTTTCAGGAAGAAATTCAGATCTTTTAGATTTAGGATCGGTCTGACCGAGCCGTCCGGCTTCGGAACAACAAAGAGGCTTGAATAAAAACCCCACCCTTGTTGTGACAACGGTACCAGGACTATAACCTGGTCTTGACATAATTTTTGGATTGCCGCTGTTACTGCTTCTCTCTCTGGCGGAGAAGCTGGCAAGGTCGATTTGAAAAATCGGCATGGGGAAATGTCTTGAAACTCTAGTTTGTATCCCTGGGATACTATTTACAACACCCAGGGATCCAGGCCAGACAGAATCCAATCCTGGCTGAAGAGCTTGAGACGTGCTCCCACCCGAGCGGCCTCCCGCAAGGGAGTTCCAGCATCATGCTGGGGATTTGGCAGAATTAGGGGTATACTTCTGCTCTTGGGAACCTGGAGCCGGTGTGGGCTTCTTTCCCCTTCCCCTTCGCCTACCTGCAAAGAAGGGGGAACCTCTCGCCTTTTTGTATTTATTAGGCCGAAAGGACTGCATTTGCGGGTGATAGGTCTTTTTTGCCGGTGCAGGCGCAGAGGGCAAAAATGTTGACTTACCTGCGGTAGCCGCCAAGACTAACACATCCAGGCCATCGCCAAATAAGGCCTCACCTTTATATGGGAGAGCCTCCATGTTTCTTTTGGAATCTGCATCCGCGTTCCACTGGCGAATCCATAACGCCCGCCTAGCCGATACTGCCATGGTAGCGGCTTGTGAACTCAAGAGTCCAATATCCTTCATTGCTTCCAGCATGTAGGCGGCAGCGTCCTTGATATTCCCTAGCTTAAGCAGTATTTCATCTTTATCAATCGTGTCAATTTCTGATGACACGCTTTCTGACCATTTTTCAATAGCGCGACTCACCCATGCGCAGGCAATAGTGAGCCTGAGCAGTGTACCATTGGTAACATAAATGGATTTCAATGTCGTTTCCATTTTGCGGTCTGCCGGCTCTTTAAGAGAAGCTGTGCCAGGAGCAGGGAGAATTACCTTCTTTGTCAACCTGGAAAGTGCACTGTCTAACACAGGGGGTGACTCCCATTTTTTCCTGTCTTCAACCGGGAAAGGATAAGCTATGTGAATCCTTTTGGGAATACGAAATTTTTTATCAGGATTCACCCACATCCCTTCAAACAGAGCATTTAGTTCGTGTGAAGGAGGGAACGTGACTTTGGATTTCTTTTCCTTACATAAATAAGCTTTCTCCTGAGGTACAGGAGTGCTTTCTGTAACCTCCCTCATAGCCACAACCATATATTGTATACTTTTTGCCAATTTATGATCTATCTCTCTGGATTCACTATTGTCGACACAAGAATCAGAATCCGTGTCGGTATCAGTGTTTACAACATTTGCAAATGGTCTCTTATATGACCAAGAGGAGCCGCCCGCATAAGGAATAACAGCATCCTGAAAAATCACATCTTCTACAGATTTTCTCCAGCATGCAGCCTTAGATTCAGATTTATCTAATCTACGGTTAATCAGATGCATACTGTCACGTAGCTCTTTCACCCATGGAGGCTCTTGGTGTGCCGGTAGCGCCACCACATTACAACTCTGTGTCCCTAAAATGTCTTCCTCCAGGGAGGAACTCCCTGCCTCAGACATGCCTCACACGTGTACACCACACTCACAGACACACTGGGACTTATTTTGGGGACAGACCCACAGTAAAATCTGTCAGAGGGACACAGGATAGGAGCAGCCAGTTCACAAACCCAGCGCCAGTATTGCCTGTGAACACAGTATGTCCACAGCCCAAAAGCGCTTTTAAATAGTAATATACACTATCAAATGCACCACAATCGCTTTGTGCCCCCCCTTTATAGCACCCTGTACTTGTCAGAAGTGGAGGAGAGGACCAGCGTGTTCTCTGCAGCCTGAGTAGAGAGAGAAAATGGTGCTGAGTAGTGTGCTGGCTGCCTGAGGAAGAAGCTCCGCCCCTCAGTATCCATGACAATATTTATACTGGGGGGGGGGGGGGCTGTGCCAGCGGCATCTTATGCCCCCTTTTAGCCAGTTTGAGGTATTTTTCTTGCTGCCCAGGGCGCCCCTCCCCCCGCACCCTACAGTGCCTGTGTGTGTGGGCAGCAATGGCGCGCTGCGCTCCCGCCAGCCGCGCCGCACCTCAGCCGTCACTTACTTGATTGAAGATCATTCTTCTCATACTCACCTGACTTCTGGCTCTGTGAGGGGGGTGACGGCGTGCTGTGGGAGTGAGCATCTAGACACGGCTAGCGTTCAGTTCCCTTCAGGAGCTAATGGTGTCCTGTCAGCCAGAAACAGAGCCATGAAACTCTGAGGAAGTTGGTTCTGCTTCTGCCCCCTCAGTCCCACGAAGCAGGGAGTCTGATGCCAGCAGATCTCCCTGAAAATAAAAACCTAACATAAGTCTTTTCAGAGAAACTCAGTAGAGCTCCCCTACAGTGCATCCAGTCTGCCTGGGCACATTTCTAAAACTGAGGTCTGGAGGAGGGGCATAGAGGGAGGAGCCAGTTCACACCCAATGAAAAGTCTTTGGAGTGCCCATGTCTCCTGCGGATCCCGTCTATACCCATGGTCTTGGTGTCGTCCCCAGCATCCTCTAGGACGTATGAGAAATCCTATTTTCCGTCTAAGACCCATTTTTTGTAAAAAAAAAATAAGTGAAACAGATGTTTTGCGCTAGCAGAGTCGCACGGGATCTGAAGTGCCGAGAGGGGATGTTTGGCATGACGGCAGCAATAGTGTACGAGGACACATCTGTACATGGCTACAATGTGTGTAGAGAGTTAACCTATGTGCTAATCTTTTAATTGTTGTTGCAATGTATTTTGAAAAGGGGAAGCGGTTAAAATACCGCTAGTGGGCATCCCGGTGGTCATGATGCCGACGCCCGGTTCCCAACTAGCGCTGAAATCCCGCCGCCATAATACCGGTGCCACAGTCTATTCTCCCTCTGTGGGTGTCCACGACACCGTGCCCTCAAGGGACTTTCTAGCGCTTGCCCCACTGCCGGTATACTGATGGCTGGTAATTCATACCGAACCTGTGAAAAGTTATCTAATTATATGGGGAATTACATACCATCTTATTCTATGTAAAAAAGTTAAATAATAAAAAAAAAGCTTTAAAACAGTCCGTGACTGCTTTCTGGTAATACGTCTGCCATCATTAAGGGGTCCATTCATGTAGCCTGAAAATCGATGTTTTGTGGTGAACGTGGCTTTTCTCTACTTAGTGCTATTCACAAATCGGGTTTCCGTGGAGAAGTTAATTACTTCTCCAGCAGCCCCCACGCTCAATGGCTAAATCGCATCACAATCCTTTAGTACGCAATTCATTAAAGGACGTAAATTAGTGATGAGCGTAACGTAAATCTCTGCTTTCCATTTCTCCTGTGTTTTCAGATTCGCCATCTCAGAAAGGCATAATCTGAACACCATGACAAAGCGGGCAGGGAAGTTGACTACTTCCCTGTGTTTCTGTCACTCTCCCAGATCTATGTCCGCCCAGTGGCATCACTAAGGGGGTGCGGGACGCACATGGGTGTCACCCTTCGAGGGGTGACACCAAAATGCTAACTCCTGCTCAGTGACAGGAGCCGGATGCAGCACTGTAGCATTACGTGCAGCACCCGGCTCCTATGACAGTGTGGTAGCCCTGGAACTGCACACAGAGTGGTTTCCAGGGGGCAGTCCAGCATCTCCTGAACCCCCCAGAGTGATATGAAAACGTCGGGTTCGTGTCGTGAGGCCATGTTCATACCCACAGGCCATGCCCGTTCGGTGCACGAACAAGATGTCCTTCCGCACTGGGTGTCACCGAAGGTAGAGACTTCACTGTCTCTGCCCCTTTATTTCTCACTAACGCATGTGCACAGGAGATAGATATCAGGCAAACAGACGGCGTATGGGCCTAATTCAGTAAGGATTGCCAATTCTGCTAAGTAGCAGAATTTGCAATCCTTGTTATCACATGCTGGGGGCCGCCCATCGCAGGGCAAGGCCTCCCAGCATGCTGACCGAAGCATTCCCCCTTGACCAAGCAGAAATTGTGATTGCACCGCAATTTCTGCTTGATTGCAGAAAGTAGGGTTGCCTCCTGCCGGCGCAGCTTAAGAGGAACTCAATCTTAAGATGGGTATACAGTAGGCGACGTGCTCTACGAGCGACGTCATCTAATGTTTCCCCTCCGGCCGGGGTGGCCGGGCATAAATACTGAGCTATATGACGTTCATATCACTCAGTGACGTCACGCGGCGGCCGGGCGGTGCAGGCAGTTCTTGGATGACAGTCCAAATTGAGCTGCCTGCACTGCGGCATACTTGCAGAGAAAATGAGCAACATTGCTCATTTTCTCGGCAAGTGTGTATGCACCTTTAGTATATTTATATATTTATGACACCAGTAGTCGCTCATAGCATCCTATCCCTGTTACTACATATGTTTTTTTCAAGACTTACCATCGCTTTTTATATTTAGGATAGAGCGGACGCCCTATTCTATATTATTAGAGAGTGTCGTGTGAAATCTACTATTTTCTAACTTTATCTGCTATTAGCAATATTGCACCTTGGCGCTGAAAATTCCTCCTGTATATGTATGTATATTAGAGATGTAGACCGGAAATTTTTCGGGTTTAGGTTTTGGATTCGTTTCCGCAGCTGTGTTTTGGATTCGGACGCGTTTTGGCAAAACCTCCCTGAAATTTTTTGGGCGGATTCGGGTGTGTTTTGGATTCAGGTGTTTTTTTTCAAAAACCCCTCAAAAACAGCTTAAATCATAGAATTTGGGGGTCATTTTGATCCTATAGTATTATTAACCTCAATAACCATAATTTCCACTCATTTCCAGTCTATTCTGAACACCTCACACCTCACAATATTATTTTTAGTCCTAAAATTTGCACCAAGGTCGCTGGATGACTAAGCTAAGCAACCCAAGTGGCCGACAAAAACACCTGGCCCATCTAGGAGTGGCACTGCAGTGTCAGACAGGATGGCACTTATAAAAATTGGCCCCAAACATCACATGATGCAAAGATAAATAAAAAAAGAGGTGCAAGATGGAATTGTCCTTGGGCCCTCCCACCCACCCTTATGTTGTATAAACAGGACATGCACACTTTAACAAACCCATCATTTCAGCCACAGGGTCTGCCACACGACTGTGGCTGAAATGACTGGTTGGTTTGGGCCCCCACCAAAAAAAGAAGCAATCAATCTCTCCTTGCTCAAACTGGCTCTATAGAGGCAAGATGTCAACCTCATCATCATCCTCCGATTCCTCACCCCTTTCACTGTGTACATCCCCCTCCTCACAGAGTATTAATTCGTCCCCACTGGAATCCACCATCACAGGTCCCTGTGTATTTTCTGGAGGCAATTGCTGGTGAATGTCTTCACGGAGGAATTGATTATAATTCATTTTGATGAACATCATCTTCTCCGCATTTTGTGGAAGTAACCTCGTACGTCGATCGCTGACACGGTGACCGGCTGCACTAAACACTCTTTCGGAGTACACACTGGGGGGAGGGGGGGGGGGGTAACTTAGGTAAAATAAAGCCAGTTTGTGCAAGGGCCTCCAAATTGCCTCTTTTTCCTGCCAGTATACGTACGGACTGTCTGACGTGCCTACTTGGATGCGGTCACTCATATAATCCTCCACCATTCTTTCAATGGTGACAAAATCATATGCAGTGACAGTAGACGACATGTCAGTAATCGTTGGCAGGTCCTTCAGGCCGGACCAGATGTCAGCACTCGCTCCTGACTGCCCTGCATCACTGCCAGCGGGTGGGCTCGGAATTCTTATCCTTTTCCTCGCAGCCCCAGTTGCGGGAGAATGTGAAGGAAGAGCTGTTGACGGGTCACGTTCCGCTTGACTTGACAATTTTCTCACCAGCAGGTCTTTGAACCTCTGCAGACTTGTGTCTGCCGGAAAGAGAGATACAACGTAGGCTTTAAACCTAGGATCGAGCACGGTGGCCAAAATGTAGTGCTCTGATTTCAACAGATTGACCACCCGTGAATCCTGGTTAAGCGAATTAAGGGCTCCATCCACAAGTTCCACATGCCTAGCGGAATCGCTCCTTTTTAGCTCCTCCTTCAATCTCTCCAGCTGCTTCTGCAAAAGCCTGATGAGGGGAATGACTTGACTCAGGCTGGCAGTGTCTGAACTGACTTCACGTGTGGCAAGTTCAAAGGGTTGCAGAACCTTGCACAACGTTGAAATCATTCTCCACTGCGCTTGAGTCAGGTGCATTCCCCCTCCTTTGCCTATATCGTAGGCAGATGTATAGGCTTGAATGGCCTTTTGCTGCTCCTCCATCCTCTGAAGCATATAGAGGGTTGAATTCCACCTCGTTACCACCTCTTGCTTCAGCTGATGGAGGGGCAGGTTCAGGAGTGTTTGCTGGTGCTCCAGTCTTCGGCACGCGGTGGCTGAATGCCGAAAGTGGCCCGCAATTCTTCGGGCCACCGACAGCATATCTTGCACGCCCCTGTCATTTTTAAAAAAAAGTCTGCACCACCAAATTAATTGTATGTGCAAAACATGGGACGTGCTGGAATTTGCCCACATGTAATGCACGCACAATATTGGTGGTGTTGTCCGATGTCACAAATCCCCAGGAAAGTCCAATTGGGGTAAGCCAATCTACGATGATGTTCCTCAGTTTCCGTAAGAGGTTATCAGCTGTGTGCCTCTTATGAAAAGCGGTGATACAAAGCGTAGCCTGCCTAGGAACGAGTTGGCATTTGTGAGATGCTGCTACTGGTGCTGCTGCTGCTGTTGTTGCTGCGGGAGGCAATACATCTACCCAGTGGGCTGTCACAGTTATATAGTCCTGAGTCTGCCCTGCTCCACTTATCCGCATGTCCGTGGTTAAGTGGACATTGGGTACAACTGCATTTTTTAGGGCACTGGTGACTCTTTTTCTGATGTCTGTGTACATTCTCGGTATCGCCTGCGTAGAGAAGTGGAACCTAGATGGTATTTGGTACCGGGGACACACTACCTCAAGAAATTCTCTAAGTCCCTGTGAATTAACGGTGGATACCGGACACACGTCTAACACCAACACAGCCAAGGCCTGAGTTATACGCTTTGCAACAGGATGACTGCTGTGATATTTCATCTTCCTCGCAAAGGACTGTTGGACAGTCAATTGCTTACTGGAAGTAGTACAAGTGGTCTTCCGACTTCCCCTCTGGGATGACGATCGACTCCCAGCAGCAACAACAGCAGTACCAGCAGCAGTAGACGTTACACTCAAGGATCCATCGGAGGAATCCCAGTTAGGAGAGGACTCGTCAGACTTGCCAGTGACATGGCCTGCAGGACTATTGGCGTTCCTGTCTAAGGAGGAAATTGACACTGAGGGAGTTGGTGGTGTGGTTTGCAGGAGTTTGGGTACAAGAGGAAGGGATTTAGTTGTCAGTGGACTGCTTCCGCTGTCACCCAAAGTTTTTGAACTTGTCAATGACTTCTGATGAATGCGCTCCAGGTGACGTATAAGGGAGGATGTTCCTAGGTGGTTAACGTCCTTACCCCTACTTATTACAGCTTGACAAAGGCAACACACGGCTTGACACCTGTTGTTCGCATTTCTGTTAAAATAATTCCACACCGAAGAGGTGATTTTTTTGGTAATTTGACCAGGCATGTCAATGGTAATATTCATCCCACAGACAACAGGTGTCTCCCCGGGTGCCTGACTTAAACAAACCACCTCACCATCAGAATCCTCCTTGTCAATTTCCTCCTCAGCGCCAGCAACACCCATATCCTCATCCAACAGTGACATCTTCAATTTGACTAACAGGAACTGGACGGTGGGTGCTCCTTCCTGCACTTGCAGGGGGCGTGCAAATGGTGGAGGGAGCCACCTCTTCCCGTCCAGTGTTGGGAAGGTCAGGCTTTGCAACCGCCGACACAATTAGACTCTCCTTGGGGATTTGTGATTTAGAAGAACGCACAGTTCTTTGCTGTGCTTTTGCCATCTTAACTCTATTCAGTTTTCTAGCGGGAGGATGAGTGCTTCCATCCTCATGTGAAGCTGAACCACTAGCCATGAACATAGGCCAGGGCCTCAGCCGTTCCTTGCCACTCCGTGTCGTAAATGGCATATTGGCAAGTTTCCGCTTCTCCTCAGACGCTTTTAATTTAGATTTTTGGGTCATTTTACTGAACTTTAGTTTTTGGGATTTTACATGCTCTCTACTATGACATTGGGCATTGGCCTTGACAGACGACGTTGATGGCATTTCATTGTCTCTGCCATGACTAGTGGCAGCAGCTTAAGCACTAGGTGGAAGTGGATCTTGATCTTTCCCTATTTCTCCGTCCACATTTTTGTTCTCCATTTTTTAATGTGTGGAATTATATGCCAGTAATATTATTATATCAATAGCAATGGCCTACTGTACTGTACAACTATATATTGTTGGTCACCAAAATGCTGCACTGTGCTACTATATATACTGCTCACAAAAATGCAGCACAGATATGGAATGGATACTTGCAGTGACACGGAGCTGCAAGATACAGCAATGGCCTACTGTACTGTACAACTATATACTGTTGGTCACCAAAATGCTGCACTGTACTACTATATATACTGCTCACAAAAATGCAGCACAGATATGGAATAGATACTTGCAGTGACACAGAGCTGCAAGATACAGCAATGGCCTACTGTACTGTACAACTATATACTGTTGGTCACCAAAATGCTGCACTGTACTACTATATATACTGCTCACAAAAATGCAGCACAGATATGGAATGGGTACTTGCAGTGACACAGAGCTGCAAGATACAGCAATGGCCTACTGTACTGTACAACTATATACTGTTGGTCACCAAAATGCTGCACTGTACTACTATATATACTGCTCACAAAAATGCAGCACAGATATGGAATGGATACTTGCAGTGACACGGAGCTGCAAGATACAGCAATGGCCTACTGTAATGTACAACTATATACTGTTGGTCACCAAAATGCTGCACTGTACTACTATATATACTGCTCACAAAAATGCAGCACAGATATGGAATGGATACTTGCAGTGACACGGAGCTGCAAGATACAGCAATGGCCTACTGTAATGTACAACTATATACTGTTGGTCACCAAAATGCTGCACTGTACTACTATATATACTGCTCACAAAAATGCAGCACAGATATGGAATAGATACTTGCAGTGACACAGAGCTGCAAGATACAGCAATGGCCTACTGTACTGTACAACTATATACTGTTGGTCACCAAAATGCTGCACTGTACTACTATATATACTGCTCACAAAAATGCAGCACAGATATGGAATGGATACTTGCAGTGACACGGAGCTGCAAGATACAGCAATGGCCTACTGTATTGTACAACTATATACTGTTGGTCACCAAAATGCAGCACACTGAGCACAGATATTTGCAGCACACTGAGCACAGATATGGAGCTTTTCAGGCAGAGAACGTAGATATTTGCAGCACACTGAGCACAGATATTTGCAGCACACTGAGCACAGATATTTGCAGCACACTGAGCACAGATATGGAGCTTTTCATTCAGAGAACGTAGCCACGTCCTCTCTGTTCAATCTCCAATGCAAGTGAAAATAGCGGCGACGCGCGGCTCTTTATATAGAATACGAATCTCGCGAGAATCCGACAGCGGGATGATGACGTTCGGCCGCGTTCGGGTTAACCGAGCAAGGCGGGAAAATCCGAGGCTGCCTCGGACCCCTGTAAAATAGGTGAAGTTCAGGGGGGTTCGGATCTCGACGAACCGAACCCACTCATCTCTAATGTGTGTGTGTGTGTGTGTGTATATATATATATATATATATATATATATACTGTATGTGTAAACGTTTCCATAAATCGACAGAATGTGACCTCTTTGGGGGTCATTCCGAGTTGTTCGCTCGTTGCCAATTTTCGCAACAGAGCGATTAAGGCAAAAATGCGCATGGTACGCAGTGCGCATGCGCTAAGTATTTTAGCACAAAATTTTGTAGATTTACTCACGTCCGAACGAAGAATTTTCATCGTTGAAGTGATCGGAGTGTGATTGACAGGAAGTGGGTGTTTCTGGGCGGAAACTGACCGTTTTCTGGGAGTGTGCGGAAAAACGCAGGCGTGCCAGGATAAAACGCAGGAGTGTCTGGAGAAACGGGGGAGTGGCTGGCCGAACGCAGGGCGTGTTTGTGACGTCAAACCAGGAACGAAACGGCCTGAGCTGATCGCAGTGTAGGAGTAAGTCTGGAGCTACTCAGAAACTGCTAAGAATTTTCTATTCGCAATTCTGCTAATCTTTCATTCGCTATTCTGCTAAGCTAAGATACACTACCAGAGGGCGGCGGCCTAGCGTGTGCAATGCTGCTAAAAGTAGCTAGCGAGCGAACAACTTGGAATGAGGGCCCTTGTCACTCTGTATACAAAAAGTAGTCTTTATTTACAAAGTGCACTAGATGCACTCTACAAAATGGATTGGTTTTGCTCTGGTGTTCCGAAATGATCCATTGACTGTATTGCAAGGTTATTGCCTTTCTATGCTCCAGGGAGAAGTCTTTGGATACTTGAAATGCAGCTCAATTTGCTGAGAGGCAGAAAATTCCCCAGAACTTGACTGTGGAAAAATGTTAACATCACTATTCCTATCACTTTAGAACTACGCGTTTTTCATTAATTTAAACTGTTCTGTCTTTCTCCTAAAATATTGCTCAATTTAGCATCAATGATAGCTTAAAGTAATCATGAAAGCTGGGAGGTATCTGGACTTCCTTTATTACATGCCACATTTTTTTTGTTACAGCGGGCACCTAGAAATGCATTCCTTGCCAGAAGGTGCAAAATGCGTTCCATTGAACAATGGGGGTCATTCCGAATTGATTGCTCCCTGCCGATTTTCGCAGCGCAGCGCTCAGCTGAAAAAACACCATTTATGCGCATGTGTATGGCCCGCAATGCGCACGCGCGACTTACGGGTACAAAGCTCTTTGTGGTTGTGCTCATGTTCTAGCAAAGTTTTCCTTCGCACTGATGGCCGCAAAAAGATTGACAGGAAGGGGGCGTTTCTGGGTGTCAACTGACCGTTTTCAGGGAGTGTTTGCAAAAATGCAGGCGTGTCTGAAAAAACGCAGGCGTGGCTGTGCGGGACACGACACGAATAGGCTGAAGTGATCACAAGCGCTGAGTAGGTTCAGAGCTACTCTGAAACTGCACAAACTGTTTTTGCAGAGCTCGGCTGCACATGCGTCCGCACTTCTGCTAAGCTAAAATACACTCCCCAGTGGGCGGCGGCATAGCGTTTGCACGGCTGCTAAAAACTGCTAGCGAGCGATCAACTCGGAATGAGCCCCATTGTCACTACCGTTGTGCATCACTATCACTATCAGTGCACTGATTCTGCAAAGCAAGGAACACGGCTCAAATGTACCCCCTCAAGGAAATTGTTCAGGAGCACTGCCCTGGAAATCTAGGTGCACTGTAGCTGCTCCCACGTACTTAGGAAAGAGCTGTCCACCAACGCAAATTTCTGTTACTCTTTCTCCATGACCCCATAGGATTTGCCAGAAGCCTAAGCACGCCTTTGCATATGAAGGAGCAAAATGCCAGTAAATTATGGTTTGCCCTGTTCTCACTAAGATTTAATTACATCATTGAGTTCTTATGTCATCACTTCATTATGAAAACTTATGTATTTCTATATAATTAATAATGTACTAAATTATTAAGGGATATAAGCTCGGTTTCAGCTTGTGTTTTTTTCACTTAACTTTTTGCTGTTTTCAGTCCATTCTCTGCTGAAATCTGCTTATAACACAATTGCGATTGAGAAGGAAAAAATGAAGCAGATGGTCTCGGAACAGGATTACAGCAGCCACAGTACACAGATTGCACGTCTCAGACAGTCACTTTCCCAGGTACCTTTTGTCTTGCGTTACAAGACACCTTTACGCATTGCTGTCGGGGAAACTAATTAGAAAGACCTATTATGTACATTAGCCATATGTTGAGTGCTGAGGATGACATGACTCCGTTTTATCCTTAGAGATCTAAAAGTCTAAGAACAAATCCATTGATAAAGGGCTCAGCTTTTACAATTCTTGCATGATTGTTTTGTAGAGTAAAATATGATATTATAGTTAGTTATACAATGATAGTTCTGCTTGTTATTTGCCTTAGACGTCTGTCTAGCATTATACTGAGAAAAGCACATATTAGGAAGATCAGATGGAGGAGCTACAGTATTATTACAGTATTTAGCTCACATTATAGCTTGCAAATAGCTACAGTATCTGTTTATCATATTTTGGGGCTGATTCTAAGTTGCAAGATAAAGTGGAACACCAACCCCCCGTCCCCCCTTCCGCCCTTTCCCGCCATGACTAATTAAGTAATTGGAGATTTCCAATTAGCTTAATTAGGCAAATTATTCACCTTCCAAAGCGTGCTTCCTCCTCTGTTTCTTCTCTCCAGCATGGCAGACAGCAGAAAGAGACAGCTTCCAGGGACCGGCCAGGCTCAGGACAGGTACTACCCATAACCCTGCCCCCATTTCCCTGTACACACTACCTACACTACTGCTCACCCTGCACATATTACACTACCCCTAACCCTGCATCCGCTCCCAGCACACACTACACTACCCCTAACTCTGCTCCTGCTCCCCGCACACACTACACTACTGCTCACCCTGCACATACTTTCCTACCCCTAACCCTGTGCCCCACTACCCCTAAAACTGCACCTGCTCCCCACACATGCTACACTACTGCTCACCCTGCACATACTATCCTACCCCTAACCCTGCATCCCGCTACCCCTAGCTCTGCACCCTGCTAACCCTACACCCGCTTCCTGCACACACACTACACTACTGCTCACCCTGCACATACTACACTACCCCTAACCCTGCACCCCAATACCCCTAACCTTGCACCCACTTCCTGCATACACTACCTACACTACTGCTCACCCTGCAGATACTATCCTACACTACACTACCCCTAACCCCGCCCCCGTTCCCCTGCACACACTACCTACACTACTGCTCACCCTGCACATACTACACTACATTACTCTACTCCTTACCCTGCACACACTACACTACCCCTAACTCTGCTCCTGCTCCCCGCACACACTACACTACTGCTCACCCTGCACATACTATCCTACCCCTAACTCTGCACTCCACTACCCCTAACCCTACACCCGTTTCCTGCACACACTACTCTACACTACTGCTCACCCTGCACATACTACCCTACCCCTAACCCTGCACTCCACTACCCCTAACACTACACCCGCTTCCTGCACACACTACTCTACACTACTGCTCACCCTGCACATACTACCCTACCCCTAACCCTGTTCCCCACTACCCTTAACCCTACACCCGCTTCCTGCACACACTACACTACACTACTGCTCACCCTGCACATACTACCCTAACCCTGCACCCCAATACCCCTAACCCTACAACCGCTCCCCGCACATACTACACTACACTACTGCTCACACTGCACATACTACCATACCCCTAACCCTGCACCCCACTACCCCTAACCTTGCACACACTTCCCGCACACACTACCTACTCTACTGCTCACCCTGCACATTCTACCCTACACTACCCCTAACCCTGCATCCGCTCCCAGCATACACTATACTACACTACCCCTAACTCTGTACCTGCTACCGGAACATACTACTCTACACTACTGCTCACCCTGCACATACTATCCTAACCCTGCACTCCACTACCCCTAACCCTACACCCGCTTCCCGCATACACTACACTGCTGCTCACTCTGCACATGCTACACTACTCCTATCCCTGCACCCCACTACCCCTAACCCTACACCCACTTCCTGCACACACTACACTACACCACTGCTCACCCTGCACATACCATCCTACCCCTAACCCTGCACCCCACTAACCCTACACCCGCTTCCTGCACACACTACACTACTGCTCACCCTGCACATACTACCCTACCTCTAACCCTGCACCCCGCTACCCCTAACCCTACACCCGCTTCCTGCACACACTACACTACACTGTTGCTCACCCTGCACATACTACACTACCCCTAACCCTGCACCCACTTCCTGCACTAATCACCATGCACATACTACATTGCACTACACTACCCCTAAACCTGCATCCGCTCCCAGCACACACTACACTATGCTACTGCTCACCCTGCACATACTACTCTAACCTTACACCCCACTACCCCTAACCCTTAACCTGCTTCCCGTACACACTACACCACCCCTAACCCTGCACCTACTCCCAGCACACACTACACTATACTACTGCTCACCCTACACATACTATACTACCCCTAATCCTACACCCAACTACCCCTAACCCTGTGCCCGCTTCCCCTACACACTACACTACACTACTGCTCACCCTGCACATACTACACTACCCCTAACCCTTCACCCGTTTCCCGCATACACTGTCTACACTACTGCTCACCCTGCACATACTAACATTCCACTACCCCTAACCCTACACCCTCTTCCCGCATATACTACCTACACTACTGCTCACCCGGCTGCACATACTACACTACCCCTAACTATGCACCCCACTACCCTTAACCCTGCACATTGCCTACAGTACTGCACACACTGCACATACTAAACTACATTACCCTTAACCCTGCACCCCACTAACCCTAACCCAGTACCCGCTCCCTGCACACACTACACTACCCCTAACCATGCACCCGTTCCCTACACACACTACACTACCCCTAACTCGGAACCTGCTCCCCGCACACACTATACTACCCCTAACCCTGCACCCGCTCCCCACACACACTACACTAACCCTAACCCAGCACTTGCTCCCCACACACACACTACACCACGCTACACTACCCCTAATCCTGCACACAAACTGCACTACGCTACACTAACCCTTCACCCGCTCCCCACGCATACTACATTAAACATTTTGACCGGATCCCTAAATAGCTTATAGCAAAAGGTTGAGGTAGGCTCCTGCACTGGAGATATTTGATCAAAAGCATTGAGCAGTGTGTCATTCTAAAAATTATTGGAGGTGCTCCTCAGAGTTGATCGAATATTGTTTGAAAAAAGACAATATAAGTCTGTTTAGGCAGCATAATATAAAATAGAGCTTCTGTTTACACAAACATAAGTAATAGAAAAAATAAACGGGCTGGGTACGCGTGACCGGCAGTCAGAAGACTGCGAGATGTCCGGCGGTGGGGATGGGGGGGGCAAGCGCAACGGAGCCCCTTGTGGGACACCCACCAGTGGGTATAGTCCCTGCTAGTCGGCATGCCGACTATCGGGATTGTTACGGGGCGGGATCCCGGCGCCGGTATTGTGACCAGCAGTCACCTGACCGCTGGTCACACAACTACAGCACAAATAAACATATAGGGTGATTCTCTGTGACGCACGGGGCAGTTACACAAATTCAAACAACATACTGCTCCAAAATACCAAGATGTTAGTGGGTCTTAAGTTACGGGGTGAGGCATTGCTACTAAGTAATTAAGTTTTCATATACAGTAACAACAATTTCTTATCAGACCAGGTTAAAAGGAAAAAAAATTGAAAGCGTGTGATGCACGGGACTTTATGTTCACTCTCTGGAGCATCACCCTATAACATGTACCAAAAAAACGGAGCTCCCTCCTAAATGCATTAAGTGGTAAACCTTAGGTCACGTCCACACAAATATAAATAAGGCAAAATCTAACCAAAGAATGTGTTTATTGCTATATAATACATTTAATATAGCACTACACCACAGCCAAGGTTTCACATTTAAATAAGAATTAAATCACTTTAATGGGACAATTTATATAATAATCCTACAAGGTCAGATGCAAGTAAGACATGCGCAGTGGGAGCATGTCTGACTCGGGACAGACTCCCACCCCACCCCTTCCCCACTAAGACTCCCACTGTACGTGAGGGAGTAAAGGTAGCGTAGGAAGGTGCGACCAGGAGAGGAGAGGAGCCCCTTTTGTTGTAGTTGCACTGGTACATTTCTTCTGAGATGGAGGGCAGAATGTCACAAATGAATCCAAGTATAACATCAGAAAGTAGAAAATATTATGTTGTCTAAGCTGCAGCTTTCTGCCATATGCTTGTAGCAGTGAACAGCACGTCAAGAGTATTGCTTGCATCTGCTGTCATGTCAGCCAAGGTGATTATCCTATTTGAAACAATCAGATCTTGTAAAGTGCTGATGTGACTGCATTGTGAAATTACCTTATTGACATGTGGCGATTGTAGAGGGATCTCATTGAGTGCACAATGATGTATACTGTGCAACAAGTGGATGTTATAGGACCTAGTGCTATTGCACTCACCGGCAGTGGCGGATCCAGGGGGGATGGCACTCAGACCCGTGCCCCCCCTGTCATTTGTGGCCCCAACCCTATGTGTCCCCGGCGCCACACAGGGAGATGACGGGCGCCCCCTAGGATTGTGTTACCAGCGAGCGCCCGTCTCTCCTCACTGTGAGCCGGAGCCAGGAGCTCAGTACTGAGCTCCGGCTTCCGGCGCTGTCACTGTGCGGCGTGCGCTATGGGAGAGATGTCAGTCATGACGTCTCAACCATAGTGCTGAGGAGCGGATGCCAAGCGAGGAGGACTGCAGCGGTCTGGAGGCGGGAACGGGGCTCGGTAAGTATGATGTTTTTTTTCTTCCTTAGTGCAGCGGGGGCATCTACTGGGGGCACAACTACGGGGGGACCTTACTACTGGGGGGCATCAACAAGGGGCATTACTACTGGGGGGGGGGCATTACTACTGGGGCAAACTACTGGGGGCATTATTACTGGGGGGCATCTACTGGGGGCATTACTACTGGGGGGTCATCTATGGGGGGCATTACTACTGGGGGACATTATTACTGGTGGCATCTACTGGGGGTTTTACTACTGGGGGCATTATTACTGGGGGGCATTACTACTGGGGGGGTCATCTATTGGGGGCAAACTCCTGGGGGGCATTACTACTGGGCGCAGCTACTAGGGTACATTTTTTTACTGGGGGGCATCTACTGGGGGCAAACTACTGGGGGACATTATTACTGGTGGCATCTACTGGGGTCATTACTACTGGGGGCATTATTACTGGGGGGCATCTACTGGGGGCATTACTACTGAGGGGGTCATCTATTGAGGGCAAACTGCGGGGGGGCATTACTATTGGGGGCAAACTACTGGAGGACATAATTACTGGGGGCAAACTACTGGGGGACATTAATACTGGGGGCCAACTGCCCCTCACACACTGCACCCTGTCCCTCACACGCTGCCTCCTGCTCCCTGCCCCTCACACGCTGCCCCCTGCACCTCACACCCTGCCCCCCGCCCCTCACACCCTGCCACCTGCCCCTCACACCCTGCCCCCTGCTCCTCACGCCCTGCACCCTGCCTCTCACACACTGACCCCTATACGCTGCCCCTCACACGTTGCCCCCTGCCCCTCACACGCTGCCCCCTGCCCCTCACACGCTGCCCTCTGCCCCTCACACACTGCCCCCTGTACCCAGCACCTCACACACTGCCCCCTGCTTCTCAAACGCTGCCCACTGCACCCTGCACCTCACATGCACAGAAGCCGCACGCAAATGTACTTGCCCCTTCCATGGTGCCCCCCCTATCATTTTCTTCTGGCTCCGCCCCTGCTCACCGGTATTGTCCATCGGTATTTAAAAAAAGAATTTGTACTTCTCAGTTTGTCCTCTTCAATTAAGGTTAAATGTGGGAGCGTGCCAGAGTGTGTGATTGTACATCTGTGGTATTTTATTTGAGATGTGCCTTCATTGTGTGTGAAATGGAGGGGTATATCATAGTAACTAACTGGCCCGGCAACATACAGGATACCTAGGTGCAGCATCTTACCTTAATCTCCTAGACTCCCAGGTGAGCAGGCAAAGGGGCAGAGACATGCCATGACCCTTGTCTCCCCCACTTTTTTATATGTCAGTGGCATCATCAAGTTGTGTCTGCATCTTCTGGTAATAGCTGCTCTCCACATCTCCTTGAGAGCAGGTATATACAGTAGGCAAATATGGGTTTGGTATGAATTACCAGTGGTCTGGATGCAGGCGGTCACCGACAGCGGCATTCAGACATTGAGGATCCCGACATCGGAGGGGATAAGTATTTTAACCCCAAACCCCCCACCCCCACCCCCCTCCCCTCCCTGGGGCCTAACCCTATCCCGAACCCTGATACTTACCATCGGGATGTCGGCTGTTTGTGTTCTGGTGTTGGTCTCCTGCGTGGTTTCGGGATTCCGGTGTCCGATGTCACATGACCGCCCGGCATTCCAGCAAATATGACCAATTTACAGATATATATCATTAGCCAGAGGTCATAAAAAACACCTCTAGGAGCTCGTATTTATTAACTGAAAAAACACATTGATTCATGTGAAAGCTGCTAGCCAGAGGAAGAGATCTGGTAAATTAAGAGAGTATATATCTTGGCCTCTGTCATTAGTATCTCCACCATCTGACACTTGAAGGCTATAAGTACTGTAAAAATTATTGTGATACTTGTTTAACAGTGTAACAAGTTAGTGTTGCACGTACTGTATTCTCCTCATGATCTCATTATTTTGTCTTGCAGGCACTAAACCACAATTCGGAGCTGAGAAGCCGGCTGAACAGAATACATTCTGAGTCTGTCGTGTCTGACCAAGTTGTCAGCGTCAACATTATTGCAAGCCCAGATGAGGTCATTATCTTGTTCATTTAAAAAAACAACAAAAATATTCTCTATATACCTGCGCCTGCATGACTGAGAGGGAAAGTCAAAAAGCATATGTCCGTCTTTGGCAATAATCAGATATAATAAGATAGATAGATAGATAGATAGATAGATAGATAGATAGATAGATAGATAGATAGATGAATATGAAATACGACATACAAATGTGTCCTCGTGCACCTAGCGTCTTTTCACCATATGGTGTGAATAATTTGCTTTGAGATGTGTACCATATTTTTCTTTTAATATTATGTCTGAAGGTGGGTACACACTGGAAAGATATATCTGCAGATCAATTGATTGGCAGATATATCTATGGACGGATCGGGCAGTGTGCTGTGCATACACACAATGCCCGATCCGTCGGGGACTGACGTCATGAACTGGGCGGGCGTGTACACACGCCCGCCCAGTTCAGCTGTCAATCACCGCCGGCCGCCGCAGCATGTGTACGGGCGGTCGGCCGACCACTGTACACACACAGCGACGCGCCAATATATCGGTAGATATATTGGCCGTCGGCTGTGCTGAGGGGCCGACGCGATACGTCTGTGAACTACGAAGTTCACAGACGTATCGGCCGTACACACTGGCCGACGGACCCGCGATATATTGGCCGTTCAAGAGAACGGACGATATATCGGTCAGTGTGTACGGGCCTTTAGTTGCACGGCAGATGCAGTGAAACACCACTCACGGTGTACCAGGGACGCTGGGCTGCGACTGTAACCACACAGGACTTGGTATAACACACATACAAAGTTGCAGATGAAGCACAACATAACTTGGCGTGAGGAACAGCTGCTGCCGCTGCATCACAGCCTTTGTTAACAAGATTCATACTTAGCAGCACACCGATGTACAAATGTTGTATACTCCAGTGTTCAGTGTATGCGAGCAATACAGTTCTGTAGCTTCCAGTTATTTTAATTATGTAAATAAAGTGCACATATTGAGCTGAAAAGATATCGTAGTGACTAGGCGTGCAGAGACGCGCTGTTAGGTGCCACTTGAGCCACAATGTATGAGAACACATCTGTAAACATTAGATAGAAACTGTAGATAGACAGATAAATATAGATACACTAGTTACCAGTGAATTGTGATAATTTGCTGTTATTGCTGAGAAGCTACAATGAAGAGTTACTCACTGGGTCCAATGGAGAGTTACTCGCCGGTTCTGATGGAGAGTTACTCACCAGTTCCAATGAAAACTTACTGGTTCTGATAAAGTTACTCACCAGTTACGATGGAGAGTTACTCAGTGGCTCCGATGGAGAGTTACTCACTTGTTCTGATAAGGAGTTACTCACTGGTCCGATGGAGAGTTACTCACTGGGTCCGATGGAGAGTTACTCATTGGGTCCGATGGAGAGTTACTCACTGGGTCCGATGGAGAGTTACTCACTGGGTCCGATGGAGAGTTACTCACTGGGTCCGATGGAGAGTTACTCACTGGGTCCGATGGAGAGTTACTCACTGGGTCCCATGGAGAGTTACTCACTGGGTCCCATGGAGAGTTACTCACCGGGTCCCATGGAGAGTTACTCACCGGGTCCCATGGAGAGTTACTCACCGGGTCCCATGGAGAGTTACTCACCGGGTCCAATAGAGAGTTACTCACCGGGTCCCATGAGAGTTACTCACCGGTAACTTCCTCTACAATGTTATTAAGTTATGCACTAGTTCCTGTGTGGTATGATCTGTATTTCTGGCTATAGTTCTGCGTACCGAACTTACTGCTTAGGGTGGAATTCAGTTAGTAGTGAAATGCCGTTTTCGCTGTAAAAATTGAGATTTTATCACAACCCGCGATAAACCCCTATTCAGTTGTCCATGATAAATTACTGGTGATAATTCTCCATACTGTAGCTTTACAGCAAATTTCACTTCACTGCCTCTAGGGGGTGTGGTTAATTAGGTCGACTTGAGTTAGGTCGACATACATAAATTGGGTCGACCACGTTTGGTCGACCTGCATTAGGTCGACATGTGGTAGGTTGACATGAAAAAAGGTCGACGTGAGGTTTTTTTTACTTTTTTGGGTGTCGTTTTCTTCTAACCACAATTAGTGCACCGTGACCCCTCTCATGGCTCGCTTCGCTCGCCATGCTTTAAGTTACGGTTCCCAGTTGTAGTCCGCGTTGATCGTTAAGTATGAAAAAGGTAAAAAAATGAAAAAATTGTGAAATACTCATGTCGACCTTTTCCCATGTCGACCTAATGACCATGTCGGCCTAGTGATCATGTCGACCTAATGCATGTCGAACAAACGTGGTCGACCCAATATATGTCGACCTAACTTATGTCGACCTAATGACCGCCATCTGCCTCTAGGCAAGTGATTAGCTTGGGGAAAATCCCTACTTGGGGCCAAAAAAATTATTTATTTAATTATAATTATGGAAATTATGGGTACAAGGTATGGGACAGTAATGTTAGGGTGCATGAGTGGGACAAGTATTTTTAGGCTTGCAGGTGGGAGTAATCTTTTATTTTTTGGGAAGTTTTTTGAAAGTGGCTTAAAATGACCAATATATGTACTGATACCCGTTTTTATGTACCCCCAATTTAATTTGAGCACTTATTTTGCTAAAACAAACTTGGTTTCTATCATTTTTTGTCTTTTTTTAGAAAAAATATTTTAACAGCCATTTGACCCAATACCCCCAAATCTTTATATTATGACCACTAATAGACTTCTACTGTATTCTGTTTTCCTATCTTAGTTTGGCTATTTTCAGGTTACAGGCAGATTCCCCATTTTCTCCTACACTTTTCTCTAGTTTTGATGGCAAGAATCATCGCATGTATCCAGTTTTTGCAGTAATTTTGGGGCGATGACCGTGACTAATTGAATTCCCCTTTAGTGTTATAACTCTGCTCTTACTTAGCTTTATCTAACCTTGTGTATCAGACCCCAGACTGTACATTTACTGTTTGATCCTATTATGCGGTGCCTCAGTCTTCCCAAAGAATAAAAAAAAACAAAAAAAAAACAAAGCTGTAGAATGGTTCTATTTAACCTCTAGTAAGCAACATATTCTAGTATAACTATTGGAGTCTACCTCACAACATTATAAAGTACTCTTACTGGTTTTGTGACTGTTCACTATAAATTGTAGTAGGTTAGATAGACTAAACAATTTGAGCAAACTGAACCAGACTGAACACATTAGAGCTGATTCAGTTCTGCGCAATACCCGACATGTGTCTTTTCTGGAACTGCACATCCTTGCAAGCCTTGTCAGAAGTTTTCCCTCATTCCCAAGAGAGGTTTGCAGGGAAATTTGCGATAGTAAGGGTACCATACTGTATATGGTGGATACATGCACAGCTGAGCGTCACAGCGACGCTCTACAGCATGTGCTGCAGAACTGAATCAGCCACTAAATGCCTTCATTGTATAGTATTTGTAGCATTTCTTCATGAAAATGGCAAACTTGAAATTTGAACTAGAACACAACACAGTCATATTGTGTGTAAAAAGAAATAATAAAAATAAATATATAATAAAAAAATTGCAGTTGCAAAGCTTTAGGCATTTTGGAAAGGATACACCAAAGCGGTTTACGACAGTATAACTGCAGAATCATCGTTAGTGTGATAGTTCTTTGATACTAATTGGCTTGCTAGACTCATGATGCCTGGAAGATACTTTTTCTCATAAGGCTAGCGATAAATATGCCGCAGTAATTAGCTGCATTATTATCTTCACAATTGACAAAATCTCCTCTGCACAAATAATGAACTCGTAAACTCTGCAAACCGTGAAGGGAACTGTTCTGAATATGTGGATGCCATAAGCATGCATGGTTTTCCTGTAAACCTTTCTCCAATTCCTTACCACCATGCTTGGTATTCATGCACATGCAATGAATATTTTTTTCTTTAACAAAGTGCTGGGACACTGCGCTTAGCTCCGCCTCTGACACTTCTGCAAAGCTCCGCCCTTGGGATCTTATTGGCTTGCAGCTTACTGTACTGTGTAAAGCAGGGGTGACTGTCGGTGGGCAAAACCATTGATGGTTTACTTGCAGATGTATTGACACCATCGAGGTTACCCATCAATGGTGTCATCGATGGTGACCGTTGATGGGAAACCCACCGATGGCCATCTCTATGCAGCAGTAGAGCCAGCCCAGCTGAATGATGTTTTTGTAATTCCGTGGACGTGGGCACTGCTTCACAATCCACCTGCTCTCCTGGGTGTTTTTATATATATAAACCTGAAGAGTAGCAAAAATTCTGTCATCATGTAGGTACGTAATGGCCGTGGCCCCACCAGACGTCACTTCCAGAAAGTGCCGGCATGACACACATTACGGTCTCCAATCGCTTCTGATATTTACTCATCGCATAGCAGCTCATGCTGAAAATGCAGACACTCCTGATAATCACCCTGTAACACCTTCACAATATTACCTACAGCCGAAAATTTATAACAGTACAGAAGAAAGGAAAATGTTACACAGAGGTGCCCAGGCTAAACACAGGGAAGAAAACAACATTCTGTAGAGGAGAAAAGGGGAAGATGTCCCAAAAAAATGCAATAGAAACGTTGAAAAGAAAAAAAGGTAATGCTAAGGTTTATCTATATAATAAAATCAAGTGTTGATAAGGGAAATAGACAGATGAGGAGGAAGAGAGAGATGGAGCAAGAGGGAGAGAAAGAGGAGGAGAAAAGGGAGAGAGAGAGAGAAAGAGAGAGAGAGAAATGTCACCGGTTCTTCTAGTAAAGAGTTAGCCTACAATCTTCGATCAGGTGGTCTAGAAATCTGTCTCTATGCTTGTGCAGAATTGTTGTCCTCACTGTCTCCCCAACACTGTAACTTTACTTATCTATGTGCTCTAACATACGTGCCCTCGCCAGTGGGGTGTTAAATAGAGGAGCATACACTCTGTAATGTACACTATCAAATTAATGGGCTCATTTATCAATGAGTGATAAATTTCACTGTGAGTGATAAATTGCACCAGCCAATCAGCTCCTAGCTGCCATGTTACAGACTGTGGGGTAGATTTACTATCCTTCTTTAAGGGGCAATGCGCTATCTGCACACGTTATGTGCCGCAGATAGCGCATCCCTTGATGTATTATCCCGTCATAGCGCTATTGTAAGCAGGGGCGGTATGCGCCCTCTGCCTTATCGGCGACTCTATCTGTTAGACAGAGCACCAATAAGCTTGCTTACTTATGAACGTTCGGTGTGCCCGAACGTTAGTCTCTCCTACCCTGTTCCTCTTCGCCTCCCAGATCCGGCGCTGCGGGTCTCCAAACAGTTACTATTTTTTGTTGTTGATCTTCTTTCAATAAACTTTATTGTTTTAATGCAGTGGGTTCCTGCTGATAAGACAGATTCAGCGGCCCTTCACCTAACAGACCCTTGCGCCGTAGCACACTAGAATCTCTGGCGTCCACGCTATCAAACCGCGCATGCGCCCGCATAACTCCCGAAAGGCAGGCAGGGAGTTACGGGACGGCGCAGGTGCGGATGTAGATGATGCAGCCGAGGATGACAGTCATTATGGGAAAACGTGTATCATGAGAGGGGTGAGATACCACGCTCCCATAACGAACAAAGCAGCCTTAATAAATGCACCGAAAAAGAGGTCCTGCTTCACCACGATAATGCGGTGAAGCGGGACCCTGCATATAAAGAACCTTATCAGCATTTTAATAAATCTTCCCCTGAGTTTGAAAAATGACAGTTCGGAGCTGATTGGCTGGTGCAATTTATCACTCACAGTGAAATGTATCACTCATTGATAAATGAGCCTATTAGGGAACATTCACTTACAATGATTAGTATATATCATCAGCTCTAAACACAACTCTTAGCGTAAAAGTTATCTAGATACTGAATGTTAAATGAAAGGCACATAGGACGTTCCTTCTAAGTACATTTGTCTCCTAATTTCAAATGTAACTGCAGACAAGCACGCATTGTATGGATACGGCACTTCTGAGTCATAGGTCTCAGACAGCACATTCAGATTTTCTGATGTCATAACGCACTGTATTTTTAGCAGAGAAGCAGGTCCTTGCCTGGAAACAAGCATAGGACAATGAACTGTTGCTGTTAATGCATTAACTCTCAGGAAGATAGTCTGCACAGGCAACAACACACAGTAGGGGCTTGGTGGTCATTTAGGAACTATAGGATGCATTAGGTCCTCTTCCTAGTTCTAGAATAAGCATGACGTGCTCAGTGTCGGACTGGTGCATGAAGGGCCCAGCAGGGGAATGCAGCTGTAGGGACCCGTCCTTAAGTGTGTGGCCATGTACCAGTGTGTGCGTGGCCAGCCATTACAGATTTTTGGCTATCCATTACAGAGTACATGGTAAATATATATAATAAACCATAGTCCTGTGAAGTATAACGTAACATATATATATATATATATATATATATAAAAGGCATAATTCAAGTGCAGTAGGATAGAATCTGGAACCTGATCCCTAGAAGAGGAGGAGGGCCCGCAGGCAGCGGGGCCCACCGTGGGTTCCCCCCCCCCCCCCCCCGGTTCCTCTGTGGGCCAGTCCGAGCCTGGACGTGCTACATCCGTGGCTGGAGAGGTAATGTTGCTCCTTTTTATGGCCAAGCTCCCTAGACATGAACAAATGCCGGCTTCCCATGCAGAATGCAAAAACAAAATCTGTATAGGCCAAGTGGTGAGCGTTTAAAATAATAATGAAATGACCTCTATAGCTTTGCATCTGAAGGCGTATTGAGCTGTTAAATTATGTGCACTCTGTTCCTTTTGTATGAACTCAACGTAACATTAAAATATGTTGACATTTAGTAATTAATGCATTGCTCGCTGTTACCATGGCCTTAAATTATACTGGGTTATATTTGTAAAAAGATTTTGCCGTACATACTGTAAAATACATCTTGAACTTGTATTATTGTCTTACTGTGACTATATAACCTTTATTGTAGTCATATGATTTTAGTGCAAGCGTTTTCATTTTATATTTGACCTAATTTTTTTTTTTTATTTATGTAATCGACATAGTATAATTTGCTAGAGGCAATTAAGTGTTTGTTAATGTTCTAGAAATGAGTTCAGCGCCACTATGCTGACCTCTAGTGGACGATTTACAGTAGACTTGTCGTCTACTTTCATCCAAGTTCCAATGTATAGCTGGGTTCTGTCAGTCAACACAGTGACTCATTACATTATGGTCCATTATGTGGACAAGAACATTGGCACTACCATGTTGACTATGTTAAAATGCTAATTAAAGCACTATAATGGTGTCGGCAATACAACTGTTAACAAGCAGTATATTTACAGTTATACTGCCAACAGCGCCAAAATGCTTTAATTACCCGGATAGAGATGGTGGAGCTCGGGATTATTTTTCCAACAAGACCATTGTCGGCAGTTGTGAGTGCATACCCAGGATAGGACTCCCATGCTTCCCAGTATTGCCAGGACAGACCCTGCTTTTCCACAGTTTTTTTCACTATAAGAGTCAAATTAAGGTGGTGGACATATATACAGTATATATGTATGTATATATATATATATATATATATATATACATTTTACCCTAATGGAACTTTTGCATTAGCAGCTTTCAAATGCCGTTGCGTGTTTGCATTGTAAGGTATGACAAGTGCTTTCATATTAGGACTACAGTATATGCTCAGCCATCTACTTACTGTTAGCATTGACAGGTCATGTGTATTTCTTGTTCCCATTGCAGCCTGGAGAACACATCCATGTCAGTCTGCCTCTATCCCAACAGGTGTCTAATGAGGGCAGGTTGTCCATGTCTGAGTCGGTGTCTGAATTCTTTGATGCACAGGAAGTTCTTCTGTCCGCCAGCTCATCAGAGAATGAGGTGAGTAAACTCCCAAATTATATTATATTTAGGCCTTAGGGGAAGAGCTTCCTGGTCCGGTTCCAGAGCGCGTACTGTGCATGTACGGAGGGGACACAGAGAGAGATTCTCTGGGTAATGTCCCTAATACAGTAGCTCATAGGCTGCTATAGGCTAGTATCCTCCTCAGATGGTTTTAGCTACTGGGGCCACGCTCCAGAATGGCTTGGTAAATCCGACTGCAATAAAAACCTACAGGGGCTGCTTTGTGGACGGAAATGGAGACACCGCGGCAGATATCGGAGCTATTGGTGGAGGTCCCTTCATGGTATATACCGGGGATCCTTAATATTTGCAAGTATTTACTGAAAAGCCTGCAATATGAATTGATGAATAGGCTCTTAGTGTAAGAGGTGTTTTTTTTTATTTTATTTAAATCTTTAATTTGGAACAGGATGAGAACAGTCAGGAGTGGGATGGGTTTTTCGGTACAGTCAGTGGGATATCATTACCTGCAATGATATTGGCACCCTTACACACAGGAGCATGCGTGGAACCATAGTGCTGGCGTACAGCTAGTGTTTCTTGTGCGTATCTCAATACATATGTTATAACATTTATTTATTGCATAATAAGTCACACCTATAGTATAAGGATTTATTGCTCTTCTCAACCAAGTTCTGCGTCCGTTATATAACACACTTGCGTCAAAGGTCTTTTATTAAAAAAAAAATGAAAAAAAATCACATTAAAATATAATGTATAACTTAGATGTGATACAGCATTAAATGGCAATATTTGACACATGTAGGTGACAACTGTAGGTGTGACTATATATATATATATATATATATACACACACTCTATTTGTGGACCGGCAATCCTCCTAAAAGTTCCATGGTGCTCCGATGCCATCTGCGTAAATTTTGATAAACAAACTCCTGTAGCAAACCACCGGCACTCAGAGACTGTTAGTGGATCAAATATATTTCACATCAAAGGCCCTCATTCCGAGTTGATCGCTCGCTAGCTGTTTTTAGCAGCCGTGCAAACGCATAGTCGCCACCCAAGGGGGGGAGTGTATTTTCGCTTTGCAAGTGTGCGAACGCCTGTGCAGCCGAGCTCTGCAAAAACATTTTGTGCAGTTTCAGAGTAGGTCTGAACTTACTCAGCCCTTGCGATCACTTCAGTCTTTTTGGTGCCGGAATTGATGTCACACACCCGCCCTCCAAACGCCCCGACACGCCTGCGTTTTCCCTACCACTCCCAGAAAATGGTCAGTTGACACCCATAATCGCCCTCTTTCTGTCAATCTTCTTGCGATCGGCTGTGCGTATGGATTCTTCGTTAAATCCATAGCTCAGCAACGATCCGCATTGTACCCGTACGACGCGCGTGCGCATTGCAGTGCATACGCATGCGCAGTAGAGACCTGATCGCAGCGAAAATCGGCAGCGTGCGATCAACTCGGAATGACCCTCAAAGTATCCAATGTTCCGGAAGATTCTAGCCCCTTTGTCAGCAGTGCTACAAACACAAAACATATATGCAGTAGAATCCCGCCAGTGAGTCGCGCTCGTCCGGCCGTGCAGGTTCCAGCTTCACTTTCCGGCTCCCTGTGTATGACGTAGCCGCACTGGCGCCGGGTAGCCATGGTTACCCAGACGCTGCCGGGCCGGACTGCAGTGCTATACAAAAAGCAAACATCAGTGTGATCTCTATTGAGAATTACAGAATCCAGCCACCATACTGATAAAACTATCATGTCGTGCGACCCCTTCTCACAAGGGTGTAATGCATTAAATATCTTAATGACAGGGGGTAAGAGGTAACCCGCAGGTAATGTAAACAAGATGAATTAAGAGCCCCCCTAATATAAGGGAAGATAGCGCAATTAAAGTCAAGAATAATTAATGTGTGTAAAAGCATGATTTTATACCTCAAATAGGATGCTAAAACAACCTCTATTAATAAAGGGTATTAACAATTAATAAAAGAGGTGTCCCCCTCTAGCATGTGCAGCCAATTATGTAAACTCCAGCCCCCTGATGCTAAAGTATGATATGTAAAACCATATGATAAAACATACTATGTAAGTGCCATGTAGAAAAATTTAATTTTTTTATATATTAATCAATACTAATAAATCAATTATTAAATAATTACTGGCCAAATGCCTTAATGTGATCAATTCGATAACAAGTTGGGAGAAGGGACAAATGGCAATACTGCACCATCTCACCTCTGGTCCCCATAGCGGCCACATCCCCTATAATTCGGTCACGGTCTATTAAACATATAGGCCGATGTATCTTCTCTCCTTGCCAAAGATACAGCTTCCCTCAGTCAGCAGAAAATCCGCCAGCTCTGTAATCTCTCTCCCAGCTGATGTTTCCTCTCATTTCTGTCGCCTTTCACTTTATTCCGCAGTCTCCTAATAACTCTGTCTTACTGTCACTGCCGCTGCCTCTTTTCTTATTACTTTTCCTTACACAAAGTGCCACTGCTTGTATACATCTGACACCTTTGGCACTTATGACAATAGCTGTCTCGGCAGGACTGCAGTGTCCAATATAAGAGAAACCTTGTAGAATGTACGCATAGCAGTCATTGGGGGTCATTTAGAGTTGATCGCTAGCTGAAAATGTTCTCTGCGCAGTGATGATGCAAAAAAAGTCACTTCTGCACATGCGTATGTGGCGCAATGCGCACGCGCGACGTACTTTCACAACGGCCGATGTAGTTTCACACAAGGTCTAGCGATGCTTTTCAGTCGCAATGGCCGCCGCAGATTGATTGACAGGAAGTGGGCGTTTCTGGGTGTAAACTGACCGTTTTCAGGGAGTGTTCGAAAAAACGCAGGTGTGCCAGGAAAAACGTAGGCGTGGCTGGGTGAACGCAGGGCGTGTTTGTGACGTCAAATCCGGAACTGAATGGTCTGAAGTGATCGCAAGCGCTGAGTAGGTCTGGAGCTGCTCTAAAACTGCACAATTTTTTTTTGTAGCCATTCTGCGATGGAAGCGATCGCACTCTTGCAAAGCTAATATACACTCCCAGAGGGCGGCGGCTTAGCGTTTGCACGGCTGCTAAAAACTGCTAGCGAGCGATCAACTCGGAATGACCACCATTGCCTATCACTGTAGTTTAACTATAACCATATTGATATACACCATTATAAAGTTATACAGTTGAATGTATGGATGTTGTTTCATAAGGAATAGAGGGGCAGATTTATTAAGCTTGGTGAAGTGATAAAGTGGACGGAGATAAAGTTCTAGCCAGTCAGCTTCTAACTGTCATTTCTCAAACCCAGCCTGTTACGTGTTAGTTAGGAGCTGATTGGCTGGGACTTTATCACCTTTCACTGTATCACTTCACCAGGCTTAATAAATCTGCCCCTGTGTTTGAAAAATGACAGTTAGGAGCTGACTGGCTGGTCCGTTATCACCTTCCACTTTATCACTTCACCAAGTTTAATAAATCTGCCCCACAATTTGCATCTCCTGTGTTACTGCTCTGAACGATTGGGGACTACAAGTAAACACCTTTCCGCCCTACTGAGACGTAATCCTCTGCCCAGCTATTCTCTGCCCCGGCTGTAGGAGCCACCTTTACTCCTTAGTGCTATGAAGCATTACTGAGAAGTCTGAGAAGGGTAGCAGTTGATTTACCGACGGTCATGATCCTGACACCCATTGACTGACAGTCAAAATACTGACACAGTCAAAATATCGGCATTCATTATGCCGGCATGTTCAAAATGCAGACATAGTTCGAATACCGACATTCGAAATGCTGACATGCGTTTTTAAGGAATTTTTGCCCCGAAACAGACTTGTTCATACTTTACCATCCCAGTAGATCTGGAGGGGGAATAGTGTCCTATTTTGACGTGTCGGCATTTCAAATGTCGGTAATCTGACTGTCGGCATTTAGAACATGTTGGCATAATGAATGTCGGCATTTTGACTGTAGGCCAATGGCTTTCGGGATTATGACCGTCCGGTATTGTGTCTGTCGGTATATCATACTGAACCCGTCTGAGAGGTCTCAGTAGTAATTCTGCATACAGTAGGTGTGGTGATCTCTGTCTTATATACAGAGCGATACAATTATGATCATATGTAATGGTCAGGTCATGTTGAGTAGGAGCAGCGTACTATATCTCTGTGGAGTATAACTGATAGAACTGAAAAATTAGGTCACTTTTTTGTAAAATGTCGTACAATAACTACTTAATTAAACACATGCAAGCTAATGGCTGCCCTTTTAATCCTTAAATGATAATTTTTATTAGAACCTATCCTAAAGGGTTTGCGAATGAATTTGGCAAAAATAGAAACATAGGGAAGCAATATTACAGATTGTTCCATGAAGGTGAAACGCGTCAGCATTGTAAACTGCGCTTGTTTTTCTCTTTGCCTATAGGCATCAGATGACGAGTCCTACATCAGTGATGTCAGCGATAACATCTCAGAAGACAACACCAGTGTTGCGGATAATGTGTCCCGTCAAAGTACTGGATTTAAATATCAATAAATATTGTTTTAAGACCATTTCGTGACCTTTATGTTGCCTGTTATGTTCCTGTGATGCTGCGAGTAGTTAGCGTCCTGTTATAAATTATTTCTGATTACTTTTGGCTCTCATTTCCAGATTTATCATTTAGGAAGACCATGGTTCTTTGTGGCTATTTAGTAACATAGGTACAAACATGGACAGTCGCTGACTAATCAGCAAATAGCTTACATTGGTCTAGTGGAAAATAAGTGAATAAAGAGAATGTATGATTGGTTGCACTGGTGCACTGTACAAGTTGACGATTGGTCACCTGTTTCTCACATCTCTATTCTTTCATCTAGTTCTCAATGGAGAACTTTTAGGCGGGGCATTCCGGACTGGACGACGCACAAGTCTCCCAGCTTCGTCACCTGATACCAGCAATATCAACCTGTGGAATATTCTGAGGAATAACATTGGCAAAGACCTGTCCAAAGTCTCCATGCCTGTAGAACTTAATGAGCCGCTGAATACTTTGCAGCATCTCTGTGAAGAGCTGGAGTATAGTGAGCTGTTGGATAAGGCTGCGGAGATGGACGATCCTCATGAACGTATGGTACAGTATATGGGATTCCTGGCATTGACTACATATGGGTTTCCTTTCTGAAGTCATATAGAGATTGTAATGCATTGGGCCCTTCTAAGCTAAGTTCACACTATACAGGTGAAGTAGCCTCCGTTGCAGCATTTTGCTCACATTAATCAGTATGGCTCACTGGTTACAGAGATCAGTATATCATACTGTCCGTTATAGAACATTCCGTACAATGTGGTATGTGAGAAACGGACTATACAATAGTATATTACATGCTATTACATTGAGCTACTGTATATGGCACATGGCAGCTGTAGTTTTTGATACAATGGATGCACAGATGTCTTATTAATGTGCTCTTAGTTTCAAACACTTTACTGCATATTGTATTTTATAACGTTGATATTTACAGGGATTGTATATTTGTTTAGAATAGTAATAAAAGGTTTTGTTTTACTATAGAAATAAAACATTAATTAAAAATGTATCACATCACCATCAAAATACATCCACATATATACAGATGCAGAGGGGTAATATATACTATATGCACTCAAAACTGTAGTCAATTGCATGAACCTGTGGTTTGTTTTTTTAAATTTAGAACGTTTCGCACCATACAGGTCCTTTCTTGAGTAAAACAAACAAGCGTGTGTTACAATCCTTTGAATATATCCTCTAGATCAGGGGTGGGGAACCTCAGGCCCGCGAGCCGTATAAGGCCCGCAGAGCCACTTGATCCGGCCCGGCCAGGCTCACCTAACCAAGGGAGATGCCGGGCGCCCGCTGAGATTTTGTTACTAGCAGGCGCCCAGCTTCTTCCCATCAGCAGAAGCCGGAGGCAGGAGCTCACTCCTGAGCTCCGGCTTTGGCAGTGTGCGTGTGCGGCACTATGGGAGAGATATCATGACGTTTCTCCCATAGTTCTGAGGAGCGGTCGGCCAGGCAGGGGGCAACAGTCCGGAAGCAGGAGCGGGGCTGGTGAGTATTGTGGTTTTCTTTTCTTTAATGTGTGTGTGTAGGCGTCGCTACTAGGGGGCATTTCTAATGGGGCATAACAAGTGACTGGGGGCATATCTAATGGGGCATAAGTGACTGGGGGCATATAAACTGGGGCATAACAACTGACTGGGGGTATATCTACTGGGGGCATAACTACTGACTGAAGGCATAACTACTGACTTGGGGTATTATAATAATAATAATAATAATAATAATTTTATTTATATAGCGCTCTTTCTCCAATAGGACTCAAGGCGCTTAACAGATACATAGCATAATATAGTACAGAAAATAACTACTGGCGGCATATCTACTGGGGGCAGGATAATTTTTAAGTTGATAATTTTTGTATGCCCCCCCCGAAGGATTTTATAAATATCCAAATGGCCCTTGTAGAAAAAAAGTTCTTCCACCCCTGCTCTAGATGGTACCAAAAATACAGACTCTGATGTCATCCCCCCACTTGAGGGACAGTATTAATTGCAAATAAATTAGTTAGAGAAGTACAGTGCATCTTGGCAATCCCTGGTACATTGGTTGGCAATACGTATAATCTTTTTCAGGGGACTCACAACAACCGATCCTTGGCCTACCAAAGAGCCACGTATTACCTTTGTAGAAAGGCATCGCATCAGTAGTATGAAGCCCTCACACAACCAAAACAGCTAATGTGGCCAATCAAGCTGGTTTACAATCCAGTTATGTACTAATTAGCTACATAAACTATGGGAATGCACTAGATCAGGGGTGGAGAACTTTTTTTTCTGCCAAGGGCCATTTGGATTTTTTCAACATCATTCGCGGACCGTTTTTTTAAGTGCACCCCCCCAACGTGCGCGCTGTCCTAGAAAAGTAGGCGTGGCCTTACACATAATGCCCACGTTAGTGCTCCAAACTAACACATAATGTTGACAGTAATAAGTGCTCACACATAGTGCCCCCAGTAATAACAGACACACATAATGCCCCAATGGGTGTGGCACTGCATCATGGGAGATGTAGTTTTCTCACACTGTACACTGAATACAGTGCACAGTGTGAGAAAACTACATCTCCCAGGATGCCGCGCGCGGCGGACGGCTTTACACTCGGCGGCTGCCTTGGTTGGGCCCCGGGCCGGTCTAAATGCTTTGCCAGGTTGGATAAGGCCCGCGGGCCAGAGGTTCCCCACCCCTGCACTAGACAAAGTCCCCAAGCGGGGGATTGCTTTGGTCATGAAAACTGTGCGAAGTCCAGTAGTACAAAACGCCATTCCACTGCTCCCACTGTCTACGGTCAGGCCGTATTCTGTGTTGTCTCACCACTACATGTAGATGTTAGGACATAATCCAAAATTATAGTAAATGAATAATCCTTATGCTGTCTCTTCCAGGCTCTCATTGCTGCCTTTGCAGTCTCAGGATACGCTGCCACGTATTACCGAGCCGGGAGCAAGCCTTTCAACCCTGTGCTCGGTGAGACTTATGAATGTATAAGAGAGGACAAAGGATTTCGATTTTTATCAGAACAGGTGAAGTTGTTTAGATGCCAAACTTTTGACTTTTATAAAATACATAATGCTGTACTAACAACTGAACCCCCAGCCAGGCAATGCAGCAGGAAAGTGCGACAACTTCAGATTTACATTTGATGAAAGTATGAATAGTTTCGCTTATTTACTATACATAGCATTGCTTTAAGTACGCTAAAGGGCTGCAGCAGTAATATAAGCACCAGATATACATCAGGCGTTCTTACACCCAAGTACACTGACACCCACCTAGGGGCCTGATTAGATATGTACAGTATTGTGCAGCGGCAGGGAAGCAGCTGTGCTATACCGTACAACTGATACTCTAATGCAGCAGCAGGTGTCTGTAGGAAATAGATTCCTCCTGCCTGCATTGCAGATCCGGGTGCTGGGTCCAAAGACGTAGTATTGGACCTAATATTCACACCCCACAGCCAACGCTTACTCAGACTAGCATCGGAACTCCTCTGCCGCACCCAGGAAGGATGCAGACCCTGGACTCAGTGCACCTACAAAATTGGGTGACACACCACTGTTTAGTAGAATGGTCCCAGTTGCTGCCCCCTAACTGCTGCAGCTAAAGAGGGACAACGAGCAATTATGCAGCACTCGTGCATACGCAGTTCCCCCACCATCGTTTGTGTACTAACCTGAATCAGGCCCAAAGCTATAAACACAATATTTTATATATATATATTTTTATAGTGAAAAATGTGTTCACTATTAAATTAAAAGAAAACTTGTGTATCCCCTCCCATCAGTCGCACCCAATTACTGAGCAGCTTTCTAACTGTTCCATTCTGTTTCCCTGGAGACGCACGAGTTACAAGCATTAGCGTATTGTCTGATCTGCGGCAAGGGTTTATTGGTCCTGCCTGCAGGGGGACGCACAGCTAATTTAAAGATCACCTGTCGGCAGGTTACAAGTTATTCCTTGTTTGCAATGAGAAGGCTTATGCTGCTTTCACATCGCAAATGCCGGATCTTACCCGGTAAGAGAAACGTGTACTTACCGGGTGGGATCCGGCATTTGCGCTCCGTTGCTGGCTTTCCGACCCGGCAATATACCGGGTCGGTTGCCATAGCAGCGGAGGGCGCAGCAGGGGCGGGGGTGGAGGCGGCGCCGGGAGATGAGCTCATCTCCTGCGCCGCCTCTCCCTATGCTGTGAATGGGAGCCGTGTCGCATCGGAACGGCTCCCATTCACACTGCGCCTGACCCGATAATCAACCCGGTAATAACCCTTCTTTTTTACCGGGTTGAATTACCGGGTCAGACGACCCGCTATTTCACCAAAGGACCTTTCACATCGCACACGGACCCGTTTCGACACGGCAATATGCCGTGTCGATACCGGGTTTTTAGTGCGATGTGAAAGGGGTATTAGAGGCCTATGCAGCCTGTGCCACACAACATTACTTTCAAATATAAATGTAGAGTGCAGTATTTTCAACAACATACTGTCCATTGGCAAGGTGCTGTAGTGTTACATGACCACCCTGCTCCATGAACAAAATATTAATTGCTTTATGTCTGGAAAGTAGCTAAATCAAAAGTAGTCTTTGTTTTCTGGGGACCTAAAAAAAAGTCTAGTTGCCAAAAACAAACCGATGCAATCCCAGAAACTAGTAGCCAATAAACACCTAGGGGTAAATTTACTAAGATGGGAGTACTGTTTAAGATGGGATGTTGCCCAAAGCAACCAAACAGATTGAAAGTATTATCTTCTGCAAGGTGCTAGATAAATGAGAAGTAGAATCTGTTTGGTTGCTATGGGCAACATTCCAGCTTAAATAGAACTCCCATCTTAGTAAATTTACCCCGTAGTGTACATAGTACTTTGTAATGTTTAGAATACCGACCTTCAGTTTACCAGCCTCTTTGCTTTTGTAATCATATAACTTATGTGGTAGTTTGAGTAATTATGAGATCCATGGGGGTCTATTTGCTAAGCCTTTGATGGAGATAAAGTGGACGGAGATAAAGAGGGACATGTACTAAACAGTTATAAAAATTGGAGAAGTGAGCCAGTGGAGAAGTTGCCCATAGGAACCAATCAGCATTGATGTAACATTTATAATTTGCATATTATAAAAGTATACAGGGCAGCTGATTGGTTGCCATGGGCAACTTCTCCACTGGCTCACTTCTCCACTTTTATCACTGCTTAGTACATGTCATCCAAAGTACCATCCAATCAGTTTCTAACTGTCATGTTACAGGCTGGGTTTGAAAAAAACCAAAGCTTAGTAAATAGACCCACATGTCTTCAGTTGGCATACCTGCAAGTACTGCATGCTGGGACATTAGGGGGCAGCAAATTATTGGTCAGTGGGGGTAATTCCAAGTTGATCGCAGCAGGAAATTTTTTAGCAGTTGGGCAAAACCATGTGCACTGCAGGGGGGCAGATATAACATGTGCAGAAAGAGTTAGATTTGGGTGGGTTATTTTATTTCTGTGCAGGGTAAATACTGGCTGCTTTATTTTTACACTGCAAATTAGATTGCAGATTGAACACACCACACCCAAATCTAACTCTCTCTGCACATGTTATATCTGCCTCCCCTGCAGTTCACATGGTTTTTCCCAACTGCTTACAAAATTCCTCCTGCGATCAACTTGGAATTACCCCCAGTGTAGCTGTAGTGTTGAATATGGTTAATGAAGGGAGTCACTTCTGTGGGAGGAGCCTTGTATCATTGAGCATTTGGTATTTACCCTAAACTCAGCCTTTGTGTAATTTTCCCAGGTTAGCCATCATCCTCCAATTTCCGCCTGTCACTGTGAGTCTAAGAATTTTGTCTTCTGGCAAGGTAACAGTCATGATTTTAATGTTTGCTTGTGATACACAGAGCTGGCCACTCAGATCAGATTCAGATCATTTATAGCTAACATAAGTAAAACAAGTACAACTCTAAAACTGCATTTTTTATGTAATCAAATAAATATTAGAAACGACACATATCCACATGTAAGGTGCGCAGGAATGTGTCTGAGCTGAGCTGCAGGATTGGCATAAAGACTTGCACTGCGGCTACAACTGCATTCACCTCTAAACCAGGACCACAGTCAGTAAAGGTGACAGAGGGGCAGATGTATTAACCCGGAGAAGGCATAAGGAAGTGATAAACCAGTGATATGTGCAAGGTGATAAAGGCACCAGCCAATCAGATCCTAACTGTTAATTTACATATTGGAGCTGATTGGCTGGTGCCTTTATCACCTTGCACATATCACTGGTTTATGACTTCCTTATGCCTTCTCCAGGTTAATACATCTGCCTCATTGTGAAGGGTGCAGATCCTACCTTCCCTTCCCTTACCCTTAAAGGCAAAGGTAGTGTGAGACTGAGGGGATTTAAATATCCTGGGAACTTCTGTAATTGGGTACATGGGCCACATGGGTGAAAATCAGGGTCATTTCTAGACAATTTGGCTCCCAGTGCGAACTCTAAAAAAAAATAGGATTTTAATTACTGTACCTACCGGTAAATCCTTTTCTCGTAGTCCGTAGAGGATACTGGGGCTCCATTTATTACCATGGGGTATAGACGGGTCCACTAGGAGCCATGGGCACTTTAAGAATTTGATAGTGTCGGCTGGCTTCTCCCTCTATGCCCCTCCTACCAGACTCAGTCAAGGAAACTGTGCCCAAGGAGACAGACATATTTTGAGAGAAGGATAGATAAAGATAGTGGTGAGATTCTGAACCAGCACACACAAACAGAGGAAAGCGAAGCTAACCCAACTTTAAACAGGAACAGCAACAGCTGAACCAACAATACTTAACCAATTAACAGTGCAGGAAGAACGAAGCACTGGACGGGCGCCCAGTATCCTCTACGGACTACGAGAAAAGGATTTACCGGTAGGTAATTAAAATCCTATTTTCTCTTATATCCTAGAGGATACTGGGGTCCATTTAGTACCATGGGGATGTACCAAAGCTCCCAAACCGAGTCGGAGAGTGCTGAGGTTCCTGCAGAACTGATTGACCAAACTGAAGGCTCTCAGAGGCCAAAGTATCGAACTTGTAGAACTTAGCAAACGTGTTCGAACCAGACCAAGTTGCCGTTCGGTAGAGCTGTAAAGCCGAGACACCCCAGGCAGCCGCCCAGGAAAACCACACCGACCTACTAGAGTGGGCCTGTACAGATTTAGGAACCGGCTAACCTGCCGTGGATTAAGCATGCTGGATAGTGAGCCTGATCCAGCGTGCAATTGTCTGCTTTGAAGCAGAACACCCAATTTTATTGGGATCATATAGAACGAACAGCGAGTCGGATGTCCTGTGACGAGCTGTTCTTTTTACGTATACCTTCAAAGCCCTCACAACATCCAAAGACTTTGAAGTAGCGGGAGTGTCGGTGATAACCAGAACCACAATAGATTGGTTGATGTAAAACGCAGACACCACTTTCGGAAGAAATTGCTGACGAGTTCTGAGTTCAGCTCTGTCCTCATGGAAAATTAAATAGGGGCTCTTGTGAGACAAAGCCCCCAGCTCCTACACACATCTTGATGAAGCCAAGGCCAACAGTGTGACGGTCTTCCACATAAGATATTTTACTACCACCTCCTGTAATGGTTCAAATCAGTCCGATTGGAGGAACTGCAGCATCAAATTGAGATCCCAAGGTGCCGTGGGAGGCACAAAGGGAGGTTTTATGCGCAGAACACATTTCAAAAACATCTGGACCTCAGGGAGAGAAGCCAATTGTTTTTGAAAGAAAATGGACAAGGCCGAAATCTGGACTTTTATGGAGCCCAGACGTAGGCCCACATCCACACCTGCCTGCAGAAAAAGCAGGGAATGTCTATAGATTGTAAGCTTGCGAGCAGGGCCTTCCTACCTCTGTCTGTCTGTTTTTACCCAGTTTTGTTCTATTACTGTTGTTCTAATTGTAAAGCGCAACGGAATATGCTGCGCTATATAAGAAACTGTTAATAAATAAATAAATAAATGTCGCAAGTGAAATTCCACTGCAGAATTAAGTACTGCTCTCACACCAAGAGACGTATTTCTTCCAAATATGGTGGTAATGTTTAGATGTTACCAGGGCCGGTGCAAGGTTTCTCGGCACCCTAGGCAAAACTTCAGCCTCCCTCCCTCTCCCCCCCCCCCCCCCCCACCCCCACCACCCCCATTGGGCACCACAGGGAAAAATAAAACACATTGGCATCCACAGGAAAATTTATAACAAATACATTGGCACCTTTCAGGAAAAAAAGAAAAAAAAACACTTTGGCCTCCACACAATAACAAAACATACACATTTGCCCTGACAGGAAAAAAACCCACAATGCTCCCCAGTACATAATTTGCATTTACCCCTTTATTATTGACAGAATAGCAAATTAATGTCCTCCTGCTAAGTACAAAGGGAAAATGTGATGGCTTCTCCAACATGTGTGCAAGGCCCTATCTTAAAGTATCAAAACTATTGTTATTGTTTACTTAGATAGGGCCACTAATTTGCACAGCGCTGTACACAGAACATCAGAATTCGTATCACTACCTGTCCCACTGGAATGAGAGTGATATTCCCTAAAATACAAACACACACAGACAAATCCACAAAACCTTCCAATATGTTTTTGGAGTGTGGGAGGAAACAGGAATACCCAGAGGAAACCCACACAAACATAAAAAGAACATGCAAACTCCACACATTCAGGCCATAACCAGGAACTGAACTAATGACCTGAGTGCTGAGGCGGTAATGCTTACCCTATGCCACTGTCCTGCAGATTGGATTATAACGTATAAAAAATGTTGCAGGCTGTATAGCAGGTTGGGAAAGGGATCCTGCCGCTTAGAATCCCAACACCTCGTTGGAAAGTATGCTAATCCTCTCCCCTCCCCTTCCTGCAGTCTAACCCTAACTTCCCCCCCTGCAACCTAACTCTAACCCTCCCCCTGGTCCTAACCCTATCCCCCTACTCCTACCCCCCACAGCATAACTATAACGCTCCGCAGCATACTTACATTCAGTATGCTGACACTGGGGATTCCGGCATCATGATTCTGAGCGTTGTTGGGCAGCACGTTTTTTTAGTGTGTGCAGTTAGATTTCAGTACTAATATATGGCAAAAAAATAGAACACGACAAACTGACAAATATGTTTTCTGAGCAACAGGTACGGATGTCTTGTTCAGCCATACACTATATATCTGGTGATACACTATGTTGGTTAATTAACAAAGAGGTTTTTTTTTGCAAATATAGGGAAATGTGGCCCCCATCCCCCAGCCAATGTGGAAATACGAGTCCCAGCATATCCTGCTAAAAAGAAGCAGGTCATACTGGGAAATGTAGTTTCACATTAGCTACAGGTGACACATGGAAAAAAACACTAGTTTGCAGGAATCTATGACCTGCAAACTGGATTTGTTCTAGGAAACAGGATTGCCACCTAGCAACAGCAGGTGGGTTAGGCAGCAAGCCTCCCGAATCGCTGAGGGAGAGGAGAGTGAAAGAATTTTCACTCCCTCTCCCCACTTGCAGCGGCCGCCGGTGCGCGCGCGCCCACGGTCACATGCACGTTGCGTCACGTGCACGCGCGCAGTCAAGTGGGCGCGCGCCTTAGCCGCTGATCAGATTTTTTCGGAAGCTCACTGGTGACAAACCTGTCCCTTAAGTATAGAAAGGAATTATGTCCGCAGTGTTTGAGCAGTCATGTATTAAACATTGAAAGAAAGGAGTCACTAGTAGTGTCTTGAAACCAAAGCTGGTTTATTTTACTGCAATGGATAACATCTCCCTAATGAAGAAAACAGGAGAGTGACAAAGGGCTCAACTGCACGCTAAAGGTAGTAGCGGAACACAATAAATTGAAAACAGGTAATAACATCAAAAACTCTAGGTATAAACGTCCAAGGCGGAAACTAGTCTATTTATGATCCTTGTTGGCAGGTGCTTGCGGTTTCTTTGGCTCCCTCCGTGCGTCTAAATAGACAGTGAGAGGGAAGATATTAGTATTTTATAGAGTTCTCTAGAGAAGACAACAGTAGTAGCAACCTTAGTTTAAACGTGGGTGGGTTGGGTGGGAGCTGTTGCTAGGTGGCAATCCTATTCCCTAGAACAAATCCAGTTTGCAGGTCATAGATTCCTGCAAACTAGTGTTTTGTTCTTCGGGAGGCTTGCCACCTAGCAACAGCAGGTGGGTAGACTACCACATACCTGGTGGTTGCTCTGAGAAACTCGATTTTTTGCGAGTCTGTTGGTCTCCAGTAGTGTTTTGCAAAGGTGCGAGCGGAGGACCATCTTGCAGCCAGCATGATTGACTGCAGAGGTATGCCTTTGGAGGCTGCTCTTGTTGCAGCTGCTCCCCGTAAGGAATGGCTTTTGAAGTGATCAGTATCGATCCCTGCTTCTTTCATAGAAGCCACAATCCATCCCCTAATAGTTGAGGGTCTAGCCGGCCGATATGGTTTTCTACATGTGATAAAGAGTTGTGTTATGTTGTCTCTTAATTGTTCTGTCCTGCAGAGGTAGGCTGATAAGCAGGATGCTATGCATAGGTTTGGGTCTTGAGGATCTTGAATAATATTGAATTCCACGATTGGGCTGTTGAAGGAGGAGGTTTTCGTGTGACCTTTGAGTATAATGTGATATCCCGTAGGTGTGAGTGAAAGCCATGGGTCTGAGATGTGTATAAGAGTGAGTTCAGCCCCTCTTGCAGCTACTGTATAGCCAGAGCTAACAACTATGCCAGCTTGCGAGATAATAGGCTGATATCGGTGTCTGTGTTCCACGAAGCTAGGAACGTGAGAAAAGGTTCTGTCCCAGGTGTTTCAGTACTTTGGCAATATTGGCCTAGAGAGGTGAATGCCTCTGAGCAGGCGCAAGTATAATTTGTTAGCTGTTACATTTGGGATAATGATGGCTAGGGCAGACCCATATGACCTTATGGTAGCGGAAGCTAGTCGATTGGTATTTGGAGGCTAGGAAATCTAGGGCTAGGTGGGTTAATGAGTTCTGGTTAGAAGTTATTTGTTGAGATTGCCATACATTAAACTCCTTTATGATTGCGCAATATCTGGCTCTTGTACGAGGTCTTAAGGATGCATTAATTAGGGCTTTCGTGGGGGAGGCTAAAGAAAGGTCCGTTAACAACCTAGTGATATTGCCATCCACATGCACTGAGGAATAGTCTCCAGTATGTCTTGTGTTCCCTGGAAACATTCACTTGATAGTCCTAGGGGAATTTTGGGGCCTTTGCGTAGTTGGCTGATAAGAGGAAACCACACCCTGGAAGCGTGGCGCTGGGTATACTAACACTATGCGGGGTATCTTGTCCTCCCTGATTTTCTGGAGTACTTTCAGAAGCATTGCTGGGGGGGGGGGGGGAAAGGCATAAGGACGAGGGAGATCTGTCCATGGAAAAGACATCGCATCCATCCGCCATACTCCTTTGGTCCATATTCTGGATGCAAATCGCGGGGTCTGAGCGTTTGTGGGACTGGCGAATAGGTCTATCTCCAAGTTCCCAAAGGTTTGGATTATTGTCTGAAAAACTTGTGGTTTGAGGGCCACGGAGCCTAGAGATAGTCTTTTGCGGGACAATGAGTCTGCAAGTTCGTTTAGCTGTCCCGGGACGTAGGACGCTAGAAGGATTATGTCCCTCTGAGTAGCCCAATTCCAAATTTCTAATGCTTCTCTGCATAGGGATATCGACTTTGTGCCTCCCATCCTGTTTATGTATGATACTGCGGTCATATGTCTAAGCATAGTTGAATGGAGGTGTGTTTTACGTAAGTGGCAACTAACGCTTTCAGAGCTAGTCTCGCTGCGCGAAGTTCTAGTATGTTGATATGCAGTTGGGATTCTGTGGCTGACCAAGTGCCCCTGACTGCTTTGTCTTGAGAGAATCCTCCCAATCCTGTTAGAGATGCGTCTGTGGTTATCGTCATGGAGGGTGTAGGATCTAGGAGAAGTCGAGGAGGAGGAATAGGGAGACTGTTCCAGTGTGACAGTTCTGTCTTTGCTCTTCTGGAGAGGAATATTGTCTCTTTCCAGGTATAATGAGCGTGGATTAAGGTCCTTAGAAGGCCCTGCAGTTCCCTGCATAGTAAGGGTACATGTCGGAAACCTGGAGACATCGTTATCATTTTCCAAATTATTGTTGCTAAATCGCGAAGGACTAATTTGCGTTTCGTGAAAACTTTTTGTATGTAAGTTTTTGTATCTGACCATTTCTCCGGAGGAACTGCTAGGGTGAGAAAATGGGTGTCTAGATTGAACCCCGGGAAAGTTAGTGTCTTGGTTGGGGTGAGAATAGATTTTTGTTTGTTTATAGTGAAGCCCAAGTTGGCTAGTAAGGAGAGAGCTACTTCTCTGTGTCTCAGAATGGTATCGAGGTCTGGTTGCACTAACAGTATGTCGTCTAGGTATACTATGCACAAAACGCTTTGTTGGCGCAGGTGAGAAATAACGGCTTTCATGACCCGTGTAAATGTATAGGGTGCACATGAGAGGCCAAATACCATGACAGTCCACTGGTATAAACTGTGTTTCCATGAGAACCTGAGGAATCGTCTGTGGTTGGGGTGAACAGATATAGAATGGAAAGCTTCCTTTAAATCTATTTTTATACAGAAGCAGTCCCTTGTGAGAATATAAGGAATGTCTGAGATACCTTCCATGCGAAACCTCTTAGCTTTCAAGTATCTGTTCAGGCCCTTGACGTTTAACACTGGCCTTATTGAGCCATCCTGTTTTAATACTGGAAATAGATGGCTTACCCAGCCTCTTATTGCTGGGTCTGCTGGTTCTATCTTTCCCTGTGATAGTGCTAGTGAAAGTACTTCGTCTAGCTGAGGACTGCAATTTCTTGAACAAGAAATGTGATTCGTTAGGTGTGGAAAACGAATTAGGGGAAGATTTAGCCCAGTCCGAATTATCCTTAATAACCATTTGTCTGTGGTGATCTTTTGCCATTCTGCAAAAGACTCCATTAGTGTTTTGTGTTGTGTAAAAAAATGCTTACCGTAGTTGCGACCTCTCCTGGAGTTGTTCCAAGTGTTGGAGGTTGACGCTCTGACTGTGTCATTGGACCTGTTACCGAAGCCTCCTGTCTGGGCTCTCTTGTTGCCTTGAAAGTCTCGGGTCGGACCTGCAGCTCTTGAAGTCTGGCCCCTCTGGAGAAAGGGCTTTTTGAACTGATCGTTTCCTTTTTTGAGGTCGGAAAAGGATTTGCGGGCCTTATGTCTAATTTTAACTTCCTCAATAAACTGGGGACCAAATAAATCGTCATTGTCTAGATTTGGGAATTCTAAGGATCTTGGAGCCAGGTCTGCTAGTCCTGCACTAGTTAGCCATCTGGATCTGCGGGTATTGGTAATGTGGTTGAATGTCTGGCCTATAATGAGTGTTGCTCTGCTAATAGCCTTAAGGAGGGCAAGCTTAGATGCCACTGGCGAATCTAGAGAAACGCTGGATTCCCCTTCTCTTTCGGTTTTGTCAAGTACATATAAGAGGGGGCCCACTGCATCAGCTATTTTATATTGAATTTTTCTAAGGGTACGGTCAGTGGTATCGTTATATCTCTTTTCGCCCACTATGGAAGTTAAGGCTGGGTCTATACCAGGCGCAAATAGTGCTGGGACATCTGGTAGCCCTGTATAAGAGCGTAACATTAACTCGTCTTCTTTAATGAGTGTAGCTCTAAACGCCAGTTGGGCAAATTTCTGCACTTCTGAGTCGTGTTTTAGTGCCCAATGTGTGGCGTATAGTTTAGGAGGAGGAGTTTTACCAGCTAAAGCCACCCTGGCCATTTGTATGTCACTAAATTCTCCGCGATGGGAAGACGCGGATGATCTTGTCACCTCCTCGGATTCCCAATCGACTGAGGAGGAGTGACTGTGCTCATTATAGGTGAAAAGTGGCTGTTTTATAGGTGACTCCATATACTGTGCACGGGTCCCATCATGTTGCCTGCTACGGGCAGATATATCTTGCCGGCTACGGGCGGGAGAATTGTGCTTGCTACGAGCACTATAAGGCTGTCTGCTACGGACAATACCAGGAAATGGGGGAATTTCACCTGAACAGGTCCCCTTTTGATAAGACTTGTTTTTTTATCAGTCTTACTCAGTTTTTTCTTGTGTAATGGGCTCCCTGAAATAGGGGCTAAGTTTGTGTTCTGCTGTCAGAGTCTAGGAAATTACTGACAGAAATTTTTTTCCTTCTCTTTGCTGGTATATCCTCTGAAGATGCAGCGGATGAGGCAGAAGACTGTCCTGCCCTTTTATGGGCTCTTTTACCTAATATACTATCAGCCATGGAGGACAGTGTAAGGGAATCTGTCGCTGAGACAGAGACACAGTCCTCCATGCTGCACTGACAGAAAAAATCTGATCAGTGGCTGAGGCGCGCGCCCACGTGACCACGCGCGTGCACGTGACGCAACTTGCACGTGACCGCGGACGCGCGCGCACCGGCGGCCGCTGCAAGTGGGGAGAGGGAGTGAAAATTCTTTCACTCTCCTCTCCCTCAGCGATTCGGGAGGCTTGCTGCCTAACCCACCTGCTGTTGCTAGGTGGCAAGCCTCCCGAAGAACAAAAACTCCACTACCTACTTGCAAGGAGGAGAAACCGTCAGATGGAGAAGCAATCAGCCAGCATCCATCACAGCCTATGGACCTACAGGTGTTCCGTAGCTCTGTAGGACAAAGTAAAAAAAAGTCTGTAGTAGGATCACATGCTGGTGCTGGTCCCACAGTGACAGTGGGAGCAGGCTGCAGACGCATAAACCACTGGACCACTAGGGCACTTCTTGTAGATGAGGCAAAAGGACATACTGAGAGACACACGCACACACTCATACTGAGACACACACACAGTGATACTGAGACACACACACACACTGACACTCATACTGAGGCAGAGGCACACACGCACACACACTCATACTGAGACTGAGACACACTCACACTGACACTCATACTGAGGCAGAGGCACACACATTCATTCTGGGGCACACACACACACACACACTGACACTTATACTGAAGCAGAGGCACACATACACTCATACTGAGGCACACACACACTCATACTGAGACACACACACACTGATACTGAGACACACACTGACACTCATACTGAGGCAGAGGCACACATACACTCATACTGAGACTGAGACACACGCACACTGAGGCAGAAGCACACACACACTCATACTTATACACACACACATTGACACTCATACTGAGGCAGAGGTACATACACACACTGAGACTGAGACACACTCATACTGAGGCAGAGGCACACACACTCATACTGACACACACACACACACACACACACACACACACACACAGTAAACTGAGATACATACACACTGACAGTCATACTGAGGCAGAGGCACACATACATTGATACTGAGACACACACAGTGAAACGGAGGCACACACACACACACACACACACACACACACACACACACACACACACACTCATACTGAGACACACACACAGTGATACTGAGACACACACTGACACTCATACTGAGGCAGAGGCACACATACATTGACACTGAGACACACACAGTGAAACGGAGGCACACACACACACACACACACACACACACACACACACACACACACACTCATACTGAGACACACACACAGTGATACTGAGACACACACTGACACTCATACTGAGGCAGAGGCACACATATACTCATACTAAGGCACACACACTCATACTGAGACACACACACACACACACACACACACACACACACACACACATACTGAGTCAGAGGCACACATATACTCATACTGAGGAAAACTCACTCTCATACTGAGAGACACACACACACACACACACACTGACACATATACTGAGGCAGAGGCACACACACACACACACACACACACACACACACACACACACACACACATGCTGAGGTAGACACACACTGACTTATACTAAAGCAGACACACACAGTGATACTGAGACACACACTGACACTCATACTGAGGCAGAGGCACACACACTCATACTGAGACACACTCACACTGACACTCATATTGAGGCAGAGGCACACACACACTTATACTGAGACACACACAGTGACAGAGAGACACACACACACACTCATACTGAGACACACACAGTGATACTGAGTCAGAGGCACACGTACACTCACATTGAGTCACACAAACACACACTCACACTGAGGCACACACACTCATACTGAGGCACACACTGATATTGAGAGACACACACGCACTGACACACATACTGAGGCTGAGACACACACAGTGACAGAGAGACACACACACACACACACACACACACACACACTCATACTGAGACACACACAGTGATACTGAGACACACACTGACACTCATACTGAGGCAGAGGCACGCATACACTCATACTGAGACACACACACACAGTGATACTGAGACAAGCACAGTGATACTGAGACACACTGACACTCATACTGAGGCAGAGGCACACACACACTCAAACTGAGACACACACACAGTGATACTGAGACACACACAGTGATACTGAGACACACTGACACTCATACTGAGGCAGAGGCACACACAAACTCAAACTGAGACCGAGACACACTCACACTGACACTCATACTGAGGCAGAGACACACACACACTCATACTGAGAAGCACACACACACAGTGATACTGAGACACGCACAGTGATACTGAGACACACTGACACTCATACTGAGCCAGAGGCACACACACACTCAAACTGAGACACACACACAGTGATACTGAGACACGCACAGTGATACTGAGACACACTGACACTCATACTGAGGCAGAGGCACACACACACTCAAACTGAGACACACTCACACTGACACTCATACTGAGGCAGAGTCACACACACTCATACTGAGACACACACACAGTGATACTGAGACACACACACTGACACTCATACTGAGTCAGAGGCACACGTACACTCACATTGAGGCACACAAATACACACTCACACTGAGGCACACACACTCATACTGAGGCACACACACTCATACTGAGGCACACACACACTCATACTGAGGCACACACTGATATTGAGAGACACACACACGCACTGACACACATACTGAGGCAGAGGCACCCACAGACTCATACTGAGACACACATACACACACTTATACTGAGACACACACACAGTAGCACAGTAGTAACCTTCAGGCAGCTCAGATCACAGAAGCCAGTCTCCAAAAGAGTAGGCATGCCAGGCATCAGAGCCACAGAGAGAGACCACAGAGAACCTAGCATACTCGGGGGCGTGGCCTAATCACGGAGGTGTGGCCACGCCCATTTAAAAGAACTATCAAGCAGCAGGCTATGGAGCTGCCCGGTAGAGAGGGAACACGGGACTGGCCGAGTGGGAAACCACCTCTCTGCTCACACTGCATAGCGGAGCGGTGGTGAATCACTGGTGGATCCCGGGACACAGGGTAGTGTATAGTGCATCAGCTGCCTGTCAGTCCGCTATGTGTGTCTATGACGCTGGGTGCCCTGCTGCTGTGGGGGCTACATGGGGGGGGGCCTCCTGGCAGCCTCAGCGTACCGCTCCCCTTAGGTCCAGGCGCCCATAGGCAGCTGCCTAAAGCTGCCTAATGGAAGCGCCAGCCCTGGATATTACCCCCTTCCTGGCTTGGATCATAGTTAGGATAACTTTATTAGGGATCCCTCTTCTGGCTAAAATCAGGCGTTCAACTTCCATGCCATCAAACGTAGCTGCGGTAAGTCCTGATAGACAAATGGGCCCTGTTGCTCCTCGCAAAGAGGTAGAGGCCACGGATCCTCGAGAAGCATCTCTAGAAGGTCCGCCTACCAGTCCCTTCTTGGCCAGTCCGGAGCAATGAGGATTGCTTGAACCTTTTCCCTTTTTATTCTTTTGAGAATTCTTGGGCTCAGAGGAAGTGGAGGAAACACGTACACCATCTGATAGACCCATGGAGTCGTCAGAGCGTCTACCGTCACTGCCTGTTGGTCTCTCGACCTGGAACAATACCGCTTCAGCTTCTTGTTGACACGAGAGGCCATCATGTCGATTTGTGGATATCCCTACCAACGTGTCTAGCACCTGAACACTTCCGGGTGAAGGCCCCACTCCCCCGGGTGCAGGTCGTCTGCTGAGGAAGTCTGCTTCCCAGTTGTCTACTCCCGGAATGAAGACTGCTGACAACGCTACAGCGTTTTTTTCTGCCCAGAGGAGAATTCTTGACACCTCTGATATTGCTGCTCTGCTTTTCGTTCCGCCCTGTCGGTTTATGTACGCCACTGCCGTTACATTGTTCGACTGGACTTGAATGGCCGATCCTGAAGAAGATAACAGGCCTGCAGAAGGGCGTTGTATATGGCCCTGATTTCCAGAATGTTGATTGGAAGGACAACTTCCTGACTTGACCATCTTCCTTGAGACTGCACCCCCTGGGTGACTGCTCCCCAACCACAGTCCGTGGTTAACAGGATCCAGTCCTGAATTCCGAACCTCCGACTCTCGACGAGGTGTGAGGTCTGTAGCCACCACAGTAGGGAGATCCTGGCTTTTGGTGACAGACGAAACCTCTGGTGCATATGAAGATGCGAACCGGACCATTTGTCCAACAGATCGAGCTGGAAGGGTCTTGCGTGAAACCTTCCGTATTGAAGCAGCCCTCGTAAGAGGCCACCATTTCCCCCAGAAGGCGAATGCATAGATGCACCGATATCCGGGCTGGTTTTAGGACATCCCGCACCAATGCCTTTTCCAACGGAAGGAACACTTTCTGCAACTCTGTGTCCAGTATCATTCCCAGGAATGGGAGCCTCCGTGTTGGCTCTGGGTGAGATTTCGGAAGGTTCAGAATCCACCCGTGATCCTGGAGAAGTTTGGTTGAGAGGCCTTTATCAGAAGATCGTCCAGGTACGGAATTATGTTCACTCCCTGCTTGCGGAGTATAAACATCATGTCTGCCATCACTTTGGTGAACACTCTCGGTGCCGTGGAGAGACCAAATGGCAGGGCCTAGAACTGGTAGTGATAGTCCTGTAGTGCAAACCGTAGATAAGCCTGGTGAGGCAGCCAGATCGGAATGTGAAGGTACGCATCCTTGATATCCAGAGACACAAGGAATTCCCCTTCCTCCAGACCTTAGATCAACGCTCTCAAAGACTCCATCTTGAACTTGAACACTCTTAAGAACGAATTCAAGGACTTGAGGTTCAGAATTGGTTGTAGCGATCCGTCCGGTTTTGGTACTACAAACAAGTTGGAATAGTACCCCTTGTTGTGCAGATGAGGTGGAACTGGAACAATGACCTGAGTCTGTACCAGTTTTTGGATGGCCTGCTGTAAAGTTATACTTGCCTCTTGTGAAACTGGTAAGCCTGATTTGAAGAATCTGTGAGGTGGGAGCTCTTGGAACTCCAGTCTGTAGCCCTGGGAAATAAGATATATTTCCCAGGAATCCCGGCGTGAACTTGACCAGATGTGACTGAAGAAAATTGTAGTCGGGCTCCCACCTGACAGACCTGACAGTTCTGGTTTGCGTGGTTTACCTCTTGCTCCTCTGGAGGCCATAGGAGCACCTCTGGATTTTCCCTCAAACTTGGCTGTTCAAAAGGACTGTAAATTTGAAGCTGAACAAGCTTTCCTGGCTGGATACGTAGACTTACCCGCAGTAGCTTTGGAGATCCATTTGTCTAGTTCGTCTCCAAACAAGGCCTCTCCTGTGAATGGTAGGCCTTCCACGCCTTTCCTGGAGTCCGCATCAGCAGTCCACTGGCATAGCCACAAGCCCCTGCGTGCTGACAGCCATAGCGGTGGTGCGTGCATTAAGCAAACCAATCTCTTTTATGGATTCCACCATAAAGTTCGCAGAGTCCTATATATGCTGCAGGAGTAAAACAACATCCCCCCTAGACAAGCAATCTATCCCCTCAATTAGGTTACCTGACCATTTAGCAATGGCTTTTGTGATCCACGCACATGCAATAGTGGGTCTTTGGGCCACCCCAGCAGCTGTGTACAATGATTTGAGTGTAGTGTCAATTTTACGATCAGCTGTATCTTTGACGGAGCATGCACCAGTGACAGGCAATACAATTTTACGTGACAACCTAGAGACTGATGTGTCCACTATCGGTAGATTTTCCCATTTTTTCCTATCCTCCAGAGGAAAAGGAAAAGATGAGAGCAACCTTTTAGGGATTTGAAATTTCTTATCAGGATTAACCCACGGTTCTTCAAACAGGGTATTCAATTCCTTTGACACAGGAAAAGTGACTGAGGACTTCTTTTTTACATTAAAATTACATTCCTCACACTCCTCTGTCACCTTATCAGGAATTTGCAGAACATCTCTGATAGCCTCTATAAGAGCCTCTGTTCCCTGTAAAAGAGTAGCATTGCCTCTCCAAATCCACCTCACCCTTCTCCATGTCTGACCCGTCAGCATCAGAGTCAGACTGCAGGATATGGGCCAGAGATCGTTTTTGCGGACAAATGGGAGGGGATTGAGACGCTGGTTTGCGTACTGAGTCTCTATTCATAAACTCATCCACAGTCTATCTTAAGTATTGTGTCTCTGTCTCATTGCGGGATAGCTTTGTAGAAATATTTGAGATCATTCCCTTAATGGAATTAACCCATTCCGGTTCAGCCCCGCTATTCTGGGAAGGTGCACTGCCCTGAGTACCCAGTAGTGAGCCCCCTGGTGAAGAGGAACACTCCGCTGTACAAGAAACACACTCTTTGCCTGACATAATGTAAAGGTGACAGAGCACACACACACACACACACACACACACACACACACACACGAAAAGGTTAAGCAGAATTAACCCACAAAGAGCCCTTCAGGGAGACACAGAGGCCCTCATTCCGAGTTGATCGGTCGCAAGGCGAATTTAGCAGAGTTACACACGCTAAGCCGCCGCCTACTGGGAGTGAATCTTAGCTTCTTAAAATTGCGACCGATGTATGCGCAATATTGCGATTACTAACTACTTAGCAGTTTCAGAGTAGCTTCAGACTTACTCTGCCTGTGCGATCAGTTCAGTGCTTGTCGTTCCTGGTTGACGTGACAAACACACCCAGCGTTCGCCCAGGCACTCCCACCGTTTCTCCGGCCACTCCTGCGTTTTTTCCGGAAACGGTAGCGTTTTCAGCCACACGCCCCTGAAACGCCGTGTTTCCGCCCAGTAACACCCATTTCCTGTCAATCACATTACGATCGCCGGAGCGAAGAAAAAGCCGTGAGTAAAAATAGTTTCTTCATAGTAAAGTTACTTGGCGCAGTCGCAGTGCGAACTTTGCGCATGCGTACTAAGCGGATTTTCACTGCGATGCGATGAAAAATACCGAGCGAACAACTCGGAATGAGGGCCAGAGTAATTTGGAGCAAGCCCCCACCGTGCCCTTATTGCTAATGCCAAGCTAAGCCAGGTCGCAGATTAAGTACCCTGATAGGGGACTTTGGCCCTCATTCCGAGTTGATCGCTAGCTGCTTTAGTTCGCAGCGCAGCGATCAGGCAAAAAATCGGCACTTCTGCGCATGCGTATGGTGCGCACTGCGCACGCGCAACGTACTTTCACAAAAGCCGATGCAGTTTTACGCAAGGTCTAGCGACGCTTTTCAGTCGCACTGCTGGCCGCAGAGTGATTGACAGGAAGTGGGTGTTTCTGTGTGGTAACTGACCGTTTTCGGGGAGTGTGTGTAAAAACGCAGACGTGCCAGATAAAAACGCAGGAGTGGCTGGAGAAACGGGGGAGTGACTACCCGAATGCAGGGCGTGTTTGTGACGTCAAAACAGGAACTAAATAGTCTGAAGTGATCGCAAGGTAGGAGTAGGTCTGCAGCTACTCTGAAACTGTACAATTTTTTTATGGAGCAGCGCTGCGATCCTTTCGTTTGCACTTCTGCTAAGCTAAGATACACTCCCAGAGGGTGGCGGCTTAGCGTTTGCACGGCTGCTAAAAGCAGCTAGCGAGCTATCAACTCGGAATGACGGTCTTCGTACACTAATAATGCCCTGGTGAGCTGCTGGATCTTCTTATAGTGAAGCCCCGCCCCTTCAATGGCGCGCAGTCTTCCCGCTTTTTTTATACCGGCTAAGGGAATCTGTTGCTTCAAATGGAGAGAAAACCGTTTTAAGGCTGTTTTTGCCAGTGTTGGTACTGTGGGGGTCATTCCGAGTTGTTCGCTCGCAAGCTGCTTTTAGCAGCTTTGCACATGCTAAGCCGCCGCCTACTGGGAGTGAATCTTAGCTTATCAAAATTGCGAACGAAAGATTAGCAGAATTGCGAATAGACACTACTTAGCAGTTTCTGAGTAGCTCCACACTTACTCGGCATCTGCGATCAGTTCAGTCAGTTTCGTACCTGGTTTGACGTCACAAACACACCCAGCGTTCGCCCAGACACTCCTCCGTTTCTCCAGCCACTCCCGCGTTTTTCCCAGAAACGGTAGCGTTTTTTCGCACACACCCATAAAACGGCCAGTTTCCGCCCAGAAACACCCACTTCCTATCAATCACATTACGATCACCAGAACGAAGAAAAAACCTCGTAAAGCCGTGAGTAAAATACCTAACTGCATAGCAAATTTACTTGGCGCAGTCGCACTGCGGACATTGCGCATGCGCATTAGCGACTAATCGCTCCGTTGCGACAAAAAAATAACGAGCGAACAACTCGGAATGACCCCCTGTGTACAGTGTATTGAGACGCAGCTGTATACTGTGTCTGGAGATGCAATCCGCCCCGTTTAGAAGTCATGCGTCTCCGTACCCTCATGCCGCCATAATGGCCGGTGACCCGCTATTCGGGACGTCGGCTTAGTACTCACCACTCTTCTTTCTTCTGGCTCTGTTAGGGGTGGCGGCGTGCTGCGGGAATGTACGCTCGCCGTGGTGGGGCTTGCGAATAGTTCCCTCAGGAGCTCAGTGTCCTGTCAGCAGGGAACGGGACCATTAACCCTTCAAGAGGTTGGGCCGTTCCCCCCCTCCCCCCCTAAGTCCCACCCCTCCCCCCCTAAGTCCCACGAAGCAGGCAGGCTGGTGCCAACCAGCCCTGTCTAAAAATAACAAACATATAAAATAAATGCAGAAAACACTTCAGGAGGCTCTTCCGGGCACATTTTCTAAACCGAGTCTGGTAGGAGGGGCTAGAGGGAGGAGCCAGCCCACACTATCAAATTCTTAAAGTGCCCATGGCTTCTAGTGGACCTGTCTATACCCCATGGTACTAAATGGAACCCCAGTATCCTCAAGGGCATAAGAGAAATTAATATTTGCATGCGTGCCCCTCAATCGGGGACATGACATTGCTGCAATGGGTGTAGCCTTGCCGAAAAAGGCTACTATTCACCGACATAGTGTCCCTTACCCCACTGTAATGCCCCTGGCACCATATTATGCCGCCAGTATAATGACCCCGCATGCCCCTGTCACCATATTATGCCCACACTGTAATGCCACAGTATATGCTCGTTGTCAAGGGATTCTGCTGATTGTCAAGGGATTCTGCTTGTTGTCAGGGGAACCCCTGGGCCAATTCCACTCTCTGCAGTCCCAAGGTGCTGCTTGCGCCTGCTCCCAGTTCATAGTATTGAAAATGACCTTCTCAAAATGGCCGCCGCCGCCTCCTCCGCTAGTATTCTTCTATGAGCCGGTGGCCAATTTGGGAGGGACGGTTTCAATTGTATTCCAGACAGAATACTGTAATATTCAGTTGCCGTGGCCACGGCACCCCGTGCGATCACACAGCTCTCCCGGCCCAAGAAAGGGCATCGGTGAAAATGATGGGTATGATTAGATGTCAGAAACGACTGCCAGAGACTGTGGCTCAAACCAAACAAGTGACAAATAATAAAGTGGTCAGACTGAAACTAACATATTTTTTATTGATCAATGTTATGTACAACAAAGGTGTGAAGTAGAGTGAGCTAACTAAAGTAAAGTAAATAGAGTGTGACACTAGTATTGGTATAGAACAGGACAGCCTCTGCTTACATTTAGCATACAGTGTTTTGAGAGTCTATGGGGGACATGTACTAAGCAGTGATAAAAGTAGAGAAGTGAGCCAGTGGAGAAGTTGCCCATGGCAGCCAATCAGCATTGACGTAACATTTCTAATTTGCATACTATAGAAATGTATGGAGCAGCTGATTGTTTGCCATGGGCAACTTCTCCACAGGCTCACTTCTCCACTTTTATCACTGCTTGGTACATGTCCCCCTATGTAACTAATTGTTCATTTTAACTTTCAGACATCAGATGGAAAAATAAATTTTGGGGGAAATCCATGGAAATATTGCCTTTTGGAACAGTGAATGTTAGGTTACCAAAGTGAGTATGCCGTATAGAAGCATTTAATAAGTTATCCTGGAATGTGTAGCCCTGCTTACCTGGGGCCAGCAATCTCATGATCCAGCCGGTACCCTGAGGGCGCCATCAGTGCGGTGAGGCTCTTCACTGCTACTGACACCTATATCACACAGCCAGTGGTACTTTCAGTACTTTGTTAAGTATTTATGCAAAAAGGAGGTTCTCAGGAAGAGGATCACTGACAACACCGCTTCCCTTTCAGTAAGAGTAGAGCATCACTAAACTGCTGGAATCTGTGGTGAACAGATCTGATCAGGGACAACAGAGCACCGCATATACTGTAGGGGGTTATTCAGAGTTGATCCCAGTTTTTGCTAAATTAGCAAAAACTGCTACTTATCAACTCGCATGCTGGGTCCCGACCCAGCACGGGACAAGGCCACCCAGCATGTCTGGCACAGCTCTGCGTTGCGATCGCAATAAAAACTGCGATCGCATCGCAGATTCCAGTAAATAAGGGTTGACACCTGCCTGCGCAGCAGTATATGTAAAGCAGCTGACCCGGTTATCTGCCCCCTCACCTGCATCATCTGCAGCCCCAGCACGACCCATCCTGCTCCCGGCCACTTCACTGCTCACCCCAAACATGATTTCACCTCTTCCTGCCGGACTCATTCACCTTCTCCCCCTGCCAGTAAGTGGCCACGTGTCCTCCGTGCCTCCGCTCTGAGCAATGCGGGACTGTCTTGTAGTTCCTGCATCCATTTCCTGGTTACTGCTGCTACTTGTTGCCGAGTCCCAGGATGGGAAGTGACCTGGGCTTGCGGCATAGTATAAGGAGGAGAAGTGCAGAGCATGCGGTATATGGCGGGAGCAGTATATGGAGGAGGGATGTGCCCTGCATATAGAGGGCACTATATGGAGGGGTATGGGGTTGCGGTGTGTATATAGCGGCTGTGTATGGTGTGGGGTGCAGAATATGGAAGAAGATGGGGGTGCAGTGTATATGGGGGCAGTATATGGGGGTGGCGGTGCAGTGTACATAGGGTGTGTGTGTTTTTTTGTGTCCTGATCGGAGCTCTGACGGGCGCCCTGTGGCGGCACCACAGAGGTGACTATATTGAAGAAATTTGCCTCTCACTGTCCTTTGCTGCCCATACAACTTCACTCTCTCCCCAGTTCCTATCTACCCAAAATTCCTCCCCCCTCTCTCCTCCCCAGTCCATATCTGCCCCTACCCACCTCTCTCTCATCAGTCCCTATCTGCCCCAACCCTCTTGCCCTCGCTCTTTCTTCTCCAGTCCCTATCTGCCCCTACTCCACTCTCCACCCCCCTAGTCCCTATCTGCCCCTACCCCCACTCTCTTTCCCCAGCCCCCTTTCTCCTTTTGCAGCAAGTGTGAACCAGTCAGATCAGTATTATTAATAGCAGCAGCAGCAGGGTAGGCGTCTGTAACATCTCCCTGCAGTATCACTGACACTTTCACCTGTGAGTCATTTGGTCAGTGTGGCGGCCTCTAGTGGCCACCGGTGCACATAACAGAGGTGAGAAGCAGGCTTATCCTTTCATTATATAGGATATAGGAAGAGGTAGTACTAATTCATTGGATAGGAAGTGTCAGAACTACCTTGGTGTAGGGGGTGCAGCTGCTGTGTGGCCAGAAGATGAGGGGGATCTGGCATTGCAAAATAGTGGAAATTGCAGGAGGGAGTTGTAATAGACTGTACAACATGGAAGTCCATCCATTAATGATTAATTGCATCCACACACACACACCCCTTTAACCAGCTTTGGGCAGGACGTATAGTCCAGGTTTATTGCCAGTGCAGAATATTTGCTTAATTAACATGTTACCTTTGGAGGCTGTTGTAGTCCCAGCATGGAGGTAGTGGCACACAACAGTTTTCGGTATTTGATAATTGAGATGACAGATTGGTGAAGTCCATATTTCAAGTGGTGCCTTTATAATTAACGACTACTGATGGGAACACATCATTTATTAGTAATGCAATCCATTAACTAGAAGTAGCCATGATTACAGTTAACGTCATGGAAAAAAAAAATACATTCTATTCGGTTTTGTCACGTAGGTAACAAGAGTTTAATCAGGTACATTATAAAAATGAACCACAAGGAAAACTATAGTTTTTAAATAAACTGATTATGGGAGAATTTGTTTTACTGCAGGCTGATGAAGATGAACTATATTGAAATATGCATGTGAATGCGTCAACAATTGTAGTTTGTATAGTTTGACTTGTAAAGCTGAAGTTAAATATTATTTATTTGAATATTTATCAACTTTATTTTAAAATGTATTCTTGTGCGATAGTAAATGTTTACCAAGTACCACGTAAAACATATTACCTTATACTGAGTATTGCTTATTCAAAGTGCCCTCTAGGCTGAATTTACTGTATACCAAGCTGCTCCTTATGCATTTAAATGTCCTGTTCTTTTTCTAATAACTGTCACTTTATTGTAATATCATTTTGAGTTGCGTTTAGAAGACTGTAGTGGAGTATCAGGTGCCCAATGGCGTACACATACATTGGCTGAGGGTATATGAGGTGAATTTACTACAGCTTCTAAAAGTGAAAAGAGGTGATGTTGCTCATAGCAACCAATCAGATTCTTTATTGCATTCTAGGAAATGATAGGTTGCTATGGGCAACATCAGCTCTTTTCACTTTTAGAAGCTTTAGTAAATTTGCCCCTAAGAATTTAGGCCTTATTACCGCTTTAAAAATACCATCAAAATTACCAGAATCGCGCCCATGCCTGCATCTCGCCGGCTGGTGTATAAGGCCGTTAGAGTATTTGTAGGAATTGCAATACTTGGTGAAGGACACAATCTGCCATTACGGAATGGTAGATCGCCTCTATCTAGGCTACATCACAAGTTTTGCCACGCATAGGTGCATCGAAAAACTTGTAATGCCAGGGCTACCTTAATTGGCCGATAAGCGCTCAGCCAGGTTTTGCAGCACTTTGTGCAGATTTGTACCACCCCACAGATGTCAAACCTAGCTGACAAAGGGTGACAAAAATAAGCTGTACACACTTAAACAGCAGATGTTAGACATTACGGTTACTGGTATTCCCAGTAATGTCTGCTGTGAAGCCAGATACTGTAGTCATTTCATATTAGTACTTTCTAACAGAAACCTGATTTTACCATCTTCCAGCCTGTAAGTAACCCTCTGACAATGTAATTTGTACCAATGTCCCTGGTGAAAGGGGTCATGTCGGAGGGTCTGCACTATTCCGATTCCGCCTACTTATTTTTCTTTCGGCAGTAACCTTTTCTGTGTGAATCAGTTGCTGTGTATATACAGTATTTGCTGGCGTATAAGACTACTTTTTTGCCCTGAAAAACATGCCTCCAAGTGGGGGGGTCGTCTTATACGCCGGGTGCACTTCAGTTGGGATAGACATAGCTGCCATAGTGGCCTTCCGATACTCGCCCGGTGCCCATAGTGGCCTCCCGATGCCCGCCCACCTCATTCTACTCCCCATCCAGAATCGCGCGATATCCAGTGCGGCCGCGGCGGGTCACTAGTGCCAATTACAGGGAGATGCAGGGACTGGCCGGAGGCGCTGCAGTCGCGTTGTGGCCGTACTATGGTGACAATGACAGGTACTGTAATGGCACTAATACTAATACTAATGGCACTCATGTGAAACCGGTAACACTAAATGCACACAGGGGTATACTTTTATACATTTTACAACTTTCTCCTCGCCCCCTCCCCCCTTCTTATGCATACCTTGATAAATACTCCCTATCCAAATCTCTTATCAGGTCATAATATACAGTATGTCACAAATCTGATGTTCTTTTACGTTTTATTTGGTGTGTGGAAGGGGGTAGTCTTATACGGCGAGTATATAACAAACTCTATATTTTGAGTGGAAATGTTGGGGGTCGTCTTATACGCCCAGTCGTCTTATATGCCGGCAAATACGGTACTTGTTTTTTTTCCATGGGTTATTTAATTAAAGTAGGTTTGATAGTGGAGAATAAGGAATACAACTGTGAACAAGGAGCTGGTTATCATGTAAAAAGTATAATACTGGTAATGATCTGTTATGCCTAAAATCTACAGATTTATGCATGGGGAAAACCCGATGGTTTACTTAGAATCTTGCAATATCACTCGCAGCCCGCTGTCAGCCGCAGCATGCCAATTATCTGGGAGGCGGCACATGAAACTGTTCCTCCAAATGGGGGTGCGGGTGGGGGTGTTGGGGGGGGGGGGGTGTAGCCCAATTTTAAAGGCATGATGTGTTTAGGGTCTGCATCGTCGGGCGCAGATTTGCTGGACCGGTTATCCGGATCCTACAGCCTGCCTGAGTAAGCTTCAGCTTACACAGGCTGGATGGTGCCTGAAACCATCATGAATCTTGATCAATGGTTTCGATGTTATCCAAGGCTGTGTCCCCAAACGCAGCACTCGGATCCTCGTTAATTCATGAAGGAGGAGTCTCCTACAAACGCATCCTGCTGTATCTGAATTTTAATGAACTGGAATTGCACAGCCACTTCCTTGAGGCTGTGCAATTCCTTCCAAACATGAATCAGACCCAAAGTCTCTACTTGATTTCTACTTGCCTTAATTTAAATGAAAAAAGAGATTGGCGTAGTGCAGATTGCTTTTCTTACTGCTGATGTGCGTACGGTATTTCTGCATAATGAAAATTAGGTGCAATTTCCTATAAACTGGCATTTAAAAAAGTATTTTGTTTGCAATTGTCTTCTTTTAAATCAACCCCATTTAATATATTTGATAGAGAAGACAATTTACATTTAGTTTTTTAAGAATGATTGTTAGCATAACTGGGAGCTATTTTATGGTATTATGGGCTTTGTTTCTAGGTACGGAGATTGTTATGTCTGGAACAAAGTTACGACCTGTATCCATAACATTCTCAGTGGCAGACGATGGATTGAACATTATGGTGAGATCACCATACGGAATGCAAAGAATGGTGCTTCTACCTGTAAAATGACGTTCATCAAAGTAAGTAGATCATTGACCATTTTATGTACCCAATTTCAAACGACAGTTCTGTTCCTCAATTTCCAACATAACTTTGAGCACTTGATGAAAACAGACAGTCCTAGTGAAACGTCTGACATCTTCAACCATTGCAAAAATGCACCTGGTCGCTCGGAAGAATGGCAAAGTGCTACACTGCCCGCAGCCGCACCACTCACCGAGCGAATGTGGGCGTTTTGCAATGAATAGTGTCCTTGTGTCTCTGCCACCTGTTTCACAATGCCGGTAATCACGTCTTGTGTAATGGGGGCGAGACCACAATAATTCAGTTATGTTATCACGTCCACCGGCATGCCCACTTTCCCATGACACGTCTCCTGCCACAGAACCGACCTAGTGCCCCCTGGCAGCCATTGATTTTCATGATTTGTTTAAAATGTTTTTTTTTTTTGTGTGGAGATTGCAGTGGCTACCACCTGGGCATGCTTGCTAGTAATGGCTCGTCTACTGTTTAAAAAAATCTCAATATGTATAGTTTGGAGCAGAGAAGGGAAAGGGGGGACATGATAGAAACTTTCAAATATATCAAGGGTTTAACAAAGTCCAGGAGGGAGACATTCTTCAAATGAAGAGAAGTATTAGAATACGAGGACATGCACTGAGACTGGAGGGGGGGATGTTCAGGGGAAATTTGAGGAAAAATTACTTCACATAAAGGGTAGTGGAATAGCCTCCCGTCAGAGGTGGTAGAGGCTAAGACAGTAGAGCAATTTAAGCATGCATGGGCTAGACATAAGGATATCCTTACAAAAAGATATAAGGATCAAATAAGATTTGAGGTAAAAATGTGGTAAAAAAGGGGCAAACTGGTGGTTCTTATCTGCCGTCAAATTATTTCTGTGTATCTAATTATATCCACACAGCTGCCCTCACCTGTCAGCACAGCTCCTTTCCTCAAGCACAGATTTCCATCTTCCTCTCCGCATGCGCACTAAATAACCATTACTGGTTAAACCATTAACAACTTTACATTGGCTACAATGTTGTGATGGCCATCCTATGGGAGTCTAGCCACACCCACTAGTAAGAAGGCCACGGCTGTCACCCATGGGTAGTCATTGCGGTTCCTCTTTATCAGTAAGAAGCTTTTAGAAAAAACTTTTTAATTCTACAAAAAAACAAAACAATTTTGCCATGTCTTGCCATGTACACACTATCCAATTGTTCAACCCAATTGGATTGTGTGTATGCCGGAGTATTAGCGCAAGAAACATCTTTAATTACTTCTGCAACACTCAGATCGGGATCTGGTGTACTGCGTACGCTACTTTGTTTCCAGACTCCCGATCCCGTTAGGGAGAGCTGAAGAAAGTACACACTGAGCTAGAAATTGCTCTCCATCAGATTGGAGCATTTATCAGATCAGCGGAATTAATCTGATGGTTTGTACCCAGCTTTATAGGTGTATTCAATTGATGTTGGATCCTTTCCGACGGAAAGGATCCGACAGTTTAGTATTCAATTTGAGGCCAAATCCAACAATGTCAATCCGACTTTTTTAAAGATGGATTGACATTGGAAACGGGACTAAAACCTGTCGTATTTGTCCGACAAAACACATAGATCCGCGGCTAATCCACCAATCCACGTGTTTTCCGACAAGTCTGAATTGTCGACAAGTCAGAAAAACGGCAGCCCCATTGAATAGGTTGAATCATGATACGACCTAAAAAAGTCGGAAACCGCCGTCTTTCCGACTTGACGGCAGTTCCGATTTCAATTGAATACTGCCCTTAGTCTTTGTCACCTAGCAGCCAATCTGTTTAATTTTTGTTTGAGTCGTTTGATTGTTTAATTAAACAATTTGTTTAGAATCTCATGTAATTCCATTTCCTTAGGCGGAAGCAGTTTTTCCCTGGGCTCATCTGTTTGTAGTACATGTTCTAGCTGCCGGCAAAGACAAATGAGCAAATAATGGTAACAAACTCCTCTTGCCCTCCTCATAGCTAAAACGTCTCTAGGTAAATGAAATCCTGAATATTTGAAAAATTCTTCAAACAATGATTTAACCTTGCGTGCGGCAGTGCACATACATTTCACATTAAATACATACAATACTCTGAGCATAACCTTGAAATGTAATTATCTCCACCCAACATTTATTATATTCTATTACTCTCAGCCTTCTGTTTCTTATTTCTGTAGGTCATGGAATTCCATAGTAACTTGTTATTTGACCCAGGATTTATTGGTTCCTTAAATGATCAAAACTAGTCATTTGGGCTGTGGAGGTTCTTGATAAGTGTGCACGATACTTATATACACATACAGGGCTGGCAGAATGCAGTAAGCATGACAGGAGACAGAGCCAAAGAAAACAGCGACGGACTTGGGTACTGGAAGGCATGGCTATACCTGGGCGGCATGATTATACCCCCTCCCCATGACCAAGCCCCCTTTCCAGGGTACCACACCCTGGGAATGGGAGCAGATTTATTTTCCCACAGCCACGGGGAAGATCCAGGGTAATCAGTGCAATTATAACCCACTACCTCTCACCCCCATGCCGTAAAACTTGCAGGGAGAGACCGGACGCTCTGCCGCCCAGCATACAGCAGCGTGTGCTGGGTAGGGAAGCGAAACTGCCGTTGCTGAGCAGCACTAGTCTCCTCTCTCTCTCTCTCTCTGCCCGGTGTGCTACTGACCCCTCCAGCCGGGCCGGGGAAGTAGTACCCCAGCCCTCTCGGCGACCCTGAGAGAGTAGAGCAGGTGCATTGGGTCCAGGTACTAAGTATGGCTGATATTATCTGTGTCTTTTGTAGCCAAGTATAATATGCATTTGAATTTAATGTGTGGTGTGTTCACAACTAGGGAAACTATTGGAGCTCCAATGTCAACGAGATTCATGGAGTAGTAATGGATCAAGAAGGAAAGGTTGTGCATCGGCTCTTCGGGAAGTGGCACGATGCGCTGTATTGTGGGGATGCTCCCGCGGCTAGATGTATATGGAGGCCAGGTACAAATGTAGAAATAACAACCTCTCACAGGCTTTTGGTGTTCAGCTAACAATGTGATAATTATTATTATTATTATTATTATTACTACCAGTTATTTATATAGCGCACACACATATTCTGCAGTGCTGTACAGAGAATATTTGCCCATTCACATCAGTCCCTGCCCCAGTGGAGCTTACAATCTATATTCCCTATCACATGTACACACAGACACATTCACACTAGGGTTAATTTTTTTGTTGGGAGCCAATTCACCTACCAGTATATTTTTGGATTGTGGGAGGAAACCGGAGCACCCGAAGGAAACCCACGCAAGTACGGGGAGAAATACAAACTCCGCACAGTAGTAATTTTTACTACCCCACTGGATTACTGCGATCTGTAGATGAAGGACTATTAGCAGCACCTAGAATCTCCCGTAATTCATCTGGGGGTCTTTAGCCATGTGACTCCGACTCTATGGAACTCACTTCCCCGCACAGTGCGAGAGGCCCCAACTATAGAATCCTTCAAAAACAGACTCAAGACTTTCCTGTTTACTCAGCATTTCCTTAATGTCCCTTTAGTATCTCCTGCTCTCTGTATTTTATGAAAAGCTTTTCTGTCCTTCATTATTTTCTGTACTATATTCTGTTCATTCTATCTGTTATCGCCTTGAGAGTGGGAACATCTCTGATTTGGTATTGTACATGTTTCCGGCACACCTATATCTCTCATAGATCTCAGCGGATCTGTGGGTTACTCACATTTGTACGCATCTCAGCTGCTTCTTTATTTGCGGTTGAACAGGCATTCGCTTGTAGGATAAGTGTTCCGTGGCATAGAGACGGAACTGCATGCTTTTCAGAGGTGAGCGTACTCACAGATCCGGCTGATTGCAGACAGATCTTCCGTCCAAGGACAGGGCTGGTGCAAATGTGCACTGATAATGGTGACGGCTACTTTCACAAGCAGATGTATAGGGCCAGTGCATCCTCATAGATGAATACAGATCCACATCTATGTAATCACTGAATATGTCATTTGCTTTCAGTTTCTTGTTCTTATTTCCCCTATGATTCTATTACAGGTTCTATGCCGATGAACTATGAACTCTATTACGGCTTCACAAGATTTGCCATGGAACTGAATGAGTTGGATCCGGTGCTGAAAGATTTCCTTCCATCAACCGACGCAAGATTCCGGCCAGATCAAAGGCAAATAATTATTATTATTATTTATCTGTGGACAAAGGATGAGGTAGTAAAGGCGACCGCTGGTGTCAATCAAATGCAGAGAATAGGCAGTTACATAAAAATTAAAATTTATTTATTATTATTTATCTGTTAACAGTTTCTTATATAGCGCAGCATATTCCGTTGCGCTTTACAATTAGAACAAAAGTAATAGAACAAAACTGGGCATCAACAGACAGACTGAAATATCTTTCAGTCTGGTGTTTCCAGTGACACTGCTGCTGTCACTGAGTGTTATAGTATTAAGGGGGGGTGCGGAGGGATGAATACAATCACTTCACTTCTTAAGGTCCATACACACTTAACGATATAATGAGCGACGTCGCTCATTTTCCCCCTCCTTGAGCGACGTCGCTCATTATATCGTTAAGTGTGTATGCCGCCAGCGATGACCGATGCGCGGCCCTGCGGGTCGGCAACGATCGTCGCTGTCGGTAGGGCATGCATGAAGGATGTGGACTGTCGTCCACGACCTTCATGCAGGGCTGGCGGGGGCGTGACGTCACTGAGCGATATGAGCGGTCATATCGCTCAGTGCGTACAGGCGGCCGCCGACCGGCCGGCCCGGGAGGGGGAAACGTTAGACGATGTCGCTCACAGAGCGACATCGTCTAATGTGTATGGGCCTTTAGACTTCTTCAGGGATCTTCTGATCTTCAGTACAGCTTCCAGTGCACGTTTCACTAAACCTCGGTTTCAAGTAATAGTTTTTCAATATGTACAATAAATGGAAAATAATTCCAAAATGGTATAAAAAGTTTCACAAATGTATTACTTACAATACAACACCATAAATATAAATGTAACATATATCCGTCACCAGGGCCATTGCTAGGGTGTTTGGCACCCCCTGCTAACTATAAAATTTGTGCCCACCTACAAATCTGTCATCTTGACATGTCTCTTTACAGGCACCAAAGCATTATAGCCACTTCAGTACCCATAACATGGGAGACTTATGGCTAGGGATGGCCATCGATAGTTGTCAAACATTAATGGATAACTACCAACAGAGAGCCAATGGTTCGCTGCCATCAATGGCTGATAGAACCAAATATTTTTATTTTTTAACCAGTACGGAGCTTAGACACCCCCCCAATTTTTTAATTGGCCCGCGGAGGCCTTCTAATGGTGAAAACAATCTCTGGTTCACCATAGATGGTTTGAGTGCCATCAGTGGTTTTCCTCAATGGCACCATCATTGCAACCATCGATGGGCAGCCTACTGATAGCCATCCCTACTTACGGCACTACCATCCCATCTTAGTGATAGCCATTAACTATTGATGGTTACAAATCAATGGTTAGCCAACCAATAACCAATCCTATCCCACCCCAAAGTGTGCCAGACAGCAAGCTTATGCAGCTATTTAGCACATATGAAGTATAAAGTAAAGAAAACTACATAAGGGGCAGTTTTTATCACCCACCATTAGGATTAGGGAGACATATATATATATATATATATATATATATATATATATATATAAAATTTTATTATAATACTTACAGTACTATATGCTAATCATCATTCATTGCTTCCTATATTTCAAATACGCAGGAGAATAGACCAAACTTTACATCATTTACAATCGTAATGCTTTTTAGGTAAAATAATTTGTACAATTGGTGATTAACATCAATGGTATAAAACAATCTGCAAGGTAATCATTGATGGTTTCACCCACCAATGGTTATCCCTGCTTTACTATTCCCTGGCCTACAGGCCAATCAGAGCCTGGTGGCTGTAGTGAAACCCCCTCCCCCCCCCATCAGTTGGTTCTGTCCCATCACTGGCCTTGTCTGTCACAATAGTAAAAATGGGAGGCTTTACCAGAACTTTGTGTTGTTGAAGCATGTAGATAAAATCAAATTTGAACAATCCGGAACCTCTGTTATCTTCAGCCTGGTTAGAGGTTCCTTTCACACTGAGGCAAGGACCCAGGTCATGACACCTTTTTTATGGACTCTCAGTCACAAGAAACTATAAACAGTAAGCTAGTTTGTATCATGTATTGATTAGTCCAATAGGTATATGTTTTTTCTTCTTCAGGCTACTTGAAGAAGGGAACGTTGAAGCTGCTGCAACAGAGAAGCAAAGAATAGAAGAACTTCAGAGAAATAGAAGAAAATACTTGGATGATAACCATATAGAATACACGCCAAAATATTTCCGGTGAGTTCATCAGTTGAGACCGTCATCAGGATGGCAATGGTAGTCATGGTTACTGGGAATGATCTTTTAACAAAACCACTACCTCATCTTGTGCAAACTGCACTATTTCCCACCTTTTTTTCTGAGCTGCAAGGGTGAATTAATTGGGGGGAATTCAATTGTACCTTGCGCCCCCTGCTAGCCGTCTTTAGTAATGGGCATCTATCAGAGCAATTAAATTGTTGCTCTGATCAGGTGTCCACTAAATGTGTGAAAAGTCTGCAGTTTGGGTGCCCAAACCTGGAATTTAGATACCCAAAAGAGATCTTTAGACGGGTTCAGAAGCTTTAAACCTGCTGCTTTCAGTCGTGTTCAATGCTAATAAGTGTCTTTACAGAGCAACAATTAAATTCCTCTGATAGACACCCATTTTTATAGATGGCTAGCAGGGGGTGCGAGGCACAATTGAATACCCCACTATTGATGGTCTGTGTGTCACATTATTATGACCATCAGCTAATAGCCATAGTTACCGCCGTGTGCAGTACGGACAGCAGCTAGATGGGCTGGTAGTCCCCAGGCTCATTTTGACAGTGAGCCGCTCCACTGTCCCTTTTTGCAACTCGGATAAATCACCCATTTTACCCATGACAGCAACAAGTGATATGTGTGCAGACAGCCTATCGCACACCTTATATACCCACCAAGCCAGCGCACGACGCACAACTTACTTCATGTGCTACGTGCTGCCGATGTCAAATGTAGGAAGTGGTCATAATAGTGACTCGACCGTATATTTTTCCCCTATATTGTGGATTTTAGTTTTTCGCTCCATAGTGGCGCGTAATAAAATGCACAATTTAGGGGCTACAGTATGTATGCACAATTATATATTTCATTCCCAGCTGTTTTCACCCAAACAAATAGTTTCGGTGAATGCCACATTCCTGAGCTAATGTTTCTTTCCGTTCTCTCCTTGTTACATCACAGGAAGGTGACTGACGCCCATAATAAGGAGACGTGGGTTTCCAACGACACCTACTGGGAACTGCGGAAGGATCCTGGTTTTAGCAAAGTTGAATTACCTGTTCTATGGTGATGTTAGAATATAAATTTGTTAAACCTATCATTCTATCAATAGGTCAAAAACTATGCACAATTCCATTTCATATTGCTGGAGAATTATTTTTGTGTGACGCACAAGACCATGCAATTTGATTTTATATACCCATTTTTAAAAGATATTTGCTGACATGACCTGTAGTACCCTAGAGAATTACTGACATTACTTGCTGCATTTCTACGGTTGTTTTTGCCCATTTCTGTTCCCTACAATCAGTTTGGCATGGTGAGGTACAGCAGCACCATACTCCCAATAACCCCTATAGCAAATGGCAACACAGGTTGAGTCTCCCTTATCCAAAATGCTTGGGACCAGAGGTATTTTGGATATCGGATTTTTCCGTATTTTGGAATAATTGCATACCATAATGAGATATCATGGTGATGGGAACTAAATATAAGCACAGAATGCATTTATGTTACATATACACCTTATACACACAGCCTGAAGGTAATTTTAGCCAATATTTTTTATAACTTTGTGCATTAAACAAAGTGTGTCTACATTCACACAATTCATTTATGTTTCATATACACCTTATACACACAGCCTGAAGGTCATTTAATACAATATTTTTAATAACTTTGTGTATTAAACAAAGTTTGTGTACATTGAGCCATCAGAAAACAAAGGTTTCATTATCTCACTCTCCCTCAGAAAAGTCCGTATTTCGGAATATTCCGTATTTCGGAATATTTGGATATGGGATACTCAACCTGTACTGCTTTATTCATAGAGTGATGCTGCATGTGGAAAGGTGCCCTGTGTCCATCCTTGTGCAGTCACTGTATAAGGATCGCGGTGTCTGACATCTGTACAGGGTGAAGCAGAGGAAGCTGACAGCGATTAGTCCCTGTCACCATGTGCTTCCTCATTGAGTCTTGACGCTGAGAATACTGGTGGCTTACCCCTGACCACAGCCTAACCCTAACTGCCCAACCTCCTCTACTACTGCAGAATAACCCCCCCCCCCCCCCCCTAGTAGTTAACCCTAACCCAAACCCTGACACTCACCTCGGGGATCCATTGGCACTCTCAGCGGCGGAATTCCGGTGTCGGGATTTTGTCTATCGTGATCCTGACCATCGGGATCCTTACCGCATCCCATGGTAAGTGAGACTGGAGGTATGTTTGGAGGCCTATTGAAAACCTCAACTCAACCGCCTCTAGAACCCTACCACCTGAGATGAGGTTCTACCCCAGCCACATGGTGGAACGGCCCAGTGGGAAGCCGAATCTCTTGCGAAGCATTTTAGCAATGTGACTATAATTTCATACCATATGTTTATCAATCCGTGGTGCAAATACAAGTTATAGCATACCCTCCCAGCTTATGGCTGTAGACCACCATTGGTGAAAGACCACAGGTTGCCTAATATTGCATTACAGTCTCCTTTATTGTAGCAAGTTAAGAAACCACTATTCTGTCTCTACCGCTTTACTTTTCGTTGTCAGGAAATAATATCCTATTTGTACTATAAGCAGGGGTTATTTAGCCCTCTTCTGTATATGATCTGTTGGCTTTTGCTAATTTGCACTTTGCGTTGTCAGATGAGTGGGAACAGCCAAATTGTTTGCTTGGTAGATGTAACCATAATATCACCAATAAAATAGCGGCCAAATTAATGGTAAAAGTAATTGGCTGGTTTACTGACGAGTAATTTCTCAGATATATAAGAAGGTTTATTTGCTGAGCAGGAGGAGCTTTAGGAAACATGGATTAGTGATTCAGTATACATCCCCTTTACCTACAGTATGTGTGTAGTTTCATTATGTTAGTTAGGTAACTCACAATATTATGTTGAATCAGTAATGCCAAAAAAAATCTCATGAATACTCATTTAGTAACATAGAGCTTTATTCACAAATGCACTGTAAGTCCCAGCAGCCAACCAGAGATTTCCATTCATTTTCTTAAATGTTCTTGAACCAAACCTAATTGGTTGGTATGGGATATAAGTGATAGGCTCCAGTGATCTATTTTTCCCACCCAGATGACCTTCAGCCCCATCTCTCTGTTCCAGTGTTCACAATTGCTGTCATACAATGTACCGTTCCAAACATTTGCAAGGCGTAACCATATAACGCCTGGCCCCAATGCTCAATAGTTATCTGATAGGATAATTCTAACAGGTGTTGGTAAATATGGTCATAAGACGACTGTTATAGGGACATACAGTAAAAGTGCTTTAAAATAATAAGGGCCCCTTGGTGCCCATCGGGCCCTAGGCGATCGCCTACGTTGATCAGGGTTTATCTCGGCTTATCTCAGACAGTGGGCCCGATTCAGTGGTGGACGCAGATGTAGTTGCATCTGTTGCCAGTCTCCCACCTGTGGCATAATGCAAATGCCACTACAAAGCCTTTCCCTGCTCTACATCCGTGCATCCGAATATACAAGAGCTGAGATGCCCGCTGCCAGCGTCTGTAGGCACTGAGATACCAGATGGTGTGTCTTTTGCCAGGGGCAGATGATAGCTCGACAGTTAATAAGTTGACATGTAAAAGGTAGACAGTACAAAAGATAGACAGGTTCAAAGGTCAACGTGCAAATGGTTGACACACGTGGTAGAAAAGTGTATTTTTTTTTAAAAACAATTTTTTTTCACCTTTGGCTTGATTTACTATCCACGTGGACTACGACTGGGAATAGTAACCTGTGGCGAGCGTCGCAGTAGTGGAGCGAATAACCTTGCCTGCAGCGTGGTGAGCATAGTGAGCCAGGGAGGGTACAAGTTTCGGCTAATTTGGGTTATACGTGTATTGTTAAACATACGAAATGAAACCAAAATCTAAATGAAATTGTCTTCCATTTGCATGTCGACCTTTTGACCCTGTTGACCTAATAACTGTTGACCATATGGTGTAGACCTAGTGACTATCGTACAGCCGCCTCTTGCACTATCGCAGTGTGCAGCAGCTCTATGGCAGGTGTAGTTTCCTCATCCGAGTATCGCCTCCTATGTGAGCATTGGAGCATCTGTAGAGGGACCATTCCGTGCGTCTGCTTAGCCACCTCCCAGTCACTAACCAGGATGTCCAACACTTTTCCAGGATATTTCCGAGATCTGCGCATCTCAATGTAATAGAGTACTCTGTGTAACACATGCACCCAGAGGTGTCACGAGGGGGGTGCGGGCCACACCCGGCTTTCACCCTTCCAGGGGGTGACACCAAAATGCTGGCTCCTCCACACTGAAAGAAGCTGGGGTGCTGCAGTTTCACATTATCCTGCACCACTCAGGCTCCTGTCAGTAAGAAGGAGGTCGAAGGTGTAGCTAGAGTCTCTGGAAGCAACCCAGCATGTCTGGGGATGCTGGGCACGCCTCCGGAGTGAGGTAATAGGGGGCCGCCCCCCGTAGTGATGTCATTAGGGACTTCTTTTAGGCCACTCCCCCTACCTGTGAAGTCACGCCCCCTGGCACAAACGCTGAAGGCACATGCAGGGGGTCTCTTATTTATCTGCATCAGGTGACACCACTGCATGCTACATAGGAGTTTTTAGGCATTTTCACAAACGTGCAGTAGCAAAAAATTGCTCAAATATGTGGTCATCATCATTGCGTGCAGCTCTGATCAGGCCCAGTGTGAGCTGGAAAAACATGAATAAGGTAATCTCTTACTCCTTGTGACTTACAGGTCTGTATTTATAACACTATTTACATTCTTGCCCAGGATGCATTGCTCATAAATGTATTGTTTTACAGAAACAGTTTCATTTATTATTCCATGCCCCAGAGCACCCTTGGCCACTCCCTCTGTCCACACAGTTCCACCCCTAACTTGCGTTAGGCACGTCCTGACCCACTCCACTCGAGATGGTCTGACAACAAAATAACACTGTTGGGGTGCTTGCAGTATTGTGCCTAGTTGTGCGTCATTGGTCAGCTGTGACCCTGACCCCACTGACTGCTGAATGACGTGCAGCCATCTTGTATTGCAGATGAAATAAGCATCTCTAATATCAGACCTATCACACTCCTCCTGTGCTTATGAGTCATAATTGCTAGTTCTCTAAAGCAGATGCAGGCCTTAAAGCGCTGATCATTATGTCTGACAGGCTGTCTTACTGGGTTTTTGCATAATATGTTTCTTAGGGGTCTATTCATGAAGCAGTGAAAACAGCGGAGAAGTTTTCCATGGCAACCAATCAGCATCTCCCTTACATTTTACAGATTGTACTTAATGAAGGCTTCCTTCCAAGCTGATTGGTTGCTATGGGCAATTTCTCCACAGGTTCTTTTTTCCACTCTTTTCACTGCTTCATGAATAGAACCAATATCCACTCAGTACAGTACATGCAGTGCAGCCCTCAGGTCTAATGACATGTGTCACAATAACCGTTATTCACTGTTACAGTCTCTCCCGTCTGTCTTCGCTTTGGTTTTGCTGCAAAGATACTAACAAGTTGCACACCGTTAAAACTAGTCAAAATATTTTTTTACTAATAGCACAAATAATACAAATGGGTCGGAGCGCGCAGCATTCTATTTACTAACATTGTTCAAGGGTACACATCTGAAGCAACTAATCAATTATCGTTTGTCTGTCACACTATCACTGTAATAATATGATTAGATGCTGTGGTTGTACAACTGATATGCACCTCTGAGCAATATTAGTAAATAAATCTGATTAAACTATTTGCTGAAATCTGTTAGTACTACTAAAAGTAAATGTATGAATGGCAGCCAGCCATGACTGGTCAATGACCCATTTTCTCTCCATGGTTTTGCAGACATCTCACTGAGCTACTGGCCTCCTTTAAATCAAAATTTTCTGGTTATTCTTTCTTAATAGTAACCGTTCTCTGTAGGTTCTGCAGCGACTGCTAGCACACAGACATTAGTTTCCAGCAATCTAGGTAACACTTCCAATTCTATTAATTCATAATTTATTGTACACATTCTATATTGCACTAACCCAAGTTATATAGGTGGCACACGTACGGTACATTCTCTGCAGCAATGTTTAAACTAGACACGGTACTATATATATATATATATATATATAGCCGAGTCCTCTGGTGCGGCACTCCCAGACACGTCAATAAATCAAGTGTACAAGTGGTAAATTTTCAGGCAACGTTTCAGTGCCCGTTTATTGTGTAGAGGCACTTTCCTCGGCTATCACATATTCCGTGAGGGCACCCGGATCGGTACTATGCAGTACGGGTAGAGCCAGGCCAGATGAGGATATATACCGGTATATATATATATATATATATATATATATATATATATATCTATCTATCTATCTATCTATCTATCTATCTATCTATCTATCTATATATATATTTTTGTGTGTGTGTATATATATATATATATATATATATATATATATGTGTGTGTGTGTATATATATATATATATGTACACACACACATCTGTGTATGTGCCCATGGGTTACACAGTGTTCGCCAGGATAGCTTGTGTAATATAAAACAATGCACCTTCTACTAGTAATTATTGCAGATATTAGAAGTCACCTCATGCTGCTGTGACCTGTTTAACTCTCAACAGCCAGCCTAGTGCAGGTATGCAGTCACAAAACTCCTCTGTGACTTCTAATATCCATATTATTTGCTGTGGGGGTGTATTATGCCATTATTACTGGTTGTTGATATGCAGTTGTAGGATAGCAGACAGCATACATCTCTAAAATGACGCTTTGCAGGATGTTTCTGGATCAATACCTCCCTCTAGTGGGTAACTGTGTAAATTTGAAAATGCTGGCTTGGTGCTATAAGGCCAAAATAGCCTTACAGATGTTCTTGAACCATAGGCCTTGTCTCATTAAAGTTTATCCTTTCAAATAAGATAAATGCAGCTCCAAATGTTTAGTGTTTCTAAACCGAATGTGTAACAGTGCAAACTTTCACAGCATAAGAAAACATAAGAACAACGCCACATTTACTAATTACAGTACTCTGCACAGTTCTCCCTTTACCAAATCGTACTCTCGCCTGTGTTATATTGTTTTATTTGTGCTTTCATCTGTATGACCGACACTGTCTGTCCCTTCAGGCTGAGCCTGATGACTGTATGTTGCAGAACACAGACCTACATTTTCAGTGACAAAGAATGACAATAAATGAAATATTGTAGTGTAAATAGCTCCTGCATGTCTATCTTACCTGATTAGCCTGCCGATGAATGTTGCTGAAGCCCTTATTATAAAGGCTTGCCTTGTTTTAGTCTTATCATGAAGACACATCAGGTAATGCAAAATCAGAGTTTACTGAAGGGAATTTTCTAACTGATCTCTTACCAAGTGCAAATGTAAACTTGATGTTTTTTTTGCAGACATTTGTCTTTACATCAATATGCTGCTAATAGAGCTTGTTCTAATAAACTCATATGTGCACTGTTTCATTTACCCTGTCCAGTGTTTTCATTGACATAAACCAGCATTGGGCGAGGGGCGAGAGTTTGATGGTGTGACACCAGCACAGATTTAACCAAAGTATGTTTATGTGTGTGTGTGCGCGCGCGCGTGTGTATATATATATATATATATTTGGTCAGAGACTCGGCACTCCCAAAAGCAATGGTAGCTTGATCCAGTGCCCTCACACCTGCACAGCAGCAATACACATAATAATTCCACAGTACGGCACTCAGGACACAATCAAAGCGACACCAGAATGGATATCAACGTTTCAAACCTTTATCAGTTTGTCTTCAGGATACATAACAATACAAAAGAAGTGACTTACCTATATACCCACCACCAGACACGTGTAGAGCCCGCTCATCGGAGCCGAATGCAGCTTCCGGGTATCGGCGCCCGCCAATGATGTCATCACACCTCCGTGTAACTGTTGCCATGGCACCATAAACACCACAGTGAAATGTAATACTACAATATGGATATAAACAAGCATATAGAGGATATTTAGTTATATTTTCAATGCACATTAGTCATAGATCAATATTTAAAGCATCAGAACTAAATACAAAACAACTAATATGAAAGACTATTAAAAGAGTTACAAAAAGCAATGCAGACAGAGTATACTCCGTAATTGATATATACTGTACGGGGACACCTACAGTACCAAAAAAATTTTTTTAAATATTAATCCATAAGTTAATTGGACCAATAATAATGGAGCTTGTACACCACTCCAATTAATTAAAGCAAGAAAGCGGGAGTATTTCATTGAGACCCACTAGGAGCTATTACATCCAATTTATTGATCCAAAATGACTCCTTTCTAAGGAGTGCCTTGCCCCGATCACCCCCTCTGCACAATGGTGGTACATGATCTATCATGCGGTATTTAAGGCTGGCAAGACTATGTTTTGCCTCCGCAAAATGTCTCGCCACAGGTTGTTCTCTGCTACCACTCGCTAAGGTCGCCCTTAATCACCGAACGGTGCAGGGTCATACGCTCCTTAAATTTTATGATAGTTTTACCCACATATGAGAGCCCACAAGGGCAAATTAGCTGGTATATCACATATGCGCTATCGCATGTTAAACGATATCTTATAGAGAATTTTTTTCCTGAATGTGGATGAAAGAAAGAATCACCTGACAGCATAAAGCCACAAGTGGTGCAAGAGCATTTAAAGCAGCCGTTTTTGCTCTCAGGCAAAAAGGTTTTAAATGGCATAGGATTTAAATTGGGCAGATCAGTTTTAACCAGAATATCTCTAAGGTTGTTTCCACGGGAATAGCAAGGCATCAAATAGTGATCTAAAATCTCCACTTTACAAGGTCACTCTTTACAATGGGGCATCATTTTTTGGAGGTACGGTTGATGGTGGGTTTATATTATATTTATTGACCCATACCACCTTGTTGGATTTTAAAGTGCTATCCTTCTTTTTCAAAAGATCATCTCTACTTAATGATAGTACTTTTCTTTTTGTATCCATAAGTAATTTTCGCTTATACCCCCGTGCTAGAAATTTTTCAATCAGTTGATCTTTCTGAATCAATGCCATCTCTGGTTCAGAGTTGATCCGATACATTTGAATCATTTGGGAATATGGTAATCCCATTTTAAGGGATTTTGGATGACAACTATTAAAATGAAGAATCAAATTCCGGTCAGTATCTTTAACATGGACCGTGGTGGTAATCTTCCTATCTGCCATTCCAATACATACATCAAGAAAGTTAACTGAAGATTGACTCATAGTAAAAGTAAATTTTACAGGAGAGTCCGACCTGTTATGATACTCAATCAACTCCGTAAATTCCACTTTAGTACCATTCCAAAAAATTAAGTCATCTATTTGCATACGCCGGTGCCATGGCCGAACCCACTGCAGACGACCATTGCGCAATGGGTTCGGCCATGGCACCAGCGTATGCAAATATGTACATGTTCGCTATAGAATATGACATCTTCTTTAACAATGTGGAAATTATGTCTAAAGTGTTTTCTGTTACGTCCGTAGAGGATGCTGGGGACTCCGTAAGGACCATGGGGTATAGACGGGCTCCGCTGGAGACATGGGCACTATAAAGAACTTTAGAATGGGTGTGCACTGGCTCCTCCCTCTATGCCCCTCCTCCAGACCTCAGTTAGATCCTGTGCCCAGAGGAGACTGGGTGCATTACAGGGGAGCTCTCCTGAGTTTCTTTGAAAAAGAATTTTGTTAGGTTTTTTATTTTCAGGGAGCACTGCTGGCAACAGGCTCCCTGCATCGTGGGACTGAGGAGAGAGAAGCAGACCTACTTAAATGATAGGCTCTGCTTCTTAGGCTACTGGACACCATTAGCTCCAGAGGGTTGGAAATCAGGTCTCATCCTCGCTGTTCGTCCCGGAGCCGTGCCGCCGTCCTCCTCACAGAGCCGGAAGATAGAAGCCGGGTGAGTATAAGAAGAAAGAAGACTTCAAAGGCGGCAGAAGACTTCAGATCTTCTCCGAGGTAACGCGCAGTGGTAATAAACCTCTAGGACTGGCTAACAGGCAATATATAGGTTGCGGAGGCAATATATATTAATATCCCCCGCCAGTATTGAAAAATTGAGCGGGACCGAAGCCCCCCGCTGAGGGGGCGGAGCTTCATCCCACAACACTAACCAGCGCCATTTTCTCCACAGCACACTGCAGAGAGCTGGCTCCCCGGACTCTCCCCTGCTGAACACAGTGACACAGGGCAAAAAAGAGGGGGGGGCACTTGGAAGGCGCAGTGAGTGTATAGATATATACGTATGATTAAATAAAAGCGCTGTTTATCTGGGAATTTTGTTTCCAGTGTCAGTTGGCGCTGGGTGTGTGCTGGCATACTCTCTCTCTGTCTCTCCAAGGGGCCTTATTGGGGAACTGTCTCCATATAAATATATCCCTGTGTGTGTGGGGGTGTCGGTACGCGTGTGTCGGCATGTCTGAAGCGGAAGGCTCGTCTAAGGAGGAGGTGGAGCAGATGATTGTGGTGTCTCCGTCGGCAACGCCGACACATGATTGGTTGGACATGTGGAATGTTTTAAATGCATATGTGACTTTGTTACATAAGAGATTAGACAAAGCAGAGTCCAGGGATAATACAGGGAGTCAATCAATGGCTTTGACGATGTCACAAGGCCCTTCAGGGTCTCAAAAACGTCCCCTATCCCAAATAGCAGACACGGATACCGACACGGATTCTGACTCCAGTGTCGACTACGATGATACGAGGTTACACCCAAGGTGGCCAAAAGCATTCATTATATGATTATTGCAATAAAAGATGTTTTGCATATCACAGATGACCCCTCTGTCCCTGACACGAGGGTATGCATGTTTAAGGAAAAGAAACCTGAGGTAACCTTTCCCCCATCTCATGAGCTGAACGCGTTATTTGAAAAGGCTTGGGAAACTCCAGACAAGAAACTGCAGATTCCCAAAATAATTCTTATGGCGTATCCTTTCCCGGCACAGGACAGGGTACGGTGAGAATCCTCGCCCAGGGTGGACAAGGCTTTAACGCGCTTATCCAAGAAGGTGGCGCTACCGTCTCCAGACACGGCAGCCCTCAAGGATCCTGCTGATCGCAGACAGGAAACGACTTTAAAATCAATATATACGGGCTTCCGGTTCCGGCGTTGCATGGAGTGACACGCAGCTCGTGTAGCTCCGGTGCCTGCCGCCACTAACAACCCCATACCGCCCGTTCTGGGCGTCCACTGAGCGGCCTGCCATACCCGCTCACCCCCTGCAGCTCCGGCCACCCTGTATGGACCGTTTTCTGGCCCCCGTGATGCAGGGAAAGAACTCCCGCGCCAGGTCTGAGGTCCGCGGCTCAGCTTCTAAAATGGCCGCCGCGGCCTCCATAGACGCCGGAGCCCGCTCAGCGGCTGCACCCGCTGCTCCTGCAGCCCTCCTCCCCTCCAGCTCTCCTGCCCTGGTGGGCTCCACGGCTGCGGGGACCCCATCACCCTTAGATGTACCTGGGCACCCATTATCCTATGCTGACATTGTCAGGGCGGTAAAAGAAACTGTCCAGCCTTTATTCCAGGAACAAACACAGTTGCATGCTGCTGCATTACAGCAGGCTGTCTTGGATATCAAAAGTCAATACAAACAGCTGTCTAAACGTGTTTTACAAGTGGAACATACTGCTGGTGAGAATTTCCAACAAATCGCCGAACTTTCTGATATCTCTGCTAAACTGCAGAAATCTGAAAACCTGGTATGGTCAAAGATCGACGACCTGGAAAATAGGTCGTTCTACAATAACCTTCAGCTTATCGGGCTTCCAGAGTCGGTTAAGGGACAGGCTCTTTATCATTTCCTCCGACATACTCTTCCTGATCTTCTTGAAATACCAGATGTCTGCTCGGACCTAGTGGTGGAACGTGCACATAGAACGGGCCTCACCAGCCCCTCCTCCACTTCATCACGACCGCATGCTGTGCTGTTCCGGTGTCTCAACTTTCTCCATAAAGAGGCTCTCTGGTCGGCTTCCCGTCGTGTACGGGATCTTGTTTGGGAAGATGCCAAATTGTTACTCTTCCAGGATTTTTCTCCGGAGCTCACCAGACTCCGCAAGTCATTCTCACCTATATGCTCTAAATTGGTCCAGGAGGGCCGAAAATTTGCACTGCTCTACCCTGGTGGCCTGAGGATCTTTGACGGCACATCCTTTAAGGACTTTCATACCCCGGAGGAAGCTGCTGCTTATCTTTCGGAAGCCGTCACCTCTGACCCATCTCTGAAATAGCTGTGCTCTCCTGAATCTGATCTTGCACTCTCCTCTCCCCTTGTTGCTCTGTTGCCGCATATTTTTCTTTCCCTAAACTTGTGGACTATGTGATCCTCTGTTGATCTATTTGGACTTGTTTGTGGAGATGTGTCCGGTACTCCGGGACACATCCCATCAGCAGCACGCAGGGGATCTGTGTCCCCTGCGGGAGTGTGTGTGTGGCAGCGCTGGGGCAGCTTGTCTGCCCCCAGCGCTTGTCTGTGGGCAGGAGCGGCGGGTGTCTGGTGCAGGGATTACCCTTTTCCCTGCACCGGACCAGAGGCTGCGGAGGACTTTGAATGTTGGCACCCTCCGGGAGCCAATCGCGGCTCCCGGAGCGGCAGCCAATCAGAGAGGGACGCGGCGAGCCAATCGGCGCTCGCCGCGTCATAGGCCCCGCCCCCGGCGTATGACGTCAGACGCCGGGCGGGAGCCGAGGAGACCGGCGCGCAGGAGCGCGAAGAAGCAGGACGCAGGGAGAAGACGCCGGGCCGCGCCGAAGAGCGGTGAAGAGGTCCTGAGGCCGCGGAAGAGGCCAGAAGACGCCAGGCCCCTTGAAGAAGATGTCCAGCGGCGGCTGGACGCGGAGAAGAGGCAGAGGCGCCGCTGGCGAGGACGGGTCAGCGGCAGAAGAGGGTGCCGGAGACCCCCGGATTAGGTGAGGCCTCAGTGAGGCTATCCTTCCCCCTCCCCTTTTCCTCCCTCGACCACCAGGGACGGGCATTAGGCCCGAGGGCACAATTCGGGCACTAGGCCTGGGCGCAGATAGGAGATTGGGGGGGGGGCTATTATTTGATTAGGTGGTTTGGGCATTAGGCCCAAGCCACCCTCTCCCTGTGGCACCAGTTAGGTGGGCACTAGGCCCGGGGGCATATCAGGCAATAGGCCTGTGGGGCATTAGAGGGCATTTGGCCCTAGGGTATTTTGGCCAGCTAGGGATATCTAAAGGTGACGCTGGGTACTAGGCCCAGGTCACCCCGCGTGTGACAGGTTAGGCGGGCGCTAGGCCCGTGGATGAAATCAGGCCTCCGGCCTGTGTGCAGCTAGGGGGCGTTAGGCCCAGTGAATAAGACCCCCAAGGTGAGTACAGGTGGCACTGGGCGCTAGGCCCAGGCCACCCCGAGGTATTTAGGTAGGCAGGCCTGGGGCCCACATAAGGGAAGGTACAGGAGGTGGGTAGGCCGTGCGGCGCCCACCCCCTTTCCAGCGGGAGGGATTTGAAGGGACAGCACCGTGTGATTTTGTATTCCGTTATTGTGATGTATGTTGTTACCGTGCAGGGCAAAGTGTCTGTTTGTTTAAGTTGTGCATAGTTGTGTTGCACCACCCACACGAGCTAGTTTGAGGGCTCTGTTTCTGTAGCTAGTGTAGCGGACGCACACTAGGGTAGTTCTTGGCCCTGCACGGCTGTTTCTCTTTGCCTCCTTACAGGGACCTGTAAGTGGAGAAGATCGGAGTGCAAGACTTGTGACGGTGAGTAGCATCCGTGTACGTTTGTCCCTTGTCTGTCCCCGAGCGCCGGAGTCGGGATTGCTCACGGACGTGAGAATCCTTTTCATCACACTACGTGCGAGAGCGCGAGTGTGTGAAATCTGGGTGGCTGAGGCTTTGTGCCGGTGATGACCTTTCACCCAACCGGTGAAGGTCGCGGTCACCCCTGGGGTATCCCCTGTTCCAGTGGAAGAAGGGTCGATACCCCCTTTAAGGTAAACTATTCTCTCCTCAGCTCGGTCGTCGGTCAGCTCCGAGAGGGAATCGCCGTGTCCGGATCCGATTGCCAGGTCCGTTGAAGGTTCCGGTACCTGAAGGTGAGAGAGAGCGGCGCCTGGTGAGTACCGAATTTACACCTGCACGGCAGCAGGCACCACCACACCGCAGCCGCACCTCTCACACTTGGCGTAGTCGGCAGGATCAGAGAGACCGGATCACGGACACGATGTGGAACGCCACCAAGAAGACCTCCCTGCGGATGGCTCCGGAACAGACTCACCCACGAACGCGTGCGGACCAGAGCGACTGGGTGACGGTGTCTGGGGCAGACCTCCTGAAGATAGTGCAGCGGTCGGTCCAGCGTGGAAAGGAAGAGCGCCGGGAGAAGGGGCGCAAGAAGGCCGCGGTGACGCCCTGCAAGAAATGTCGGCAAACAGGGCACTTTGCTGACAAGTGTACGTGGCGAGAGACGTCCCCAAAGAAGGTGGTCCAGGAAGCGGACCGAAGACGTCAGCAGGGCCAAGTGAAGAAGGAGTCCTGGTGTTTGCTCTGCGGAAACTACGGGCATGAGCATAACAGTTGTCCCTGGGACGAAGAGTTGAGCGAAGACGAGGTTGATCCCCGGTGTGAAAGCTGTGGAGATCCCCGACATCGGCTCCTGGAATGCCCATGGACGGAAGACAGGACGGACTACGAGGCCACGGTGAAGCAGATGACGGAGTCTCGTCAGCAACTTTGGGACCGGGTGGCTGCAGAGCCTGTGTGTGCGCTCTGCGAGGCGAGAGGACATGCGCTTCCCGATTGTCCGTGGAATGAAGACCGGATGATTGCGGATGGTCGCGCCCAGAGATGGGAGGAGGAAACCAGGGAAATGGAGCGGAAGACCCTGCTTGAAGTTAGTTCGCAGGTGCCCATTTCCTCTGAGCCAGAACCAACGGGTGAAGATTCCCCAGTGAAGGAGGTGGACCAGGAACCCGTCTTGGAGAAGGTGGCAGTGGCCCTCCCTTGTTGGAAGTGTCGGCGACCAGGACATGCGGCCAGTGAGTGCCCCTGGGAAGATGCCGCGGACCTACTCTGTCCCAAGAAAGTGACCCCAGTAAGGCAGAATCCTTTCCCGCATAAGGCGGAGGTGGACGACTGGGAGGTGAAGAGACCACGCTGCGAAGAAAAGCGTGAAGACCCAGTGACGGAGATGTCCGGAATCTCCCCGCGATGGAACCGTCCACGACCAGGACGTGCGGAACAGGAGTGTCCTGGGTACCAAGAGATGCCAGCGGAAACTAAGGAGTACGCTGAGGAAGTAAAGAATCCAGCGGAAGCAAAGGAGTACGCTGAGGAAACAGAGGTGCCAGCGGAAAGGACTAAGTACGCTGAGGCGGAAAATGATATCTCAGTCCAGATATCGGAGGAGGACTCGGACTACGGTGAGCTGTCCGCCGACGAATCCCTCCAAGAACAGACGGAGGACGACTCTGGCATCGGAAGCGCCGACGAGAGTGACTGGCAGGATCGGGTGGAGTCGTGCTCCCAGTTGAATGCCCTCCATGAAGAGGAGGAGATAGTCCTGGAGCAATACCTGCCGGAAGTACCGAGTTGGACGGACGTACGGGGAGAGGATCGTGATGCCGTGGGAGGACCCGTTCCAGAGGAAGACATGGGACCTTTGGAGATGCCCCACGAGGAGATGCGACAGATGGTGGTTGTTGCCCGGGAGGAAACGGATGCCCCGGAGGATTCCGCTGTTGGGTGGTGGTCGGTACCACCCCCTGAAGACAGGGACGATGCCACTGACGATCTGAAAGGCCAGGAGTGGGTGACTGTTGTCCCCGTGGAGGAAGAGTCCCCTTGGTGGCCAACGTTGAGCGACCGTGAGGAGATGCCACTCCCCCAGAGGATCCGCCGATGGAGGTCAGGAGGTAAGAAGAGGAACCCGGAGCTGGAGGTGGAAGGAGGTGGGGTCACAGCCCGTCCGGGCTGGGCCCTCGAACACAACCTCGCCGGAGGGACCTCGGAATCCCCTGACCCGCGGACAAGGGACATCGTGAGGAACTTTGTAGGGACTACAAAGGAAAAAGGGGGGGGAAATGTGGAGATGTGTCCGGTACTCCGGGACACATCCCATCAGCAGCACGCAGGGGATCTGTGTCCCCTGCGGTAGTGTGTGTGTGGCAGCGCTGGGGCAGCTTGTCTGCCCCCAGCGCTTGTCTGTGGGCAGGAGCGGCGGGTGTCGGGTGCAGGGATTACCCTTTTCCCTGCACCAGACCAGAGGCTGCGGAGGACTTTGAATGTTGGCGCCCTCCGGGAGCCAATCGCGGCTCCCGGAGCGGCAGCCAATCAGAGAGGGACGCGGCGAGCCAATCGGCTCTCGCCGCGTCATAGGCCCCGCCCCCGGCGTATGACGTCAGACGCCGGGCGGGAGCCGAGGAGACCGGCGCGCAGGAGCGCGAAGAAGCAGGACACCGGGAGAAGACGCCGGGCCGCGCCGAAGAGCGGTGAAGAGGTCCTGAGGCCGCGGAAGAGGCCAGAAGACGCCAGGCCCCTTGAAGAAGATGTCCAGCGGCGGCTGGACGCGGAGAAGAGGCGGAGGCGCCGCTGGCCAGGACGGGTCAGCGGCAGAAGAGGGTGCCGGAGACCCCCGGATTAGGTGAGGCCTCAGTGAGGCTATCCTTCCCCCTCCCCTTTTCCTCCCTCGACCACCAAGGACGGGCATTAGGCCCGAGGGCACAATTCGGGCACTAGGCCTGGGCGCAGATAGGAGATTGGGGGGGGCCATTATTTGATTAGGTGGTTTGGGCATTAGGCCCAAGCCACCCTCTCCCTGTGGCACCAGTTAGGCGGGCACTAGGCCCGGGGGCATATCAGGCAATAGGCCTGTGGGGCATTAGAGGGCATTAGGCCCTAGGGTATTTTGGCCAGCTAGGGATATCTAAAGGTGACGCTGGGTACTAGGCCCAGGTCACCCCGCGTGTGACAGGTTAGGCGGGCGCTAGGCCCGTGGGTGAAATCAGGCCTCCGGCCTGTGTGCAGCTAGGGGGCGTTAGGCCCAGTGAATAAGACCCCCGAGGTGAGTACAGGTGGCACTGGGCGCTAGGCCCAGGCCACCCCGAGGTATTTAGGTAGGCAGGCCTGGGGCCCACATAAGGGAAGGTACAGGAGGTGGGTAGGCCGTGCGGCGCCCACCCCCTTTCCAGCGGGAGGGATTTGAAGGGACAGCACCGTGTGATTTTGTATTCCGATATTGTGATGTATGTTGTTACCGTGCAGGGCAAAGTGTCTGTTTGTTTAAGTTGTGCATAGTTGTGTTGCACCACCCACACGAGCTAGTTTGAGGGCTCTGTTTGTGTAGCTAGTGTAGCGGACGCACACTAGGGTAGTTCTTGGCCCTGCACGGCTGTTTCTCTTTGCCTCCTTACAGGGACCTGTAAGTGGAGAAGATCGGAGTGCAAGACTTGTGACGGTGAGTAGCATCCGTGTACGTTTGTCCCTTGTCTGTCCCCGAGCGCCGGAGTCGGGATTGCTCACGGACGTGAGAATCCTTTTCATCTCACTACGTGCGAGAGCGCGAGTGTGTGAAATCTGGGTGGCTGAGGCTTTGTGCCGGTGATGACCTTTCACCCAACCGGTGAAGGTCGCGGTCACCCCTGGGGTATCCCCTGTTCCAGTGGAAGAAGGGTCGATACCCCCTTTAAGGTAAACTATTCTCTCCTCAGCTCGGTCGTCGGTCAGCTCCGAGAGGGAATCGCCGTGTCCGGATCCGATTGAAGATTGCCAGGTCTGTTGAAGGTTCCGGTACCTGAAGGTGAGAGAGAGCGGCGCCTGGTGAGTACCGAATTTACACCTGCACGGCAGCAGGCACCACCACACCGCAGCCGCACCTCTCACATGTTCACCACATCCACGCTGGTCCTATAGGTGATGTATATGTACCTCTGGAGTAACATAAGTTCATTCTCTGTTATGCGTTCCTATGTATACATGTTTGTTCTTGTGAAGTTATATGTCCATGCTACCTGTTTTGTGCTCAACCTCCTCCTGTTTGATATTATCTTGGCCCTCACCTCCATGCCCCCATTTCCCCCTCCCTTCTCCTCCCATCCCCCCCCTATGCTGCTCGATATAGTGGTATTGGCTAGGAGCAATGTCCTCCTCGCTGTATACGGTTACTGTCCCATTTGACTTACCGTGAAGTTACATTCTCATTGTTTCTTTTCCTCGTTTCTATGTCTATATTGCCTTTTTGTCTTCCCCTTCCCTCCCTCCCTCCTGTGTCTCTTTCTCCTCTCCATTACCTGTGGGATTGTAGGATGTTTTCATTTGTGATTGCCCCCAGTCATATGTCTTATGTCTGCCATTAAAGTGGGTACGTGGAACGTGGGGGGTATTCAATCTCCAATCAAACGGAAGAAAATACTGCTTTATTTAAATAAAATGCATATGGATCTAATGTTTTTGCAGGAAACGCACCTTCTTTCCCCAGGAGGCCCAAAAGCTGGGTGTCCTCGGTTGGCAGGTGCTTTCTGATGCTCCTTACTCCTCTAAGGCGAGGGGTGTACTTATCCTTGCTAAACGCAACCTGCATATAGAGGTTCTCACCTCTTTGTGTGATCCTGCTGGTAGATTCCTTATTCTTGAGATTTTACTTCATAACACCAAATATGTTTTATGTACTGTTTATTAGAGATGAGCGGGTTCGGTTTCTCTGAATCCGAACCCGCCAGAACTTCATGTTTTTTTTCACGGGTCCGAGCGACTCGGATCTTCCCGCCTTGCTCGGTTAACCCGAGCGCGCCCGAACGTCATCATGACGCTGTCGGATTCTCGCGAGGCTCGGATTCTATCGCGAGACTCGGATTCTATATAAGGAGCCGCGCGTCGCCGCCATTTTCACACGTGCATTGAGATTGATAGGGAGAGGACGTGGCTGGCGTCCTCTCCGTTTAGAATTAGAATAGATTAGAGAGACACTTGATTTACTAATTTTGGGGAGCATTAGGAGTACTCAGTAGTGTACAGTGCAGAGTTTTGCTGATAGTGACCAGTGACCACCACTTTTATTTATAATCCGTTCTCTGCCTGAAAAAAGCGATACACAGCACACAGTGACTCAGTCACATACCATATCTGTGTGCACTGCTCAGGCTCAGGCCAGTGTGCTGCATCATCTATTATCTATATATAATATTATATATATCTGTCTGACTGCTCAGCTCACACAGCTTATAATTGTGGGGGAGACTGGGGAGCACTACTGCAGTGCCAGTTATAGGTTATAGCAGGAGCCAGGAGTACATAATATAATCCGTTCTCTGCCTGAAAAAAGCGATACACAGCACACAGTGACTCAGTCACATACCATATCTGTGTGCACTGCTCAGGCTCAGGCCAGTGTGCTGCATCATCTATTATCTATATATAATATTATATATATCTGTCTGACTGCTCAGCTCACACAGCTTATAATTGTGGGGGAGACTGGGGAGCACTACTGCAGTGCCAGTTATAGGTTATAGCAGGAGCCAGGAGTACATAATATATTATATAGTGAGTGACCACCAGACACACAGTGCAGTTTATTTAATATATCCGTTCTCTGCCTGAAAAAAGCGATACACACAGTGACTCAGTCAGTCACATACCATATCTGTGTGCACTGCTCAGGCTCAGGCCAGTGTGCTGCATCATCTATATATATTATATATCTGTCTGACTGCTCAGCTCACACAGCTTATAATTGTGGGGGAGACTGGGGAGCACTACTGCAGTGCCAGTTATAGGTTATAGCAGGAGCCAGGAGTACATAATATTATATTAAAATTAAACAGTGCACACTTTTGCTGCAGGAGTGCCACTGCCAGTGTGACTAGTGACCAGTGACCTGACCACCAGTATATAATATTAGTAGTATACTATCTCTTTATCAACCAGTCTATATTAGCAGCAGACACAGTACAGTGCGGTAGTTCACGGCTGTGGCTACCTCTGTGTCGGCACTCGGCAGCCCGTCCATAATTGTATATACCACCTAACCGTGGTTTTTTTTTCTTTCTTTATACATACATACTAGTTACGAGTATACTATCTCTTTATCAACCAGTCTATATATTAGCAGCAGACACAGTACAGTGCGGTAGTTCACGGCTGTGGCTACCTCTGTGTCGGCACTCGGCAGCCCGTCCATAATTGTATATACCACCTAACCGTGGTTTTTTTTTCTTTCTTTATACATACATACTAGTTACGAGTATACTATCTCTTTATCAACCAGTCTATATATTAGCAGCAGACACAGTACAGTGCGGTAGTTCACGGCTGTGGCTACCTCTGTGTCGGCACTCGGCAGCCCGTCCATAATTGTATATACCACCTAACCGTGGTTTTTTTTTCTTTCTTTATACATACATACTAGTTACGAGTATACTATCTCTTTATCAACCAGTCTATATATTAGCAGCAGACACAGTACAGTGCGGTAGTTCACGGCTGTGGCTACCTCTGTGTCGGCACTCGGCAGCCCGTCCATAATTGTATATACCACCTAACCGTGGTTTTTTTTTCTTTCTTTATACATACATACTAGTTACGAGTATACTATCTCTTTATCAACCAGTCTATATATTAGCAGCAGACACAGTACAGTAGTTCACGGCTGTGGCTACCTCTGTGTCGGCACTCGGCAGCCCGTCCATAATTGTATATACCACCTAACCGTGTTTTTTTTTTCTTTCTTTATACATACATACTAGTTACGAGTATACTATCTCTTTTTCAACCAGTCTATATATTAGCAGCAGACACAGTACAGTGCGGTAGTTCACGGCTGTGGCTACCTCTGTGTCGGCACTCGGCAGCCCGTCCATAATTGTATATACCACCTAACCGTGGTTTTTTTTCTTTCTTTATACATACATACTAGTTACGAGTATACTATCTCTTTATCAACCAGTCTATATATTAGCAGCAGACACAGTACAGTGCGGTAGTTCACGGCTGTGGCTACCTCTGTGTCGGCACTCGGCAGCCCGTCCATAATTGTATACTAGTATCCAATCCATCCATCTCCATTGTTTACCTGAGGTGCCTTTTAGTTGTGCCTATTAAAATATGGAGAACAAAAATGTTGAGGTTCCAAAATTAGGGAAAGATCAAGATCCACTTCCACCTCGTGCTGAAGCTGCTGCCACTAGTCATGGCCGAGACGATGAAATGCCAGCAACGTCGTCTGCCAAGGCCGATGCCCAATGGCATAGTACAGAGCATGTCAAAACCAAAACACCAAATATCAGTAAAAAAAGGACTCCAAAACCTAAAATAAAATTGTCGGAGGAGAAGCGTAAACTTGCCAATATGCCATTTACCACACGGAGTGGCAAGGAACGGCTGAGGCCCTGGCCTATGTTCATGGCTAGTGGTTCAGCTTCACATGAGGATGGAAGCACTCAGCCTCTCGCTAGAAAACTGAAAAGACTCAAGCTGGCAAAAGCACCGCAAAGAACTGTGCGTTCTTTGAAATCCCAAATCCACAAGGAGAGTCCAATTGTGTCGGTTGCGATGCCTGACCTTCCCAACACTGGACGTGAAGAGCATGCGCCTTCCACCATTTGCACGCCCCCTGCAAGTGCTGGAAGGAGCACCCGCAGTCCAGTTCCTGATAGTCAGATTGAAGATGTCAGTGTTGAAGTACACCAGGATGAGGAGGATATGGGTGTTGCTGGCGCTGGGGAGGAAATTGACCAGGAGGATTCTGATGGTGAGGTGGTTTGTTTAAGTCAGGCACCCGGGGAGACACCTGTTGTCCGTGGGAGGAATATGGCCGTTGACATGCCAGGTGAAAATACCAAAAAAATCAGCTCTTCGGTGTGGAGGTATTTCACCAGAAATGCGGACAACAGGTGTCAAGCCGTGTGTTCCCTTTGTCAAGCTGTAATAAGTAGGGGTAAGGACGTTAACCACCTCGGAACATCCTCCCTTATACGTCACCTGCAGCGCATTCATAATAAGTCAGTGACAAGTTCAAAAACTTTGGGTGACAGCGGAAGCAGTCCACTGACCAGTAAATCCCTTCCTCTTGTAACCAAGCTCACGCAAACCACCCCACCAACTCCCTCAGTGTCAATTTCCTCCTTCCCCAGGAATGCCAATAGTCCTGCAGGCCATGTCACTGGCAATTCTGACGAGTCCTCTCCTGCCTGGGATTCCTCCGATGCATCCTTGCGTGTAACGCCTACTGCTGCTGGCGCTGCTGTTGTTGCCGCTGGGAGTCGATGGTCATCCCAGAGGGGAAGTCGTAAGCCCACTTGTACTACTTCCAGTAAGCAATTGACTGTTCAACAGTCCTTTGCGAGGAAGATGAAATATCACAGCAGTCATCCTACTGCAAAGCGGATAACTGAGTCCTTGACAACTATGTTGGTGTTAGACGTGCGTCCGGTATCCGCCGTTAGTTCACAGGGAACTAGACAATTTATTGAGGCAGTGTGCCCCCGTTACCAAATACCATCTAGGTTCCACTTCTCTAGGCAGGCGATACCGAGAATGTACACGGACGTCAGAAAAAGACTCACCAGTGTCCTAAAAAATGCAGTTGTACCCAATGTCCACTTAACCACGGACATGTGGACAAGTGGAGCAGGGCAGGGTCAGGACTATATGACTGTGACAGCCCACTGGGTAGATGTATGGACTCCCGCCGCAAGAACAGCAGCGGCGGCACCAGTAGCAGCATCTCGCAAACGCCAACTCTTTCCTAGGCAGGCTACGCTTTGTATCACCGCTTTCCAGAATACGCACACAGCTGAAAACCTCTTACGGCAATTGAGGAAGATCATCGCGGAATGGCTTACCCCAATTGGACTCTCCTGTGGATTTGTGGCATCGGACAACGCCAGCAATATTGTGTGTGCATTAAATATGGGCAAATTCCAGCACGTCCCATGTTTTGCACATACCTTGAATTTGGTGGTGCAGAATTTTTTTAAAAACGACAGGGGCGTGCAAGAGATGCTGTCGGTGGCCAGAAAAATTGCGGGACACTTTCGGCGTACAGGCACCACGTACAGAAGACTGGAGCACCACCAAAAACTACTGAACCTGCCCTGCCATCATCTGAAGCAAGAAGTGGTAACGAGGTGGAATTCAACCCTCTATATGCTTCAGAGGTTGGAGGAGCAGCAAAAGGCCATTCAAGCCTATACAATTGAGCACGATATAGTAGGTGGAATGCACCTGTCTCAAGTGCAGTGGAGAATGATTTCAACGTTGTGCAAGGTTCTGATGCCCTTTGAACTTGCCACACGTGAAGTCAGTTCAGACACTGCCAGCCTGAGTCAGGTCATTCCCCTCATCAGGCTTTTGCAGAAGAAGCTGGAGGCATTGAAGAAGGAGCTAAAAGGGAGCGATTCCGCTAGGCATGTGGGACTTGTGGATGCAGCCCTTAATTCGCTTAACAAGGATTCACGGGTGGTCAATCTGTTGAAATCAGAGCACTACATTTTGGCCACCGTGCTCGATCCTAGATTTAAAGCCTACCTTGGATCTCTCTTTCCGGCAGACACAGGTCTGCTGGGGTTGAAAGACCTGCTGGTGACAAAATTGTCAAGTCAAGCGGAACGCGACCTGTCAACATCTCCTCCTTCACATTCTCCCGCAACTGGGGGTGCGAGGAAAAGGCTCAGAATTCCGAGCCCACCCGCTGGCGGTGATGCAGGGCAGTCTGGAGCGACTGCTGATGCTGACATCTGGTCCGGACTGAAGGACCTGACAATGATTACGGACATGTCGTCTACTGTCACTGCATATGATTCTCTCAACATTGATAGAATGGTGGAGGATTATATGAGTGACCGCATCCAAGTAGGCACGTCACACAGTCCGTACTTATACTGGCAGGAAAAAGAGGCAATTTGGAGGCCCTTGCACAAACTGGCTTTATTCTACCTAAGTTGCCCTCCCACAAGTGTGTACTCCGAAAGAGTGTTTAGTGCCGCCGCTCACCTTGTCAGCAATCGGCGTACGAGGTTACATCCAGAAAATGTGGAGAAGATGATGTTCATTAAAATGAATTATAATCAATTCCTCCGCGGAGACATTGACCAGCAGCAATTGCCTCCACAAAGTACACAGGGAGCTGAGATGGTGGATTCCAGTGGGGACGAATTGATAATCTGTGAGGAGGGGGATGTACACGGTGATATATCGGAGGGTGAAGATGAGGTGGACATCTTGCCTCTGTAGAGCCAGTTTGTGCAAGGAGAGATTAATTGCTTCTTTTTTGGGGGGGGTCCAAACCAACCCGTCATATCAGTCACAGTCGTGTGGCAGACCCTGTCACTGAAATGATGGGTTGGTTAAAGTGTGCATGTCCTGTTTTGTTTATACAACATAAGGGTGGGTGGGAGGGCCCAAGGACAATTCCATCTTGCACCTCTTTTTTCTTTTCTTTTTCTTTGCATCATGTGCTGATTGGGGAGGGTTTTTTGGAAGGGACATCCTGCGTGACACTGCAGTGCCACTCCTAGATGGGCCCGGTGTTTGTGTCGGCCACTAGGGTCGCTAATCTTACTCACACAGTCAGCTACCTCATTGCGCCTCTTTTTTTCTTTGCGTCATGTGCTGTTTGGGGAGGGTTTTTTGGAAGGGACATCCTGCGTGACACTGCAGTGCCACTCCTAGATGGGCCCGGTGTTTGTGTCGGCCACTAGGGTCGCTAATCTTACTCACACAGTCAGCTACCTCATTGCGCCTCTTTTTTTCTTTGCGTCATGTGCTGTTTGGGGAGGGTTTTTTGGAAGGGACATCCTGCGTGACACTGCAGTGCCACTCCTAGATGGGCCCGGTGTTTGTGTCGGCCACTAGGGTCGCTAATCTTACTCACACAGTCAGCTACCTCATTGCGCCTCTTTTTTTCTTTGCGTCATGTGCTGTTTGGGGAGGGTTTTTTGGAAGGGACATCCTGCGTGACACTGCAGTGCCACTCCTAGATGTGCCCGGTGTTTGTGTCGGCCACTAGGGTCGCTAATCTTACTCACACAGCTACCTCATTGCGCCTCTTTTTTTCTTTGCGTCATGTGCTGTTTGGGGAGGGTTTTTTGGAAGGGCCATCCTGCGTGACACTGCAGTGCCACTCCTAGATGGGCCCGGTGTTTGTGTCGGCCACTAGGGTCGCTAATCTTACTCACACAGCTACCTCATTGCGCCTCTTTTTTTCTTTGCGTCATGTGCTGTTTGGGGAGGGTTTTTTGGAAGGGACATCCTGCGTGACACTGCAGTGCCACTCCTAGATGGGCCCGGTGTTTGTGTCGGCCACTAGGGTCGCTAATCTTACTCACACAGTCAGCTACCTCATTGCGCCTCTTTTTTTCTTTGCGTCATGTGCTGTTTGGGGAGGGTTTTTTGGAAGGGCCATCCTGCGTGACACTGCAGTGCCACTCCTAGATGGGCCCGGTGTTTGTGTCGGCCACTAGGGTCGCTAATCTTACTCACACAGCTACCTCATTGCGCCTCTTTTTTTCTTTGCGTCATGTGCTGTTTGGGGAGGGTTTTTTGGAAGGGCCATCCTGCGTGACACTGCAGTGCCACTCCTAGATGGGCCCGGTGTTTGTGTCGGCCACTAGGGTCGCTAATCTTACTCACACAGCTACCTCATTGCGCCTCTTTTTTTCTTTGCGTCATGTGCTGTTTGGGGAGGGTTTTTTGGAAGGGACATCCTGCGTGACACTGCAGTGCCACTCCTAGATGGGCCCGGTGTTTGTGTCGGCCACTAGGGTCGCTTATCTTACTCACACAGCGACCTCGGTGCAAATTTTAGGACTAAAAATAATATTGTGAGGTGTGAGGTATTCAGAATAGACTGAAAATGAGTGTAAATTATGGTTTTTGAGGTTAATAATACTTTGGGATCAAAATGACCCCAAATTCTATGATTTAAGCTGTTTTTTAGTGTTTTTGGAAAAAAACACCCGAATCCAAAACACACCCGAATCCGACAAAAAAAATTCGGTGAGGTTTTGCCAAAACGCGTTCGAACCCAAAACACGGCCGCGGAACCGAACCCAAAACCAAAACATAAAACCCGAAAAATTTCAGGCGCTCATCTCTACTGTTTATGCCCCAAATTCTTATTCGAAGGTATTTTTCAAGAGTCTTATTACTAAATTGTGCCCATTTATGTCTCTCCCAATGATTGTGGGCGGAGACTTCAATGTTGTGGTCTCCGATTATATGGACTCGAATTCCTCCGCTCGTGCACGCCTTCCCCCTGCCCTAGGTGTCCCCTTCTTTGCTCAGCAATTACATCTGACTGATGCTTGGAGATTCCTTCACCCTACTGATAGGGAGTACTCGTGTCTCTCGGCTGCCCGTGGCACCATGTGCCAGAATTGATTTTTTATTGCTGTCGGATTCTCTGATCCCTCAAAGTAGTGAGGCTCAGATGGAAACGATATCCCTTTCTGATCATGCTTTGGTCTGGGTTTGCTTAACTACTTCGCTAGATCGTGGCTCTTTTAAGTGTTGACGTTTCCCGACTTCCTTTACCTCCTCATTGCAGTTTCGGAATAGGTTGGAGGCATTTTGGGAGGAGTTCAGACTGGATAATGCAAGCACTTTTGAGACTGATCCTTTACTGTTTTGGCAGACCTCCAAGGCAGTTCTCTGGGGTAGGCTTGTGGAATATGTTTCCTCGAGAAAGAAACAGTTTCTTTCTGAATTTAAAACATCTCAACAATGCTTAACGGATGCTTACCAACAATTTAAACAGTCTCCCTCTCCTGCCTCAAAGAAAACATACTTAGAATGTAAATCCCAATTTAACACTGTATAAGCACTAATGGGAGATCGTCATACCTTTCACAAAAACCACCGTTTTTACAGATTTGGCAATAAAACAGGCCGTCTCCTTTCTAATCTTCTGCGGGGATCTGTGCCTTCCTCGGTGATCCAGTCGCTTAAACGCGGTGATGGCTCGTTGGCTACTAAGTCTGTAGACATGGCGCAACTCCTCTCAGAATTTTACACGGACATTTATGCCCATTCCCCTGTTGATGTCCCCACTAAAACTTCTTTCTGGCATTCTGTTTCCCTACCTCAAATCCCGCCTTCGGTTGCTGAGGGCTTCTGCTCCCCGATTACTGCTCGGGAGGTGGAGGCTGCTATCAAACATTTAAAACCCTTAAAAGCCCCTGGACCTGATGGGTTCTCTGGCGAATTCTAGAAAATGCTCCAGCCTAAACTGCTGGATATTTTGGTTCTGGTGTTTAATGCAATTCTAACCTCTCACTCCCTCCCTTTATACTTTAATGATGCTCTGGTCCGTCTTCTTCCCAAGCCCGGGAGGGATCCCCATCACCCCAGCTCCTACCGCCCCATTTCTCTCCTCAATGTTGACTATAAACTTTTTACAAAAATTATTGCTGACAGATTAAAGGGAGTGCTTCCCTCAATTATTCATCCGGATCAAACCGGTTTCATCTCGGGTAGGCATTCCACTAATAATATCCGTAAAATTCTTGCAGCGGCTAGCTGGTTGCACTCCAGCGTAGACCCAGACCCCCAATACGTCCTTTCATTGGACGCGGAGAAGGCGTTTGACCTTGTTACTTGCATACCACGCTGGAGAGGTTTGGGTTTCCGCTGGACCTGATCAACATGCTCCGAAATTTATATTCCCCCTTCTCTTCCCGTATTATGTGTAATGGCTACTTATCTGCACCCATTCTCCTTCACAGGGGCACCAGACAGGGCTGCCCCCTCTCCCCACTCTTATTTGCCATCGCCATAGAGCCCTTGGCTATTAAGTTGCGTCACCTTCCCGGATACTCTGGAGTTCTGGTCCGTGACCATGAGCTTCGTGTGAGTTTTTTCGCGGATGATATGCTCCTCTTTATTTCAAATCCTGAGACCTCTATCCCACCAATTATGCAAGTCATTACTGAGTTTGGTACCTTTGCAGGGTACCGTGTTAATGCTTCCAAGTCTGAACTCTTCCCACTCACTCCGGCTGCTTGTACGCGCACCTCCTCACCTGTCCTTACTCAATTCCAGATGAATACTATGAAACTTAAATATTTGGGTATATATTTTCCAGTAAATATCTCAGATTTATATTCGGCCAACTATACAGAGGTTTTTAACAAGGTGTCACAGTTGCTGTCCACCTGGTCCTCTCTACCTGTCTCTCTATTAGGGAGAGTAGCCATCCTGAAGAACATTGTGTTCCCTAAAATCTCTTATCTCCTCCAGATGATCCCTATCCAGCTCCCTAGCAAAGATTTATTGTTATATGATAAACTGTTTTCTAAATTCCTTTGGAACCATAAGAGATCTCGGATCTCCCTTCCTAAGTTTAAGCTTCCTCGCGCTAAGGGTGGGCTGGCTGTCCCTGACCTCTTGGCATTCTTCCGGGCTGTGAATTTTAGGTATATCTCGGATTGGCTATTAGGCACCTCCTCATATGTTAATTATGATGTAGAGCAAGATCTTGTGTATCCCTATGATCTAAGAGCGCTGCTACACACCCCAAATACCCTTCTCCCATCTCTGGCGCGTTCTAATATTCTTTTTTGGGATACTTACCGCTCTTGGAGAGCCATAAACAAAGCTCTACACCGAAACCCAGAATATTCCCCTTTTATTCCTTTTTGCGGAAACCCCTGTTTCACTCCACCTTTTGACAATACCAAATTCCTTGCGTGGAAGTCTAGGGGCATTGCCCTTATTCGTGACGTATTTGACCCGGGTGGACTTGTGCTGTCATTTGCGAAATTAGCCGAGAGACACGGTGTGCCCTCATCTGATTTCTTTATGTTTCTCCAAGTTCGTCATTTTGTACAATCTCTCCCCATCCCTCCTGTGCACGAGCGGAGGATGTACCCTCTGTCCCCCTTATTGGTCACATTACCGACTCTTTCATACAAAGTCAGCTGGTTGTACCAGGATTTGTTACCTAGCAAGCCTGATGTTCTCTGGCGCTCTATGTTATCTAAATGGTCAAGTGAGTAGTCCTGGGATCCGGAGGTGAACTGCTTCCTTTACCCCCTCCCCTCTATCCTGAAAGCCCTGCATTCTGCTCAGCTTCAGGAAATCCACTTTAAATTTTTACATCGGGCTTATATTGCCCCAGGACAGCATAAATATATGGTCTCTACAGACTCTGGACACTGTCTCAAGTGTAAAGCACCGAATGCCCTTTTTATGCACAATTTCTGGCACTGTCCAAAGATTAAAAGGTTCTGGAATAAGATACTGTGGTATGTAAGATCTACTTTCCAGATTGTGCTCCCTCTGGACCCAGCAGCGCTCCTTGGCCTTAACACTACAGCCTGGTGTTTACTAGAGATGAGCGGGTTCGGTTCCTCGGAATCCGAACCCGCCCGAACTTCAGCTTTTTTTACACGGATCCGAGCGACTCGGATCTTCCCGCCTTGCTCGGTTAACCCGAGCGCGCCCGAACGTCATCATGACGCTGTCGGATTCTCGCGAGGCTCGGATTCTATCGCGAGACTCGGATTCTATATAAGGAGCCGCGCGTCGCCGCCATTTTACACGTGCATTGAGATTGATAGTGAGAGGACGTGGCTGGCGTCCTCTCCGTTTAGAGAAGAAATAGATAGGAGAGTGAGAGTGAGACAGTGACACTTCATTTACTGGAGCTTAGGAGGAGTACTCAGACAGAGAGTGCAGAATTTTGCTGATAGTATTAGTTAGTTATACTAGTGACAGAGTGAGACAGTGACACTTCATTTACTGGAGCTTAGGAGGAGTACTCAGACAGAGAGTGCAGAATTTTGCTGATAGTATTAGTTAGTTATACTAGTGACTGACCAGTGACCACCAGTGCAGTTTTATATTATTTAATATAATCCGTTCTCTGCCTGAAAAAACGATACACAGTGACTCAGTCACATACCATATCTGTGCTCAGCCCAGTGTGCTGCTGCATCATCTATGTATAATATCTGACTGTGCTCACACAGCTTAATTGTGGGGGAGACTGGGGAGCAGTTAGGTTATAGCAGGAGCCAGGAGTACATATTAAAATTAAACAGTGCACACTTTTTTTCTGCAGGAGTGCCACTGCCAGTGTGACTGACCAGTGACCTGACCACCAGTATATAGTATACTATATTGTATTGTGAATGTCTGCCTGTAAAAGTTAAACACACGTCGTGTGACTTGTGTGGTGTTTTTTTATTCTATAAAATAAAAAACTCATTCTGCTGACAGACAGTGTCCAGCAGGTCCGTCATTATATAATATATACCTGTCCGGCTGCAGTAGTGATATATATATATTTTTTATATCATTATTTATCATCCAGTCGCAGCAGACACAGTACGGTAGTTCACGGCTGTAGCTACCTCTGTGTCGGCACTCGGCAGTCCATCCATAATTGTATACCACCTACCTGTGTTTTTTTTTTCTTTCTTCTTTATACATACTACATCTCATTATCATCCAGTCTATATTAGCAGCAGACACAGTACAGTACGGTAGTCCACGGCTGTAGCTACCTCTGTGTCGGCACTCGGCAGTCCGTCCATAATTGTATACCACCTACCCGTGGTTTTTTTTTTTCTTTCTTCTTTATACATACTACATCTCATTATCAACCAGTCTATATTAGCAGCAGACACAGTACGGTAGTCCACGGCTGTAGCTACCTCTGTGTCGGCACTTGGCAGTCCATCCATAATTGTATACCACCTACCCGTGGTTTTTTTTTCTTTCTTCTTTATACATACTACATCTCATTATCATCCAGTCTATATTAGCAGCAGACACAGTACAGTACGGTAGTCCACGGCTGTAGCTACCTCTGTGTCGGCACTCGGCAGTCCATCCATAATTGTATACCACCTACCCGTGTTTTTTTTTCTTTCTTCTTTATACATACATACTACATCTCTTTATCAACCAGTCTATATTAGCAGCAGACACAGTACGGTAGTCCACGGCTGTAGCTACCTCTGTGTCGGCACTCTGCAGTCCATCCATAATTGTATACCACCTACCCGTGGTTTTTTTTTCTTTCTTCTTTATACATACATACTACATCTCTTTATCAACCAGTCTATATTAGCAGCAGACACAGTACGGTAGTCCACGGCTGTAGCTACCTCTGTGTCGGCACTCGGCAGTCTGTCCATAATTGTATACCACCTACCCGTGGTTTTTTTTTTTCTTCTTTATACATACATACTACATCTCTTTATCAACCAGTCTATATTAGCAGCAGACACAGTACGGTAGTCCACGGCTGTAGCTACCTCTGTGTCGGCACTCGGCAGTCCATCCATAATTGTATACCACCTACCCGTGGTTTTTTTTTTCTTTCTTCTTTATACATACTACATCTCATTATCATCCAGTCTATATTAGCAGCAGACACAGTACAGTACGGTAGTCCACGGCTGTAGCTACCTCTGTGTCGGCACTCGGCAGTCCATCCATAATTGTATACCACCTACCCGTGGTTTTTTTTTCTTTCTTCTTTATACATACATACTACATCTCTTTATCAACCAGTCTATATTAGCAGCAGACACAGTACGGTAGTCCACGGCTGTAGCTACCTCTGTGTCGGCACTCGGCAGTCCGTCCATAATTGTATACCACCTACCCGTGGTTTTTTTTTTCTTTCTTCTTTATACATACTACATCTCATTATCATCCAGTCTATATTAGCAGCAGACACAGTACAGTACGGTAGTCCACGGCTGTAGCTACCTCTGTGTCGGCACTCGGCAGTCCATCCATAATTGTATACTAGTATCCATCCATCTCCATTGTTTACCTGAGGTGCCTTTTAGTTGTGCCTATTAAAATATGGAGAACAAAAATGTTGAGGTTCCAAAATTAGGGAAAGATCAAGATCCACTTCCACCTCGTGCTGAAGCTGCTGCCACTAGTCATGGCCGAGACGATGAAATGCCAGCAACGTCGTCTGCCAAGGCCGATGCCCAATGGCATAGTACAGAGCATGTCAAATCCAAAACACCAAATATCAGTAAAAAAAGGACTCCAAAACCTAAAATAAAATTGTCGGAGGAGAAGCGTAAACTTGCCAATATGCCATTTACCACACGGAGTGGCAAGGAACGGCTGAGGCCCTGGCCTATGTTCATGGCTAGTGGTTCAGCTTCACATGAGGATGGAGGCACTCAGCCTCTCGCTAGAAAAATGAAAAGACTCAAGCTGGCAAAAGCAGTAGCACCGCAAAGAACTGTGCGTTCTTTGAAATCCCAAATCCACAAGGAGAGTCCAATTGTGTCGGTTGCGATGCCTGACCTTCCCAACACTGGACGTGAAGAGCATGCGCCTTCCACCATTTGCACGCCCCCTGCAAGTGCTGGAAGGAGCACCCGCAGTCCAGTTCCTGATAGTCAGATTGAAGATGTCAGTGTTGAAGTACACCAGGATGAGGAGGATATGGGTGTTGCTGGCGCTGGGGAGGAAATTGACCAGGAGGATTCTGATGGTGAGGTGGTTTGTTTAAGTCAGGCACCCGGGGAGACACCTGTTGTCCGTGGGAGGAATATGGCCGTTGACATGCCTGGTGAAAATACCAAAAAAATCAGCTCTTCGGTGTGGAAGTATTTCACCAGAAATGCGGACAACATTTGTCAAGCCGTGTGTTCCCTTTGTCAAGCTGTAATAAGTAGGGGTAAGGACGTTAACCACCTCGGAACATCCTCCCTTATACGTCACCTGCAGCGCATTCATAATAAGTCAGTGACAAGTTCAAAAACTTTGGCCGACAGCGGAAGCAGTCCACTGACCAGTAAATCCCTTCCTCTTGTAACCAAGCTCACGCAAACCACCCCACCAACTCCCTCAGTGTCAATTTCCTCCTTCCCCAGGAATGCCAATAGTCCTGCAGGCCATGTCACTGGCAATTCTGACGAGTCCTCTCCTGCCTGGGATTCCTCCGATGCATCCTTGCGTGTAACGCCTACTGCTGCTGGCGCTGCTGTTGTTGCTGCTGGGAGTCGATGGTCATCCCAGAGGGGAAGTCGTAAGCCCACTTGTACTACTTCCAGTAAGCAATTGACTGTCCAACAGTCCTTTGCGAGGAAGATGAAATATCACAGCAGTCATCCTGCTGCAAAGCGGATAACTGAGGCCTTGACAACTATGTTGGTGTTAGACGTGCGTCCGGTATCCGCCGTTAGTTCACAGGGAACTAGACAATTTATTGAGGCAGTGTGCCCCCGTTACCAAATACCATCTAGGTTCCACTTCTCTAGGCAGGCGATACCGAGAATGTACACGGACGTCAGAAAAAGACTCACCAGTGTCCTAAAAAATGCAGTTGTACCCAATGTCCACTTAACCACGGACATGTGGACAAGTGGAGCAGGGCAGGGTCAGGACTATATGACTGTGACAGCCCACTGGGTAGATGTATGGACTCCCGCCGCAAGAACAGCAGCGGCGGCACCAGTAGCAGCATCTCGCAAACGCCAACTCTTTCCTAGGCAGGCTACGCTTTGTATCACCGCTTTCCAGAATACGCACACAGCTGAAAACCTCTTACGGCAACTGAGGAAGATCATCGCGGAATGGCTTACCCCAATTGGACTCTCCTGTGGATTTGTGGCATCGGACAACGCCAGCAATATTGTGTGTGCATTAAATATGGGCAAATTCCAGCACGTCCCATGTTTTGCACATACCTTGAATTTGGTGGTGCAGAATTTTTTTAAAAACGACAGGGGCGTGCAAGAGATGCTGTCGGTGGCCAGAAGAATTGCGGGACACTTTCGGCGTACAGGCACCACGTACAGAAGACTGGAGCACCACCAAAAACTACTGAACCTGCCCTGCCATCATCTGAAGCAAGAAGTGGTAACGAGGTGGAATTCAACCCTCTATATGCTTCAGAGGTTGGAGGAGCAGCAAAAGGCCATTCAAGCCTATACAATTGAGCACGATATAGGAGGTGGAATGCACCTGTCTCAAGTGCAGTGGAGAATGATTTCAACGTTGTGCAAGGTTCTGATGCCCTTTGAACTTGCCACACGTGAAGTCAGTTCAGACACTGCCAGCCTGAGTCAGGTCATTCCCCTCATCAGGCTTTTGCAGAGGAAGCTGGAGACATTGAAGGAGGAGCTAACACGGAGCGATTCCGCTAGGCATGTGGGACTTGTGGATGGAGCCCTTAATTCGCTTAACAAGGATTCACGGGTGGTCAATCTGTTGAAATCAGAGCACTACATTTTGGCCACCGTGCTCGATCCTAGATTTAAAACCTACCTTGGATCTCTCTTTCCGGCAGACACAAGTCTGCTGGGGTTCAAAGACCTGCTGGTGACAAAATTGTCAAGTCAAGCGGAACGCGACCTGTCAACATCTCCTCCTTCACATTCTCCCGCAACTGGGGGTGCGAGGAAAAGGCTCAGAATTCCGAGCCCACCCGCTGGCGGTGATGCAGGGCAGTCTGGAGCGACTGCTGATGCTGACATCTGGTCCGGACTGAAGGACCTGACAACGATTACGGACATGTCGTCTACTGTCACTGCATATGATTCTCTCAACATTGAAAGAATGGTGGAGGATTATATGAGTGACCGCATCTAAGTAGGCACGTCACACAGTCCGTACTTATACTGGCAGGAAAAAGAGGCAATTTGGAGGCCCTTGCACAAACTGGCTTTATTCTACCTAAGTTGCCCTCCCACAAGTGTGTACTCCGAAAGAGTGTTTAGTGCCGCCGCTCACCTTGTCAGCAATCGGCGTACGAGGTTACATCCAGAAAATGTGGAGAAGATGATGTTCATTAAAATGAATTATAATCAATTCCTCCGCGGAGACATTGACCAGCAACAATTGCCTCCACAAAGTACACAGGGAGCTGAGATGGTGGATTCCAGTGGGGACGAATTGATAATCTGTGAGGAGGGGGATGTACACGGTGATATATCGGAGGATGATGATGAGGTGGACATCTTGCCTCTGTAGAGCCAGTTTGTGCAAGGAGAGATTAATTGCTTCTTTTTTTGGGGGGGGTCCAAACCAACCCGTCATATCAGTCACAGTCGTGTGGCAGACCCTGTCACTGAAATGATGGGTTGGTTAAAGTGTGCATGTCCTGTTTATACAACATAAGGGTGGGAGGGCCCAAGGACAATTCCATCTTGCACCTCTTTTTTCTTTTATTTTTCTTTGCGTCATGTGCTGTTTGGGGAGGGTTTTTTGGAAGGGCCATCCTGCGTGACACTGCAGTGCCACTCCTAGATGGGCCCGGTGTTTGTGTCGGCCACTAGGGTCGCTTATCTTACTCACACAGTCAGCTACCTCATTGCGCCTCTTTTTTTCTTTGCGTCATGTGCTGTTTGGGGAGGGTTTTTTGGAAGGGCCATCCTGCGTGACACTGCAGTGCCACTCCTAGATGGGCCCGGTGTTTGTGTCGGCCACTAGGGTCGCTTATCTTACTCACACAGTCAGCTACCTCATTGCGCCTCTTTTTTTCTTTGCGTCATGTGCTGTTTGGGGAGGGTTTTTTGGAAGGGCCATCCTGCGTGACACTGCAGTGCCACTCCTAGATGGGCCCGGTGTTTGTGTCGGCCACTAGGGTCGCTTATCTTACTCACACAGTCAGCTACCTCATTGCGCCTCTTTTTTTCTTTGCGTCATGTGCTGTTTGGGGAGGGTTTTTTGGAAGGGCCATCCTGCGTGACACTGCAGTGCCACTCCTAGATGGGCCCGATGTTTGTGTCGGCCACTAGGGTCGCTTATCTTACTCACACAGTCAGCTACCTCATTGCGCCTCTTTTTTTCTTTGCGTCATGTGCTGTTTGGGGAGGGTTTTTTGGAAGGGCCATCCTGCGTGACACTGCAGTGCCACTCCTAGATGGGCCCGGTGTTTGTGTCGGCCACTAGGGTCGCTTATCTTACTCACACAGTCAGCTACCTCATTGCGCCTCTTTTTTTCTTTGCGTCATGTGCTGTTTGGGGAGGGTTTTTTGGAAGGGCCATCCTGCGTGACACTGCAGTGCCACTCCTAGATGGGCCCGGTGTTTGTGTCGGCCACTAGGGTCGCTTATCTTACTCACACAGTCAGCTACCTCATTGCGCCTCTTTTTTTCTTTGCGTCATGTGCTGTTTGGGGAGGTTTTTTTGGAAGGGACATCCTGCGTGACACTGCAGTGCCACTCCTAGATGGGCCCGGTGTTTGTGTCGGCCACTAGGGTCGCTTATCTTACTCACACAGTCAGCTACCTCATTGCGCCTCTTTTTTTCTTTGCGTCATGTGCTGTTTGGGGAGGGTTTTTTGGAAGGGCCATCCTGCGTGACACTGCAGTGCCACTCCTAGATGGGCCCGGTGTTTGTGTCGGCCACTAGGGTCGCTTATCTTACTCACACAGTCAGCTACCTCATTGTGCCTCTTTTTTTCTTTGCGTCATGTGCTGTTTGGGGAGGGTTTTTTGGAAGGGCCATCCTGCGTGACACTGCAGTGCCACTCCTAGATGGGCCCGGTGTTTGTGTCGGCCACTAGGGTCGCTTATCTTACTCACACAGTCAGCTACCTCATTGCGCCTCTTTTTTTCTTTGCGTCATGTGCTGTTTGGGGAGGGTTTTTTGGAAGGGACATCCTGCGTGACACTGCAGTGCCACTCCTAGATGGGCCCGGTGTTTGTGTCGGCCACTAGGGTCGCTTATCTTACTCACACAGTCAGCTACCTCATTGCGCCTCTTTTTTTCTTTGCGTCATGTGCTGTTTGGGGAGGGTTTTTTGGAAGGGACATCCTGCGTGACACTGCAGTGCCACTCCTAGATGGGCCCGGTGTTTGTGTCGGCCACTAGGGTCGCTTATCTTACTCACACAGTCAGCTACCTCATTGCGCCTCTTTTTTTCTTTGCGTCATGTGCTGTTTGGGGAGGGTTTTTTGGAAGGGACATCCTGCGTGACACTGCAGTGCCACTCCTAGATGGGCCCGGTGTTTGTGTCGGCCACTAGGGTCGCTTATCTTACTCACACAGTCAGCTACCTCATTGCGCCTCTTTTTTTCTTTGCGTCATGTGCTGTTTGGGGAGGGTTTTTTGGAAGGGACATCCTGCGTGACACTGCAGTGCCACTCCTAGATGGGCCCGGTGTTTGTGTCGGCCACTAGGGTCGCTTATCTTACTCACACAGTCAGCTACCTCATTGCGCCTCTTTTTTTCTTTGCGTCATGTGCTGTTTGGGGAGGGTTTTTTGGAAGGGCCATCCTGCGTGACACTGCAGTGCCACTCCTAGATGGGCCCGGTGTTTGTGTCGGCCACTAGGGTCGCTTATCTTACTCACACAGTCAGCTACCTCATTGCGCCTCTTTTTTTCTTTGCGTCATGTGCTGTTTGGGGAGGGTTTTTTGGAAGGGCCATCCTGCGTGACACTGCAGTGCCACTCCTAGATGGGCCCGGTGTTTGTGTCGGCCACTAGGGTCGCTTATCTTACTCACACAGTCAGCTACCTCATTGCGCCTCTTTTTTTCTTTGCGTCATGTGCTGTTTGGGGAGGGTTTTTTGGAAGGGCCATCCTGCGTGACACTGCAGTGCCACTCCTAGATGGGCCCGGTGTTTGTGTCGGCCACTAGGGTCGCTTATCTTACTCACACAGTCAGCTACCTCATTGCGCCTCTTTTTTTCTTTGCGTCATGTGCTGTTTGGGGAGGGTTTTTTGGAAGGGCCATCCTGCGTGACACTGCAGTGCCACTCCTAGATGGGCCCGGTGTTTGTGTCGGCCACTAGGGTCGCTTATCTTACTCACACAGTCAGCTACCTCATTGCGCCTCTTTTTTTCTTTGCGTCATGTGCTGTTTGGGGAGGTTTTTTTGGAAGGGACATCCTGCGTGACACTGCAGTGCCACTCCTAGATGGGCCCGGTGTTTGTGTCGGCCACTAGGGTCGCTTATCTTACTCACACAGTCAGCTACCTCATTGCGCCTCTTTTTTTCTTTGCGTCATGTGCTGTTTGGGGAGGGTTTTTTGGAAGGGCCATCCTGCGTGACACTGCAGTGCCACTCCTAGATGGGCCCGGTGTTTGTGTCGGCCACTAGGGTCGCTTATCTTACTCACACAGTCAGCTACCTCATTGTGCCTCTTTTTTTCTTTGCGTCATGTGCTGTTTGGGGAGGGTTTTTTGGAAGGGCCATCCTGCGTGACACTGCAGTGCCACTCCTAGATGGGCCCGGTGTTTGTGTCGGCCACTAGGGTCGCTTATCTTACTCACACAGTCAGCTACCTCATTGCGCCTCTTTTTTTCTTTGCGTCATGTGCTGTTTGGGGAGGGTTTTTTGGAAGGGACATCCTGCGTGACACTGCAGTGCCACTCCTAGATGGGCCCGGTGTTTGTGTCGGCCACTAGGGTCGCTTATCTTACTCACACAGTCAGCTACCTCATTGCGCCTCTTTTTTTCTTTGCGTCATGTGCTGTTTGGGGAGGGTTTTTTGGAAGGGACATCCTGCATGACACTGCAGTGCCACTCCTAGATGGGCCCGGTGTTTGTGTCGGCCACTAGGGTCGCTTATCTTACTCACACAGTCAGCTACCTCATTGCGCCTCTTTTTTTCTTTGCGTCATGTGCTGTTTGGGGAGGGTTTTTTGGAAGGGACATCCTGCGTGACACTGCAGTGCCACTCCTAGATGGGCCCGGTGTTTGTGTCGGCCACTAGGGTCGCTTATCTTACTCACACAGTCAGCTACCTCATTGCGCCTCTTTTTTTCTTTGCGTCATGTGCTGTTTGGGGAGGGTTTTTTGGAAGGGCCATCCTGCGTGACACTGCAGTGACACTCCTAGATGGGCCCGGTGTTTGTGTCGGCCACTAGGGTCGCTTATCTTACTCACACAGTCAGCTACCTCATTGCGCCTCTTTTTTCTTTGCGTCATGTGCTGTTTGGGGAGGGTTTTTTGGAAGGGACATCCTGCGTGACACTGCAGTGCCACTCCTAGATGGGCCCGGTGTTTGTGTCGGCCACTAGGGTCGCTTATCTTACTCACACAGCGACCTCGGTGCAAATTTTAGGACTAAAAATAATATTGTGAGGTGTGAGGTATTCAGAATAGACTGAAAATGAGTGTAAATTATGGTTTTTGAGGTTAATAATACGTTGGGATCAAAATGACCCCCAAATTCTATGATTTAAGCTGTTTTTTAGGGTTTTTTGAAAAAAACACCCGAATCCAAAACACACCCGAATCCGACAAAAAAAATTCGGTGAGGTTTTGCCAAAACGCGGTCGAACCCAAAACACGGCCGCGGAACCGAACCCAAAACCAAATCACAAAACCCGAAAAATTTCCGGCGCTCATCTCTAGTGTTTACCCCCCTCTCAAGCTCATTATGTTCCGTTTCTGTATGTTTTGCTGACTTTGGGAAAGAAATTAATTTTAAATCATTGGATATATAGAACTTCTCCCTCTCTTGCTAACCTCAAGTCCCTTCTTACTACTACGTTATATTTTGAGCGTCAATCTACTCTCCCGGACCTTGACCGTAATGCTCTGCGTTTCTACAAGAAGTGGGGACCGTATATTGACTCTCTGCCATCTCCCCAACAACTCCACGTTCTAAAAATATTTGACTCCCTTAGTTGGGATTCTTATCGCAAATTATGTATTTCTATTGGTGATAATCCCCTTCTGGCCCCTAGGTGACACTCGTTCCCTTCCCATTGGCACGGAACGGGATGGTCCCTTCACTACTTATGTGTGTCCCGTGCGTCACAGGTTTTAGCATCTGCAACCCCCCCCCCTCCTCCTCCCTATTAATTCATATCCATGTCTCTGTTGTTCTGCTCTTTTTCTTTCTCTGTTGCTGTATTATTAATTTCGTTAGTATGTATTAGTGTGCAGATTTTATACTGTATATTGCACTTTGGGTCTGGACTTTTGACAATATGTACTACTGTTGGTCTGAAGCTGCATTAACATGGTTTCCCACGCTGTTTAAATTTACCCACGGCGTCAGTGGTGGTTTTCAATGCTTAGTCTTACCCTCTGTTGCCTACCTGTACCAAGCATATATTTCATCTGCACTTTGTATTTTACTGCATTGTTTTTCTATGTCTTTTGTGGGAAAAAACCAATAAATATATTTAAAAAAAAAAATCAATATATACACATACGGGTGCCTTACTCAGACCGGCAATAGCATCGGCTTGGGTTTGTAGCGCTGTAGCAGCTTGGACAGATACCTTGTCAGCTGATATTGATACCCTAGATAGGGATACCATTTTATTGACCTTAGGTCACATTAAAGATGCAGTCTTATATATGAGAGACGCTCAGAGAGACGTTGGACTGCTAGGTTCGAGAGCCAACGCCATGGCGATTTCTGCTAGGCGAGCATTGTGGACCCGCCAATGGACGGGTGATGCCGACTCAAAAAGGCATATGGAAGTTTTGCCTTACAAGGGTGAGGTTTTGTTTGGGGAAGGTCTCACGGACCTGGTTTCCACGGCTACCGAGGGTAAATCTACCTTTTTGCCTTATGTTCCCCCACAGCAAAAGAAAACACCACAGTATCAGATGCAGTCCTTTCGGTCGCATAAGTCCAGAAGAGGTAGGGGCTCTTCCTTCCTCGCCAGAGGTAAGGGTAGAGGGAAAAGAATGCATGCTACGGCTAGTTCCCAGGAGCAGAAGTCTACTAAATCCACAGCATGACGCTGAGGCTCCACTGAGGGAGTCCGCGCCGGTGGGTGCACGTCTGCGACTTTTCAGCCACGTCTGGGTTCAGTCGGACGTGGATCCTTGGGCGGTGTAAATTGTATCCCAAGGCTACAAGCTGGAATTCGAAGACGTGCCTCCTCGCCGATTCTTCAAATCGGCTTTACCAGCTTCTCCCCCAGAGAAGGAGATAGTTTTAGCTGCAATTCAAAAGCTGTGTCAACAACAAGTGATTATCAAGTTTCCCCTAATTCAACAGGGAAAGGGGTACTATTCAACCCTGTTTGTGGTCCCGAAACCGGATGGCTCGGTCAGACCCATTCTAAATTTAAAATCCTCAAACCTGTACTTGAAAAGGTTCAAGTTCAAGATGGAATCGCTCAGGGCGGTTATCTCCAGCCTGGAAGGGGGGGATTTTATGGTGTCACTAGACATAAAGGATGCATACCTTCACGTCCCCATATATCCTCCTCATCAGGCATACCTGAGATTTGCTGTACAGGACTGTCATTACCAGTTTCAGACGTTGCCGTTTAGGCTTTCCACGGCCCCGAGGGTTTTCACCAAGGTAATGGCGGAAATGATGGTGCTCCTGCGCAGGCAAGGAGTCACAATTATCCCGTACTTGGACGATCTCCTGATAAAAACGAGATCAAAGGAACAGTTGCAGAAAAGCGTGTCTCTCTCCCTGAGAGTGCTGCAACAGCATGGCTGGATTCTAAATCTACCAAAGTCAAAAAGAGGGTTTTTCTCCCGATGGAAAAAGTCCAGGAACTCCAGAACATGGTCAGAGACCTGTTAAAACCGAAGAGAGTGTCAGTACATCAATGCACTCGAGTACTGGGGAAAATGGTGGCGACCTACGAGGCCATCCCCTTTGGCAGGTTTCATGCGAGGACTTTTCAGTGGGACCTTCTGGGCAAGTGGTCCGGGTCCCATCTTCAAATACATCAGAAAATAACCCTGTCCCCAAGGGCCAGGGTGTCTCTCATGTGGTGGCTACAGAGTGCTCACCTTCTAGAGGGTTGCAGGTTCGGCATTCAAGACTGGGTTCTGGTGACCACGGATGTGAGCCTCCGAGGATGGGGAGCAGTCACACAGGGAAGAAATTTTCAGGGACTATGGTCAAGCCAGGAGGCTTGTCTACACATCAACGTCCTGGAATTGAGGGCCATATACAACGGCCTATGACAAGCGGAGAATCTTCTTCGCGACCTACCGGTTCTGATTCAATCAGACAACGTCACAGCCGTGGCTATTGTAAACCGCCAAGGCGGGACAAGGAGCAGAGTGGCAATGGCGGAAGCCACCAGGATTCTGCGCTGGGCAGAAAATCACGTAAGCGCTCTGTCAGCGGTATTCATTCCGGGAGTGGACAACTGGGAAGCAGACTTCCTCAGCAGACACGATCTCCATCCAGGAGAGTGGGTACTTCATCAAGAAGTTTTTGCAGAGATAACAAGTCTTTGGGGACTTCCTCAAATAGACATGATGGCCTCACGCCTCAACAAGAAGCTTCGGAGGTATTGTGCCAGGTCAAGGGAGCCTCAGGCAGTAGCGGTGGACGCCCTGGTGACACCATGGGTGTTTCAGTCTATCTATGTGTTCCCTCCTCTTCCTCTCATCTCAAAAATATTGAGAATCATAAGACGAAAAAGAGTACAGACAATACTCATTGTTCCAGATTGGCCTCGAAGGGCCTGGTATTCAGATCTTCAGGAGATGCTCACAGAAGATCCATGGCCTCTTCCTCTCAGGGAGGACCTGTTGCTGCAGGGGCCCTGCGTGTTCCAAGACTTACCGCGGTTACATTTGACGGCATGGCGGTTGAACACCGAATCCTAGCTGGGAAAGGTATTCCGGAGGAAGTCATCCCTACTTTGATAAAGGCTAGGAAGGAGGTGACGGCGAAACATTATCACCGTATTTGGAGGAAATATGTATCTTGGTGGGAAGCCAAGAATGCTCCTACGGAAGATTTCCACTTGGGCCGTTTTCTCCACTTTCTGCAGACAGGAGTGGATATGGGCCTAAAGTTAGGCTCCATTAAGGTACAGATTTCGGCCCTATCTATATTTTTCCAGAAGGAATTGGCTTCTCTCCCAGAAGTCCAGACTTTTGTAAAGGGAGTGCTACACATCCAGCCTCCGTTTGTGCCCCCAGTGGCACCATGGGACCTTAACGTGGTGTTACAGTTACTAAAGTCTCACTGGTTTGAGCCTCTTCAAACAGTTGAATTAAAATTTGTCACTTGGAAGGTGGTCATGTTGTTGGCCTTGGCATCTGCAAGGCGGGTGTCCGAATTGGCGGCCTTGTCTCATAAGAGCCCCTATCTCATTTTCCATGTGGATAGAGCTGAGTTGAGGACTCGTCCTCAATTTTTGCCTAAGGTGGGGTCATCGTTTCATATGAACCAACCTATTGTGGTGCCTGTGGCTACGGGGGACTTGGAGGATTCCAAGTCCCTTGATGTAGTCAGGGCCTTAAAAATTTACGTAGCCAGGACGTCTCGGATTAGGAAAACAGAGGCATTGTTTGTCCTGTATGCAGCCAACAAGGTTGGCGCTCCTGCTTCTAAGCAGACTATTGCTCGCTGGATCTGTAACACGATTCAGCAGGCTCATTCTATGGCTGGATTGCCGTTACCAAATTCGGTAAAGGCCCATTCCACTAGGAAGGTGGGCTCTTCTTGGGCGGCCGCCCGAGGCGTCTCGGCTTTACAGCTTTGCCGAGCGGCTACTTGGTCGGGTTCAAACACTTTTGCTAAATTCTACAAGTTTGATACCCTGGCTGATGAGGACCTCATGTTTGCTCAATTGGTGCTGCAGAGTCATCCGCACTCTCCCGCCCGTTTTGGAGCTTTGGTATAATCCCCATAGTCCTTACGGAGTCCCCAGCATCCTCTAGGACAGGGGTGGGCAATTATTTCAGCTGAAGGGCCACTTGACACTTTCCTGTCAGTATCCGAGGGCCGCACACAAAATAGCAGCTCCCCCACGTGCCAAAAATATAGGGACGTGGCTTCATAGGGAAGGGGTGTGCCCAAAAAATAATATAGATACATATTAGGCTGCACAATAGTCTCCATTATTCAAATTATGCCACACAGTAGCGCCACTTACACACATTACGCCAGGTAGAGCCCCTGTCACACATTACACCAGGTAAAGTCCCCTTTTACACATTACGGCAGGTAGAGCTCTCTTTTACACAGTATGGAAGATAGAGTACCCTTTTTACACAGTAAGGAAGGTAGAGCCCCCTTTTACACATTAACATTTTATTTGGGATAATCATTGCACAGCAAGCAAATTATCCAGTGTCTTATGGCCCCTGGGGAAAGGTGTGACACAGTGACAGAACACGGGTGGTGTGACGCGGTGACAGAACACGGGGGGTGACACGGTGACAGAACATGTGGAGTTGAGTCAGTGACAGAACGCGGGGGTGACACGGTGACAGAACACGCGGGGTGTGACACAGTGACAGAACACGCGGGGTGTGACACAGTGACAGAACACGGGGGGTGTGACATGGTGACAAAACACGGGGGGGGGGGTGACATGGTGACAGAACATGTGGGGTTGAGTCAGTGACAGAACACGGGGGGTGACACGGTGACAGAACATGCGGGGTGTGACACAGTGACAGAACACGGGGGGTGTGACACAGTGACAGAACACGGGGGTGTGACACAGTGACAGAACACGGGGGTGTGACGCGGTGACAGAACGCGGAGGTGTGACGCGGTGACAGAACGTGGGGGTGACACAGTGACAGAACACGCGGGGTGTGACACAGTGACAGAACACGGGGGGTGTGACATGGTGACAGAACACGGGGGTGACACGGTGACAGAATATGTGGGGTTGAGTCAGTGACCGAACACGGGGGGTGACACGGTGACAGAACATGCGGGGTGTGACACAGTGACAGAACACGAGGGGTGTGACACAGTGACAGAACACGGTGGTGTGACGCGGTGACAGAACACGGGGGTGACACGGTGACAGAACATGCGGGGTGTGACACAGTGACAGAACACGAGGGGTGTGACACAGTGACAGAACATGGGGGTGTGACGCGGTGACAGAACACGGGGGTGACACGGTGACAGTACATGTGGGGTTAAGTCCGTGACAGAACACTGAGGGTGACACGGTGACAGAACATGCGGGGTGTGACACAGTGACAGAACACGAGGGGTTAAAGATCTCCCCCTAACCTAAAAACAGTCTGACGCCACTGCCTGCACACACGAGCATATACACACACACTCTTACATATATATACACACACACACACAAATACACTTTCTTTCTCTTACTCACTTTTTCCATTAACTTATCTGGCTGGCTGGCTGGCAGTGACAGGAAGGATGGATCTGTAGCAGTTGCTCTTGTCCCGTGTAGCTCCGCCCCCTGAGGTCCGTGTAGCCCCGCCCCCTCGTCCGCGCATAGCTCCGCACCCTTTTTGGCTGACCATGAACACTGCCGTTGTCACTGGGAGGGGGAGGCTACAAGGCAAGAAGATAAGTGTGGCAGGCGCCGTGCAGCAGCAGCAGGGGAGACAGGCGCCGGCGGCTTGTAGGTACTGCAGAGCAATGACAAGCAGCTCAGCCTGTCGGGCCGCTTGTCATTGCGCACTGGGGGGAAGCAGTGGGCCGGGTAGGATCGGTTTGCGGGCCGCATCCGGCCCGCGGGCCGTATTTTGCCCACCCCTACTCTAGGACCTAAGAGAAAATAAGATTTTAAACATACCGGTAAATCTTTTTCTCCTAGTCCGTAGAGGATGCTGGGCGCCCGTCCCAGTGCGGACATATTTCTGCATGACTTGTATATAGTTGTTGCTTACATAAGGGTTATGTTACAGTTAAGATCAGTTGTTGGCTGATACTGTTTTGTTCATACTGTTAACTGGTGGCGTGTATTCCAGGTTATACGGTGTGGATGGTGTGGGCTGGTATGAATCTTGCCCTTAGATGAACAAAAATCCTTTCCTCGTACTGTCCGTCTCCTCTGGGCACAGTTTCTCTAACTGAGGTCTGGAGGAGGGGCATAGAGGGAGGAGCCAGTGCACACCCATTCTAAAGTTCTTTATAGTGCCCATGTCTCCTGCGGAGCCTGTCTATACCCCATGGTCCTTACGGAGTCCCCAGCATCCTCTACGGACTAGGAGAAAAAGATTTACCGATAGGTTTAAAATCTTATTTTTTTATACTCGCCTTATAGACGACTTGTTAATTTTTTATTGTTAAATATTGTTATGTATCCTGAAGACAAACTGATAAACATTTGATTGTGTCCTGAGTGCCGCATTGTGGAATTATTTTATATATATATATATATATATATATATAAAGCAAAAGGAAGTATTCGGCACTCCAGTCCTGTAAAGAGAAACAGCTTGCTCCGGTGCCCTGCTTGCAGATAGCAGATATAGGGAAACAACAGTAGCCGGCACTCGTGGAGACTCATATAATAACTTGACACAGCACAGCAGCTATAGCTGTGTCAAGTTATTATATGAGTCTCCACGAGTGCCGGCTACTGTTGTTTCCCTATATATATATATATATATATATATATACACACACACACACACACACACACACACATACACACACACACACACACACACACACACACACACACACACACACACACACACACACACACACACACACACGGTGTCCCTGAAGTCTGGACACATAGGGGGGTATTCAATTGTGGGCATTTTTGACCATTTTTTAATCCATTTTCAGCAGCGGGGTGCATTGGTTTCCACAGGGAAACATTGAGGTGTAGAGATGGGTCTTGATCCAGGTACCAACAGGCTAAAGCTTTAGACTGTCCCAGGATGCATTGGGGCCTCCTCTATAACCCCGCCTCCAGGCACTGTGAGCTCAGTTTCGAGTTGGTGCCTTGCAGAGCAGGTCACTTAACAGGGGGCTGCACTGGGCAGCCCTGAAAAAGCTTTTATTAGAAGACTTCAAGGGCCGCAGCACTTTTATGTCAGGGTGACATTTTGTGCTGTGGCTCCATCACCTTCCAGCAGGGTCGCATACTCCTGCTGGCTCAGTTCCCGGGTACTTGCGGCGGGGACGCTCCGTCATTGGGCACACGGTCACAGCTCTCTACTGGTTCACGTGGCTGCTACGATTTGAGGAGGTAAGAGGGTCCCCCAGGTGGGACCCGCCATTAAATCTCATTCTGATCGCAGTCTAGGGAGACGGACTGCGACGCTGGCATGGACACTGTCACCGAGCAGGGACCCCACTATATACACCAGGGCATAGGAGTACAGGTTGGGTGTACAAATGCCTACTTTAATAAGACTCCATAGTACCAGGTGGTGAGGACCAGCATAGGGGAGACAGCGCTTGACCTGTAGCCCCTCCCCCGGCCCAGGTTGCCATTTACTGCTGGTGTTCCTGCTCTAGAGCTGCTTCACACTCTCCCTCACTCCCTGACTGAGACGCTGGACGCTATCTTCTAAGCATAGCTGCTACTGGTCTCCGGGACTGCAGGGCAAGGTCTCCCCTATAAATCCGCCTGTACATCAGCGCTGTGAATGTACAGACACTTAAGTGTTCTACATGTCAATATAAAGACAGCGTTAGTTAAGAACAAGTGTACCTGTGACAGAATATATTGTCTCAGGCCGTGCATGGTTATATATAATATACATATACTAGTCCAGTGCAGTTTTATTGTCTACTAAAATAATTATCTGCATTGTCACTGTGACCGTGTGTGCCTGTATCTCCTGTGTGGATTTCACTTTCAGTGTATCCCAGCTTTATCTATCACTGTATTCTGTACCCTAAGGGACTAGGTGCGTCTGGGTCACATATATAGTGCTTCACAGTATTTACCGTTAAGTGTATTCTACTGTGTACTCAGTCACATAATACCGGATTTATTTGTTGGTGTTGTGTACTGTGTGCGCAGTCACATAGTACCGGATTTATTCGCTGGTGTTGTATACTGTGTATGCTGTCACATAATAGTGGATTTATTCGCAGGTATTGTACTCTGTCTGGCTGTATCGGAATAATACTCTCTGCTGTTACATCTCTGAAAATGTCTAACCAAAAGGGCGGGAAATCCGTGGACGCTCCTGCATCATGCAGCGCATGCGCCAAGGATTTTCCTGAGGGGGAAGTTTTGTATGAGGGTTTGTGTACTACGTGCCATACATCTCCCAGTCAGTCCGCAGCTCCTATAACCAATCAGGAGCCACCTTGGGCGGCGTTCTCATCTATGCTAAATACGCTTGTGACACGCCTTACGCCCCCTATGGGACCTCCAGTGCCATTACAGTCACATATTGTCCCTATGGTAAATCCGCCTTGGGTGGATAATTTGTCTACCCAGTTGCAGCAATTGAATCAATCCTTGGTTAGACATAAGACTGCCCCAAGTCACTCTCGTGTCACGGGGTCATCTAAGCGGGCTACTTCCTCCTCACAATCCACTGATCTCTTAGAAGATTCTTCTGATGACGATGGGGAGCATACTGTCCCATCAGACACTGACACAGCTGCTTCTGACGAGGAATCTACAACACAGGTTGATGTCCCTGACCTAGTGGTTGCTATTAAGCAGATCCTGCAAATATCAGATGATGATGAGGATTCCACTACGGTGTCTAAGAAACCTGATAAGTTTAAACATCAGAAGGTAACTAAAACATTATTACCGCATTCTGACCATTTAGTGGACATACGACGAGAACCTTGGATTACTCCAGGGAAGAAATTCTCCCTTTCTAAATGGATGGTAGCTCGCTATCCTTTCCCTGCAGAGTTGTGTAACGAGTGGGAAAATTCACCGCCGGTGGATTCCCATGTCACCCGTTTGGTGGTGTCATCTACTCTGCCTGTCACCACTGTTACCTCACTGTAGAAACTGACAGATAAGCGTGTGGAGGCATGCCTGAAGTCTATTTTCTCCCTTACAGGTGCTGTACATAGACCCAATATAGCAGCCTCCTGGGCTGCAAAAGGTATTGAAGCATGGGTTCAGGCATTAGAGGATGAGTTGCCCCCGGATATTCCTGTCTCATATTACCACCACCGCCTATTACATACAGGAGGTGTCCTCTGAGCAGGGCCGTAACTACGTGTGTGCCAAGTGGGCTTGGCACACAGCGCAGTTGCCCTGAGGGCGCACGGCCAGCGGCATGTAATGAGTCAAATTGACTCATTACATGCCGCCTGTTCTGTGCTGTGCGCCGCGCTGGAGGGAGAAGAGACCAGCGCCGGGCAGCGGACAAGGAGGAGGAGGGAGGGGGAGCAGGGAGCCGCAGCAGCGCTATTTCATTGGTAGTAAGCGCCGCTGCAGCATGCCCCTCTCCTTCTGTATTGGCTGCCCGGTGCTGCTATGGATGCTGGGATGCGGTTCCTTCATCCCAGCATCCACAGCAGCGCCAGGCAGCCAATACGGAAGAAGAGGGGGATGCTGCAGCGGCGCTTACTACCAATGAAATAGCGCTGCTGCGGCTCCCTGCTCCCCCTCCCTCCTCCTCCTTCTCACCTCACTGCCTGCACCGAGAGGGAGATGCCAGCACGAGGAGCCTGTCAGCGGGGAGAAGGTAAGTATATCCCTCTCTCTCTTTCTCTCTCTCTCTCTCTCAGGGGCTCACCGTCTGCCGCAATGTGTAAAAAGGGGTCCTGGCTGCCGCAATGTGTAAAAAGGGGTCCTGGCTGCCGCAATGTGTAAAAAGGGGTCCTGGCTGCCGCAATGGGGGACTGGCTGCCGCAATGTGTAAAAAGGGGGCCTGGCTGCCGCAATGTGTAAAAAGGGGTCCTGGCTGCCGCAATGGGGGACTGGCTGCCGCAATGTGTAAAAAGGGGGCCTGGCTGCTGCAATGTGTAAAGAGGGGGCCTGGCTGCCGCAATGTGTAAAAAGGGGGCCTGGCTGCCGCAATGTGTAAAAAGGGGTCCTGGCTGCCGCAATGTGTAAAAAGGAGGACCGGCTGCCGCAATGTGTAAAAAGGGGTCCTGGCTGCCGCAATGTGTAAAAAGGGGTCCTGGCTACCGCAATGTGTAAAAAGGGGGACTGGCTGCCATAATGTGTAAAAAGGGGGAATGGCTGCCGCAATGTGTAAAAAGGGCCTGGCTGCCGCAATGTGTAAAAAGGGGTCCTGGCTGCCGCAATGTGTAAAAAGGAGGACCGGCTGCCGCAATGTGTAAAAAGGGGTCCTGGCTGCCGCTATGTGTAAAAAGGGGTCCTGGCTACCGCAATGTGTAAAAAGGGGGACTGGCTGCCGCAATGTGTAAAAAGGGGGACTGGCTGCCATAATGTGTAAAAAGGGGGAATGGCTGCCGCAATGTGTAAAAAGGACTGGCTGCCGCAATGTGTAAAAAGGGGTCCTGGCTGCCGCAATGTGTAAAGAGGGGGCCTGGCTGCCGCAATGTGTAAAAAGGGGGACTGGCTGCTGCAATGTGTAAAAAGGGGGACTGGCTGCCGCAATGTGTAAAAAGGGGGACTGGCTGCGCAATGTGTAAAGAGGGGGCCTGGCTGCCGCAATGTGTAAAAAGGGGGACTGGCTGCCGCAATGTGTAAAAAGGGGGCCTGGCTGCCGCAATGTGTAAAAAGGGGGACTGGCTGCCGCAATGTGTAAAAAGGGGGACTGTCTGCTGTAATGTGTAAAAAGGGGGACGCTGTCTGCTGTAATGTATAAAAGGGGCTCTACCTGGTGTAGTGGCGCTACTGTGCAGCGTAATTTGAATAATGTAGACTACTGTGCACTGTAGTATCAATTGCTATTATTTTGTGGCCACGCCCCTTCCCCGTGAAGCCACGCCCCTATACATTTTTTTGAGCGCCTACGGCGCGCACTGCCCCTATCTTACTTGGGGGGGGGGGGCGCGCCACTGTCATTTCTTGCACACAGCGCTAAAATGCCTAGTTACGGCACTGCCTCTGAGGTAGGTTTATTGGCAGCCAAGGCAGCAACTACGTCCATCCTGGCTTGCCGTATTCTGTGGTTGAGGTCATGGATGGTGGACTTGGACTCCAAAAAGACCTTGGAGGTTCTCCCTTTTAAGGGAGACATCTTATTTGGGGAAGTCCTCAATAAAATTGTGGCTGACTTGGCTGCTAAGACCGCCTTTCTCCCTAATACTACTCCTTCTGCACAGAAGGCAAAAGGTACAACTTTTCGCTCCTTTCGACCTCAAGGGAAAGCAAAAGGTCAGATATACCCGAGACAATCTCGTGCTAAACAATCCTGGGCAGCCCGTCAGCCTGCTGCATGACGGGGTGGGCCTCCCCCTAGGAGACCCCAGGGTGGGAAGCAGACTTATGCGATTCACCCAGGTCTGGTTAAAGACCACTTCAAGATGCGTGGGTGCGAGAAGTTGTCTCACGGGTACGTAGTCTCTTTCAAGAGACGTCCCCCTCGACAGTTTTGCACCATGGTTATCCGTTCGGATCCTTTAAAAGCACAAGCTCTTAATTTGGTTGTGCGTTCCTTCCTGGATACAGGACTGGTGGAGCCGGTACGTCTGTCCCAGAGAGGCAAAGGATACTACTCGATCCTGTTTTTAGTACCGAAACCCAATGGGTCTTTCCGGCCATACTCAACCTAAAATCACTGAACAAGTTTGTGAGAGTGTCCAAGTTCCATATGGAAACACTGCGCTGAATTGTACTGGCCATGGAACCCGGAGATTATATGGTATCCCTGGATATACAGGATGCTTACCTGCATATACCTATTGCCATATCTCATCAGCAATATCTGTGGTTTGCTATTGGCAACCTACACTATCAGTTCCAGGCGCTGCCATTTGGACTGGCCACGGCTCATCGGATCTTCACCAAGATTATGGCCATGATGACGTCTCATCTCCGTCGCCAGGGAGTCAGGATCCTGCTGTATCTGGACGACTTGCTGATTCTGGCAAACTCCCATGATGTCCTCCTCAGTCATCTGCAACTGACGGTAAACTTCCTCCAAGCCCACGGGTGGCTCATTAACTGGAAGAAGTCCTCGCTGGTCCCAGCTCGAAGCATGGTGCACCTGGGGGCACTGCTGGACACACACAGCCAATGGCTGTTTCTGTCTCCAGAGAAGGTCCTGAAACTTCAGGACAAGATCAGATACTTCCTTTCTCGCCCAAGAGTGTCGATACACTCGGCGATGCAAATACTAGGCCTGATGATGTCGACGTTCGACATGGCAGAATACGCTCTATTTCATTCCCGCCCTCTGCAGAGGTTCATCCTTTCCAAGTGGGATGGCCTGCCTCATCGGATCAGGTCTCACAGGATCTCCTTGACTCCGGTAGTTCGTCTGTCGCTGACCTGGTGGCTACAGGACCAGCAGTTGAGCAGGGGCTGTCCTTTCTGGATCCCCAACTGGGTCCTCTTGACTACGGACGCCAGTCTAAGGGGTTGGGGTGCAGTGTTGGAGCAACACTCTTTCCAGGGTCGGTGGACCATGGAGGAATCATTCCTACCGATAAACATTCTGGAACTGCGGGCAGTGTTCAATGCTTTGTCTCTCACGCTGCCTCTGATACAGAACAGGCCTGTTCAAGTACGGTCAGGCAACGCCACTACTGTGGCATACATAAACCATCAAGGCGGCATTCGAAGCCGCATAGCAATGTTGGATGTGTCAAAAATCCTTTGTTGGACGGAACGCCATCTGCCGGCAATATCGTCCGTGTTCATTCTGGAAGTCCTCAACTGGGAAGCGGATTTCCTCAGTCGTCAGGACGTGCATGCCAGAGAGTGGAGTCTTCATCAGGAAGTCTTTTAACTCCTAGTGGACAAGTGGGGCCTACCAGATGTAGACCTGATGGCGTCTCGACACAATCAAAAAGTTCCAGGGATCCTCAAGCAGCGTTCGTGGATGCACAGGCAATTTCGTGGAACTTTCGGCTGCCATATGTGTTCCCTCCAATGTCACTCCTGCCCAGGGTCCTGTGGAAGTTCAAACAAGAAGGAGGAATACTACTTCTAGTCGCTCCAGCATGGCCAAGGCGGCATTGGTTCTCAGACCTGCAGTGTCTATTGATAGCGCGTCATCTTCTACTTCTTCAACACCCTGACCTCCTCGTTCAGGGCCCTTGTGTCTACCCGGACCTGGCCAGACTGACTTTGATGGCGTGGCTCTTGAAGTTTCACTCCTAAGGAGCAAAGGATTCTCCGAGGCGATTATCCAAACTATGCTGTAGGCCCGCAAACCAGCATCTGAGGGGATTTATTACAGGGTCTGAAATTCTTACTTCACCTGGTGTGCTGCTAAGAATTATGATGCATACAAATTGTGGACAGTGGACCTTAAATGGCTCACCGTCAAGGTCCTGTTCCTACTGGCTATTGCCTCTGCTAGGAGGGTGTTAGACCTAAGCGCTCTGTTCTGTCATCCACCCTTTCTGATATTTCACCTTGACCGGGCAGTTCTTAGAACTCACCCTGGTAATTTGCCTAAGGTGGTGTCATCTTTTCACGAGATTGTGGTTCCGGCCTTTATCTCTTTTGATTTGTCCTCAGAAGAGCAGTCTTTGGATGTAGTAAGGGCTCTCCATATTTATGTGGAGAGGACTGCCTTTATCAGGAGGTCAGATACAATTTTTGTACTTTTTGGTTTTCACAAACGTGGCTGGCCTGCGAATAAGCAAACCTTGGCCGGCTGGATTAGAATGGTAATTGCACAAGCCTATGCGTAGGGTGGACTCCCAGCTCCTGCTGCTATCAAAGCCCATTCTACTCAGTCTGTTGGACCTTCTTGGGCAGCCCGCCGAGGAGCGTCCGCTGAACAATTGTGCAAGGTGACTATGTGGTCTTCAGTGACCACGTTCATTATGTTCAATGCCTTTAATACTTCCGCCTCCCAGGATGCTTCCTTTGGACGCCGGGTTCTCATACCCGCTACGGCGCGTCCCCTCCCATGAGGAACTGCTTTAGGACATCCCCGATGTTTCCCTGTGGAAACCAATGTACCCTGCTGCAGAAATGGAGATTTATGGTAGACTTACCATGGTTAAATCTCTTTCTGTGAGGTACATTGGTTCCCCAGGGCGCCCACCCTGACGCACCTAGCTTCTATGGGTTTGTATGGCATTTGCTGCTAGTCCCTTGTCCTGTTGTGAGAGTGTGGTTCTGTGTGACTAACATTGACCTTCTCTTTTACCTGCTCCTGCATTGGACTGGTTAATGAAACTGAGCTCACAGTGCCTAGTGGCGGGGTTATAGAGGAAGCCTCAATGCATCCTGGGACAGTCTAAAGCTTTAGCCTGTTGGTGCCTGGGTCAAGATCCATCTCTACACCCCAATGTTTCCCTATGGAACCAATGTACCTCACAGAAAGAGATTTAACCATGGTAAGTCTACCATAAATCTCCTTTTTGCCCCAAATTTCGCCAAAACACGTGTATCGGCTGCGAATTCGCCAATACACGTGGTTTTCGCCAGTGCCGGATTTTACGACCAGTCAAAAAAACGTCACGGGCATTGAATAGGTCGAATGTAAATTCGACCTAAAAAGTGTCGAAAAGTGCAGTTTTTTCGACTAGTTGAAAAAACGGCACTAACTGAATACCCCTCATAGGCAATAATGCATAATGCTTATTTTCAAGAAATGAAATCAATACAATTTTCAACAACATTTGATTTAATTGGAATATTAACAAATAACATCTTTAATATGATTTCCATCATTTGTGATGCAAAGGTTGGTGCGCTTTACAAGATTTACGTGAACTTGATGCAATAACTCTGTGTCCAGACTTTAGGGACACCCTGTATAACTGGGGAAGTCCGGCACTCCACTGACACTGGTTAATCAGCTCAGGTTCCCTCTGCAGGAATGGCTGCACAATGGAAAAAAAGCAGCGACACTCAGAGACTCTCAGAGACACTCCAATGATTCAGCGTTTGACACAGGGGCTATGCGCCCCAAAACATTACAGTTTATGTGACACGCTAATACAGGATTTTATTTCACAAATCTCTGAGTGGCACTGCCTTTTTTCCATTGTACGAGAGAGAGAGTGTTGCTTGAAAGTTTGTAACTCCTTTAGAATTTTCTATATTTCTGCTGAAATTTGGCCTAAAACTACCTCAGATTTTCAGTCCTAGAAGAACTGTAGATAAAGAGAGCCAAATTATACAAATGAGACAGAAAAATGATACGTGCTAATGTTTTTTAAATGATCCAATATCACATAACTGTGAGTGGCAAAAGTATGTGAACCTTTGCTTTCAGTATCTGGTATGATCCCTTTCTGCAGCAATAACTGCTTGTAAACGTTTCCGGTAATTGTTGATTGTTATCTATTTTTACGTCAAATTTCAGCAGAAATATATAAAAATTCTGAAGTGTTCACAAACTTTCAAGACACCACTGTATATAAATATATACAGTATACAAACACACACATATATGTTGGATGGGCCTATGTCAGCTGCTGTGGGGGTTTGGCCATACCCCATCCCAGTACTTCGGCCCTTGTCAACTATCGATGGCCCCGGCCATAGCCTGCAATGACCAATAAGAGGTCTAACAGAAGGATAAAACATGCACTTTTATTTATGCTTCATAAGAGCAGGGCTTCTGGGGTACAGTCGATTATAATACATTAAAATATATAATATAAAAAAGGAAGAAGAATTATGTTTCACAAAAGGTATGGAAAGGTGGCAGATAAAAAATTACATATCAACAAGGTTGGACTGGTCCACAGGGGCACAGGGGAAATCCCGAGTGGGCCACACCTCCTTCACTAATGATCAGATTCCAAACTGTACAGTTGAAATATACATTATACATATGTTACCTTAACCTACACAGGACTGTGGTGTATTCTCTACAGTACATTGCTGCTATTAATCTGGTATATTACCATACATGCGCTAGCAGTAGTTACCACATACCTTACAACTTTCTTATGTTCTATAGAGTGACACACGCGCGGCGGAGCCGCGCATGCTCCCGGAAAGGGGGCGTGGCATGTGAAAAGGGGGAGTGACTTCGCGGGAGGACCTGTGATCGCTAGCCCCGCCCCCGTTTTCGTCACTGAGGGGGCAGGCCCAGCGCTCTGTGAGCTGCTGGCATGCCCCCTCTCCTCCTGTCTCCCCTGAATAGACGCTGTGCGCATGCGCACAGCGTCTATTCACCGCTGCTAAGCAGGGCAGCGAGAGACAGAGCCTGCCAACTGCTCCCCCCCACCGCGGGACACTGCGGCCCGCGGGTCGGACAGCGGGACAGTCCCCAAAAATCGGGACTGTCCCGTGAAAATCGGGACAGTTCTCCCAACTGGTTACCATATATATTTATCAAGGGGTTCAGACCATGCACTCTGTAATGGTTACCTGCCTCTGTGGCAGCTGGTCGCACAACCTCTGGACACTGGCCCCACCCCTAAACATGGGCCCCTACCACTACATTCCCCTGGTGGGCCCTTCATTCCTTAGTACGACACTGCATATCAATATTTAAAAATAATAAAAATGGATGAATCTAAAAGGAAGAATATATCATAATCACAATTTAAAGCAAGATTTTGTTGTTGTGATAATATGAATTCCCGACATCTTTTACATTTCTTTACCAGCCTATACCACAGACCAACTATAGTGTTATTAATACTGTATTACGTACAGTGTCCTGTGTATAAGGAGCCCAATGTATACATAGATGACCAGGGTCAGTATTAGTTTCTACAGCCACTCCCAAGACTCCTGGTCTTGCTCCAATGCACCGCAGTGTGGGGGACTTGGAATGTGGAATAGTGCCTACAGCCAGAAAAAAAAACCCATTGAGCCCAGGTTGGGTAGCACTTTGAAGGAAAGGAGCACGGACACTGGCAATTTTGGTAAGAGTGGTCTTTATTTTCCCACAGCCTCATACTGGGTACAGCCTGCTGGTATCTTTACGGTCACACAGCTGCCCAGGTCCCGTTGTTCCACTTGAGCAAGAACTCCCTAATGCTACCATGTTTATCAAGGCCCTGACTATCACCTGGCCACTTGCTGGCGTCTGGAGCACTGACAACTGCCTCTAGCTCAGCTAAATAGGGAGGTTTCTCTCTGAAGTGAGCAGGGTGGAACTCACACCCTGCTTCAAGGAATATCCGGAATCTGGACTTCTGGATGGGTTCCCCCCACTAACCTCTTTCAGACTACACACCGGTTGTAAGCCTGTGACAGTGGGTTTTCTCAGGTTCTGGGCCACTTTTTAGCACCTTGAGCTGTGGCACCTGCATCTCTCTGCCACAATTTGTATATGTCTATCACCTCCCACACCCCTTATATACGTATATGCCTTACTCTCCCACACCGCTGATATACATATATACCTATCACCCCCCACAACCCTTATATACATATATGCCTTACTCCCCCACACCGCTGATATACATATATACAGTACCTATCACCCCCCACAACCCTTATATACGTATATGCCTTACTCCCCCACACCTCTGATATACATATATACCTATCACCCCCCACACCCCTTATATACATATATGCCTTACTCCCCCACACCGCTGATATACATATATACCTATCACCCCCCACACCCCTTATATACATATATGCCTTACTCCCCCACACCTCTGATATACACATATACCTATCACCTCCCACACCCCTTATATACGTATATGCCTTACTCCCCCACACCGCTGATATACATATATACCTAAAACCCCCCACAACCCTTATATACGTATATGCCTTACTCCCCCACACCTCTGATATACATATATACCTATCACCCCCCACACCCCTTATATACGTATATGCCTTACTCCCCCACACCGCTGATATACATATATACCTATCACCCCCCACACCCCTTATATACATATATGCCTTACTCCCCCACACCTCTGATATACATATATACCTATCACCTCCCACACCCCGTATATACGTATATGCCTTACTCCCCCACACCGCTGATATACATATATACCTATCACCCCCCACAACCCTTATATACGTATATGCCTTACTCCCCCACACCTCTGATATACATATATACTTATCACACCCCACACCACTTATATACGTATATGCCTTACTCCCCCACACCGCTGATATACATATATACCTATCACCCCCCACACCCCTTATATACATATATGCCTTACTCCCCCACACCTCTGATATACATATATACCTATCACCTCCCACACCCCTTATATACGTATATGCCTTACTCCCCCACACCGCTGATATACATATATACCTATCACCCCCCACACCCCTTATATACGTATATGCCTTACTCCCCCACACCTCTGATATACATATATACCTATCACCCCCCACACCCTTATATACATATATGTCTTACTCCCCCTCACCTCTGATATATGTATATGTCTAACACCCCCACACCCCTTATATACGTATATGCCTTACTCCCCCACACCTCTGATATACATATATACCTATCACCCTCCCCACCCCTTATATATATATATATATATATATATACCATATCAGCTGGCACTCAAGTACAAGAAAGCAACTTCGCTCCGTGCCTGGACAAGTAAGCAAACAAATATCCACGAAGAACGGCACCGGCAGCTTGTATCAGATAAACAACTGTATTAGTAGACGTTTCGGAGCTCACACCCCGTCCTCAGTACCAAATACAATAAGAAATGCACCAACACCTACAAACATTTTAAATACCTGTATAGGATCGCGCCGTCCCCGCCGCCGCACACCGGGTCCTCTCTCCCGGCAATCACGTCCCCCTTTCCTCTCCTGCTGCGGCTACCATGGTGACACACAGCATGCGTGTCACCGGTTCCACAGCCCGGAAGTAGAGGGGATTGGTTGTGAAACTGTCCGGGGTGGGAGCCTTCTGTGTCAGCTGACCGGGGCAGGCCAATCCTAGAAAAAACAAAACAAGAATACACATACAATGAACAAAATACATTAACGGATAATAACATAAATATAGAACAATAAAACCACAGGGAATGCTGACTAAACAAGGATTGTCTATGTGTGGGGTAACCCCATCGCCACTCATAGCATGAACCCACGGGCATCTACACCTGTATTGCCATATAAGCATCCAAAATCTAATATATGGACACAATAGTATCCTACAGTGCCTAATACAGGCTGCTTTATGAATAAGATACGGCTTACCTAAAGGGATTCTTGCTAAGCCACATTCCAATTGATCTTATCATTGAGCCCTGCTGGAGCAAATGTGTTCAGTCTCATTATCCACCTAGATTCTTTCTCCAACAGCACTTTAGGCCTATCGCCTCCTCTAAGAGTTAAAGGCACATGATCAATACCAAAGTACTTCAGTTCATCAAGCGAATGCTTTGCTATCTAGAAGTGGCGCGCCACCGGTTGATCAATGGTTTTACCTACCAAGGTCAACTTGATGGCGGATCTATGTGCTGCCATCCTCTCGCTGAGTTTACGTGTGGTCTGGCCGACGTAAAACAAACCGCACGGGCAGACCACTATGTAAACCACATACGAGGTGCTACAAGTAATAACATGCCGAATCGAGTATCTTTTGTCAATATGTGGATGTTTAAAGTCTTTACATGCCACCATATATTTACAGGTAAGACATTTGGGGCATCTATAGCACCCCGGTGCTTTGTAGTGTACATTCGGTATAACAGTGCCTCCCATACCTGTAATGTCTGATTTCACCAGACGATCTCTAAGGTTTCGCTGTATCAACAGCTTTGTCAAGGTATGATACCTTGACAAAGCTGTTGATACAGCGAAACGCGTTGGATGAGAGGAGCCGGGCACTACAGATTCCATTATCCGAAACCTGGAATACGCCTAGAAGTCCACAAACAAGCTTCAACGGGGAATTGGCAGACGTCCACAAAGGTACAAGAGATCCAGCTTTTAACAGGACTGAGTTGCTGTCCGGAACCAAGTAAAGGTCTGTTCTTATGATCCATGTGGACTTTCATCTGCTAGCATTGAAAACTGCCCCCAGGACTGTGGTATAATTCCTTGTACTCTACATAATAGATTTTACCCGGCTTCTTATATGGTAATATACCAAACGAATTGCTGTGCTTGCCCTACCTTGACACATTTTTATGTATGTTTATAAAATTTCCTTTAATTATTTGTTGCAACAATTTTTATGTAATAAAATACAATTGGTTTTCCATATACAGTTTTAAAGCGCTGTATATATCCTGCCCTATTGCTATCGTCAGGGGCTAACTACCCCTTCAAAACAGCAGCTTAAGGTCAAGCATCTCATTTTAACAGCGCCGGGCCTATTACCTTGGTAATTCTTAACTCTCTCCAATGTTTGATACAGGAACCTCTCATGATCCCGGCTATCAGGATTCCAAAGTCGAAATGCAGACACTGGAATCCTGACACTGCTCGGAATGCTGGCGCCGGTATCCCAACAAGGTTCACAAGCACAGGGCCGGGATGCTTACTGCTGGGATCCCAACTGACCGAATGCCGGACCGCTGGACAGGCAAGCCACGTGTGTGAGTTGGGGGGTGGGGGTGAAGGTTTAGGCTGCAGGGAGGGGGGTTATGGTTAGGCTGCAGTGGGGGAGGGTTAAGTTTAGACTGGGGAAGGGGGGGTGTTTAGGCTGCGGGTAGGGATGGTTAGGGTTAGGGGGTCATTGGGGAAAGGTAGGTATACTTATTTTTCCCCTGTCGGGATTCCCACCATCGGGATGCCACGTCGGTGTTCTGACTGCCGACATCCCCAACCCCGGTATTTCATAGCCAAAACGATTGATATATCTCTCCGAACGTATAAACCTACTGTATGTTTGTTTCACATTAAACAAAGAAAACCGGATTACTTGACATCTTCCTTACATCCATATTGTAACGATCTTTATTTTTAACACTGAGAACCTTTGGTAGCATAGAACACTTACAATATGTTACTAGGGACCGTGACAAAGCATCCTATTATATTACACCTTCAATTATTCATTGACTTGGGTAATAGGAGTCAATGTGAGTGCATAGGAGACTGGAAATAACACAGCATATGCCATAGACATAACACACCAAGGATGCACCGACTTCCACTGAACGCTGGCACCTTTATCTGAAATGTACATGTAATATTATATTAGATTTGGTGGGACTGCAGACTGCTGGACGGGGGTAAATGTCACCTGCTTATTATGTTTTCTGCTGCCACTAAGAACTTTGTTAAACAAGTAGGAGATGGCGGGAGGTTGATTCCGGTGCCCAGCCTCAGTGAAGCAGACAAATACCAGCCATTGGGCCTTGTGATAAAGAAGAAGCGCTGTTTTCTTTCCCGAAAGTACAAATACATCTCAACCCCTTTTACACTGAAGGATATTCTTCATGGAGACAAAGAAATTTCTGCAGGTAAATGTAACCTGAACTCGTATGCTGCAATGTTACAGTAGCTCATTTTGTCTTAGGGGGACATGTACTAACTTAAGCAGTGATAAAGGTGGAGAAATGAGTCTGTGGAGAACTTGCCCGCGGCAACCAATCAGCTGCTCTGTATATAGTACACAAATTATAAATGTTACGTCAATGCTGATCGGTTGCCATGGGCAACTTCTCCACTGACTCACTCCTCTACTTTTATCACTGCTTAATACATCTCCCAAGTCTTTTATAGGCTTCTGCAGATACTCTAATTCAGTATCTTTATAAACCGCAAAAAAAAAGAAAAAGAAAAATCTGCCCTGAAAAATTATAGAGTGAGTGCAAAAAGGCAAAGATGCAAGAATTACAATTCTTACACTATTACTATTATTTTTTTTATATTGTTTGCTAATAAAGTTTCGGGGCCTTGAATCATGCACTTAAGAAGGATTAAGTTTCATCAAAATATTTAAAAGCTGTTACTGTATGTTGGTATTGTTAATGGGTGTATTCCATTACAAAAAGAGATAGACAATTAAGGAGTCTATGTACTAAGCTTTGGAGAGAGCTAAAGTGGAGAGAGCTAAAGCTATGTACTAAGCTATTGAGAGAGCTAAAGTGGACAGAGATAAAGTACCAGTCAATCAGCTCCTAACTGCCATGTTACATGCTGTGTTTGAAAAATGACAGTTAGGAACTGGTTAGCTGGTACTTTATCTCATCCGCTTTATCTCTCTCCAAAGCTTAGTACATAGACCTCTTAAATATTCTAATTCTTTATTGTTTAGAATTATGTGAAATTCACAGCTTAGAAAACTTATGTTGTTTCCCGTAATATTCTAAATATATTGTAAGAGTAGTTAAAAAAACAAACAGAAATAATCAAATTTATGTACTGTAATATGTTTCATAGGGGCCTATTCATCATGGTGAATAGGTCTGTTATGTATGTAGTACTTTCTGCATGTTGTATGTAGTGGACCTCTTCATCATTAGTGGTCGTCCATTCCTCAAGCTCTGAATACTAAACATATTTGGAGCTTGACTGTGGCTCTCATTCCGAGTTGTTCGCTCGTTATTTTTCTTCGCATCGGTGCGATTTTCCGCTAACTGCGCATGCGCAATGTTCGCACTGCGGCTGCGTCAAGTAAATTTGCTAAGAAGTTTGGTATTTTACTCACAGCATTACGAGGTTTTTTCTTCGTTCTGGTGATCGGAGTGTGATTGACAGGAAGTGGGTGTTTCTGGGCGGAAACTGACCGTTTTATGGGTGTGTGTGAAGAAACGCTGCCGTTTCTGGGAAAAACGCGGGAGTGGCTGGAGAAACGGGGGAGTGTCTGGGCGAACGCTGGGTGTGTTTGTGACGTCAAACCAGGAACGAAACTGACTGAACTGATCGCAGTGGCAGAGTAAGTGTCGAGCTACTCAGAAACTGCTAAGAAATTTCTATTCGCAATTTTGAGAATCTTTCGTTCGCAATTCTGCTAAGCTAAGATTCACTCCCAGTAGGCGGCGGCTTAGCGTGTGCAATGCTGCTAAAATCAGCTTGTGAGCGAACAACTCGGAATGAGGGCCTGTGTTAGGCCACTGAGACCAACTCCTAACTATTGAAAAGAGGTGCGGTTTGCAAAGAGAGATCTGTTCAGGTTTCTCTGCCCATCCATGACTTTGCAGTGCACATACATGATCTCAGTTCACGTATGTGCAGTAAATTGACTGGGAGAAACCTAACAGTATAAACATTTGCCACTACTAGTAGGGTTTGCGGGACATCTGCTTTGTGGAGCAGTTGCCTCCTGCACAGGGGCAATACTGAATATCTCCGGTGGATTTGGAACTGTCGTTGTGATGCGAGTCAGATCTTTATGTTGTGTGGGCCAACTGAAATTAATAAAGAATAGTCCCCTAAACGTGGTAAATTGGGAGTGGTGACTGGAGCTTAAATAGAGACAAGTGGATTCAGGGAGCAGCAATCACGGTAGGCTGCATGTCATTGCCTTTAATTTAACACCTGTAAGGTGAATAGGCCCAAACCACTCACCCAGTAGAGGTTCAAGAGAGAAGGCCCATGTTCAGCCTCCTTACAGGCCCCGACTCAGTTGTCAACACATGTGCCAAGTAGACAATGGGACTGTGGCAGAATCTGTTGTGCATGGGCAGATCTCCGGGGTAATGGTGTTGGCTCCAATTTCCAGGTGATTTTTTTCTTCTGCGCATTTGCAGATCTTGAAGAAAATGGCACCCACGCTATTTTCCCAATGATTACAGCACATGCAATGGAGAGGTAAGTTTATGCTCTGGGTACATAGTGTGCAAGTCCATGTAACCATAATAGGTAATAGGTGTAGTTAATTAATGGTCTGTATTGTGATGAATGACAGTGCACATTCAAGTCAGACCTCAGTGTTGCCACTGCTAGGATGGTCTCCGTATTGTATAACAGTCATAAGGATGATACCTGCATTGCATATTGCCCACTTGGACCATCCTAGGGTAGTGCAGACGGTGCCTTGCACAGCGCACATTTTTCATGCGGGAGCACTGTCTACACTTACGCCGATTGGCTGGTCATTTGTGCATTGCTGGTGACAGCCACAGTACTGCCCACTGTATATATTACAGCAGGCAGCGCTGGGCAGATCGGGTGTCATCCCAGTGAGGTCCGCATTGAAAGAAGCATAAGTGTTGAGTACTGGAGCTGCAGAGCAGGGTCGAGTGGCGGATCCTGGAGTGGGTTACCACGCGTTGAAGCGCTGCTGTCTACTAAGCTGTAAGTGACACACACACACTGCACGTGGCTCTACCTGGCATAATGTTTATAAGGGGCATAATGTGTATAAGGGGTTCTATAACTGGCATGTGTATAAGGGCTCTACCTGGCATAATGTGTATAAGGGGGCTCTACCAAGTGGTGGGGGAACTCATCTCATTTCCCCCATCACCTACCTCCCCCCCCAATTAGGTGGAGCTAGGGCCAGTGTCAGGGTGTTTGGTGCCCCCTGCAAACTATAAATGCATGCCTGACCTCCCACAATTTAGAAATGAACAGTGCATGCTGAAGGGGTGTGGTCTCACAATTGAAAGTACATACAGTAGCACAATCTTATTCACATAGCACCAAATGTAGTGCCCCTTATATGCAGTGCCTACGGTAATGCCCCTTATATACAATGGGGGTAATTCAGAGTTGATCGCAGCAGCAAATTTGTTAGCAGTTGGGCAAAACCATATGCACTGCAGGTGTGGCAGATATAACATGTGCAGAGAGAGTTAGATTTGGGTGGGTTATTTTGTTTCTGTGCAGGGTAAAAAATGGCTGCTTTATTTTTACACTGCAATTTAGATTTCAGTTTGAACACACCACACCCAAATCTAACGCTCTCTGCACATGTTATATCTGCCCCCCCCCCTCCCTCTGCAGTGCACATGGTTTTGCCCAACTGCTAACAAATTTGCTGCTGCGATCAACTCTGAATTAGGCCCAATGCCCAGAGTAGAAATGGCCCTTATATACATAATGCCCACAGTAGTGGTGTCACTTATACATAATGTCCACAGTAGTAGTGCCCCTTATACATAATGCCCACAGTAGCAGTGCCCCTCACACATAATGCCTACAGCAGTAGCATAGTGCCCCTTACACATAAAGTCCACAGCAGTAGCATAGTGCCCCTTACACATAATTCCCGCAGCAGTAGCGTAGTACTCCCTTACAAATAATGCCCACAGTAGTTTGATGACTGACTGTGATGAATCACCTGATAGTAACTCTGCCGTCTCTTCCCTCGGCATCCGAGTGAGCACTCAAGGCGGCTTCTCTGCTCACAACAGCAGATGCAGATGAGCGATGATGTCATCCTTCCTGCCACCTGCAGCAGAGGGACTGGAGGAGGCGGGCCAAATCAATTATTCCCTCTTTAGTGCCACCCACCACCGCATGATTGATATAGGCGGCCGCGGTGCTGGTGAGTGGGGCAGCCATAGGGAAGCCCAGAAGCCAGCCTGAGCCTCCTCGTCTTCATTGTCGGATTCTGGCAGAAGCTGGCGGAGGCGGGCAGCCACTTCCTGCATTACCACTTGGATGGGGTCATGGACGGGAGACAGTGTGTGTGAGAGACTGACATAGCCCACAGCTGAGTAGATGTTGTGGGCAGGTGGCAGAGCCGGGCCTGCAGAAGCCTGGCTGCAGTGCTGGTAATGAGTCTTTCTGAGTCCTCCTTAATCAGGCTGCCTGTGTAGTTGCTGATTGTGGCAGGGCAAGGTGGGAAGAGGGATGGTGGAACTGGTTCCACCTCCATTTAGAACTGCCAGAACGCAGTTCCACCCGTTCTGTCCCACTTTACCCACTGGGCTCTATTGTGATGTAGCGTGCATAAGGGATACTACTGTGTTGTGTAATGTGAATAATGGACACTACTGTGCGGTGTAATGTGAATTGGTACTATTCTGTGGCCACACCCCTTCCCCAAGAAGCCACGCCCCTATATTTTGGCACTGTCCCTATTTTAAATATGGGGCACTAATTCTCTTTCTGGCACAGGGCACCAAAGTATCTAGTTACAGCTCTGGGTCCCTGTATTGTATATTGGTCATTAGAATTGTCCCTATGTTGTCTATCTGTCACTAGAATGTGCTATGTATTGTATATCGATCTATAGAATGCACTCTGTATTGCATAGAAGCTATTCTAAGGATCTCTGTATTGACTAGAGCAGGCCTGGCCAACCAGCATCATGTGTTCCAGCGTGCCTTTGCATTCCCTGATAGCAAAACTGACAGGACATGCTGGGACTTGTAGTTTCACAACAGCTGTAGAGTCACAGGACATGCTTGGAATAGAGGTTACTAAAATAGTCTTTGCTCTTTCAGATGAGGCTGATAGGTGTTGTATTTGTTGTTGTATGTAAACCACACCCACATTAGACAAAGCATGCCTACAAGGCTTTTGGTACGTCCATTTTTCCCTTGAAATGTACTGATAGGAGCACCAGGGCCAGGGGCCTGTGATTGCCCCCAAGGCTGCAAGATGCCAGACAGCCCCATGTCACGTCTTTCATCTTTCTTCAGTATTCTTGCTGCTTAGATATGGTCTCTTTCCTTTCCTCCTACTACAAATAGCGAAAAAGTCTTATTTAGGAGACCTACTGTAGGTTTGAGTTCGCACTTTGGGGGTGAGCCCGAGTTGTTCGCTCGCTAGCTGCTTTTAGCAGCATTGCACACGCTAGGCCGCCGCCCTCTGGGAGTGTATCTTAGCTTAGCAGAATAGCAAACGAAAGATTAGCAGAATTGCGAATAGAAAATTCTTAGCAGTTTCTGAGTAGCTCCAGACTTACTCACACATAGTGATTAGTTCAGTCAGTTTCATTCCTGGTTTGACGTCACACACACGCCCAGCCACTCCCCCGTTTCTCCAGCCACTCCCGCGTTTTTCCCAGAAACGGCAGCTTTTTTCCACACACTCCCAGAAAACGGTCAGTTTCCGCCCAGAAACACCCACTTCCTGTCAATCACACTACGATCAGCAGAACGATGAAAAAACTTTGTTACGCCGTGAGTAAAATACCAAACTTTTGTGCTAATTTACTTGGTGCAGGCGCACTGCGTACATTGCGCATGCGCAGTTTGCGACTAATCGCTCCGTAGCGAAAAAAATAACGAGCGAACAACTCGGAATGACCCCCTTTGACCCCAGAAGGAATTGGCAAGCCTCTGTCCAGTGCTAGATTCTAGATAACAGACATTTAATTTTCCAACTTTCACAGGTGTAAGTTCCTACCAGCTGCTGAACTACGAAGATAAGTCAGATGTCTCTTTCGACAAGAGGCATGGGAATCAGATCATGAATGATGTTGGGATAAATATCTATGGCTCTGATTCTGTCGCTGTTAAAGCTTCCTTTGGGATTGTAACCAAACATGAAGTTGAAGTCCCGACTTTGCTTAAGGAACTTATTACCAGGTAAAGTATCATGTGACTTGTAAGATATCTCTATGACTTTGATATTGAGAATCTGAGTAGACTGGGTGATCTGTGTTCTCAATGTACAGATGTTTATTAGCATCAGTATCAGCAATTATTATTTTATGTTTGAAGCGCTAACAAGATAAGATTGGTGTATTGTGGCAGTAGGTAAATTGCACTACTTATACACGGAGTCAGTGTGGAGCTGGAGTGATCCGCCCACACAGGGAACAGAAGTGGTGTGTGACCACACCTAGAGGTTGCCCTGTTGAGACAGAGCACAGGTGGTGCTGGAGCATTCAGTCATTCCATGTGGGGACGGCAGTCAGAGTCCAGTGTGTCTGGAGGCTTGGAAGACGATGTTCTTACCTAAAGGAGGTAGGGAGAACCCTAAACCTCTATAGACCGTGAGACTGTTGAGCAGTGGTGGATTCAGGGGGAGGGGTGATGAGGGCGATCTCCCCCCTTAAAGTAAAGGCATAACCATGCCCACTTATACGGCAGCTCCAGGCACGTCACATACGATATAGTCAGCTTGCCGCTGCTGCCTTAACGCTCCTGGAAGCGGACGCGCTTCTTTTTGAACCCGGCATTCTGGTTCTTGCTACAGAGACATGACATGAGGTCATTGGCACACAGGGACACACAGCTGTCAGACACCATCATGTTCCCCAGATCTTCCCAGCTTCACACCGCTGCTGTAGTTTCAGTCTGTGAGTAACAGCGTCCAGGTCTCTCCACCACAGTTTGGGCGCTGCTGCTGCTGGGACATCCCGACTACTCCTCCCAGAGTTCCCCTCTGCTGCCCTCCACCACCTGGAGAGAATGTGTTAAGCTGTCTGACATTGCATCTGCAGCTGACATAGTAATTTCTATTCACTTTTGCCACAGAGAATTCTGCCTCCATGGCATGTAACCTTGCAGAGCTGGTAAGTGCAGTTGGTTGGAGTTGACTATTAATATGGGCCTATTACTAAAATGTGCAGGGCATTTTGGTGTTTAGGTATGCAGTTAATGTAATGCATGTCATGAGGGGTTTTATCTAATGTGTGTAGAAGATGTTATTAATGTCAAGTCATACCTCCCAATATCTTTGAATCCAGATTCGGGACTGCTCCGGCGAGCGCTCCCGAAAAGTGGTGTGCCCTCCACAGAAGGGGGTGTGGCTTCACAGCAATGCCACAAAAGCGAGCCACGCCTTCATTTTCCGTCATTATGGGGGCATGCACAGTGCTCTGTGAGCTGCTGGCATGACCCCAGTCCCTCTGTCTCCTGTGTCTATTCATCACAGAGCAGTGAGTGATAGGAGCCTCCCAAATGGCACTCCACCACAGTGGGACACTGCGGCCCGCGGGTGGGACAGAGGGACAGTTCCAAAAAAATGGGACTGTCCCGCGAAAATCGGGACAGTTGGGAGGTAATGTAAAGTGCTCATATAGTCACTATACAAAGTCACAACACTGTAGAGATGAGTGGGGAGGTAAGATTTATTTATTTATTATTTATTAACAGTTTCTTATATTGCGCAGCATATTCCGTTGCGCTTTACAATTAGAACAACAGTAATAGAACAAAACTGGGTAAAAACAGACAGACATAGAGGTAGGAAGGCCCTGCTCGCAAGCTTACAATCTATAGGGAAATAGGCATAGATACACAAGGATAGATGCTACCTATTGCATAATGGTCCACCAGATTGCTAGGTTCTTAATGGGTTGTATGATGATACCCCACAAAGTTGGCCAAGTGTCAGGAGGGTGTGAGACTAAAGAAAGACAAGATATGTGATGTTATGAATACTCTACAGAGGATGTCATTAGATAGGGAAGCACTGAAGGTTATGTGGGTGGGTCTGGAATTTGATAGGCTTGTCTGAAGAGGTGAGTTTTCAGGGAACATTTAAAGGTTTGGAGACTAGAGGCGAGTCTTACTGTGCGTGGGAGGGCATTCCACAGAGTGGGTGAAGCCCAGATAAAGTCCTGTAATTTTGAGTGTGAACAAGTAATGCGTGTGGATGAGAGACGTAGATCTTGTGCAGAGCGGAGAGGTCGGGTAGGGAGATATTTTGAGATGAGTGAAGAGATGTATGTTGGTGCAGTTTGGTTAATAGCCTTGTATGTGAGTAAAAGTATTTTATATTTAATACGGTAGAATACCGGTAACCAATGGAGGGACTGACAGAGCGGATCTGCAGACGATGAACGTCTGGCAAGGAAGATTAGCCTCGCAGTTGCAAATGGATTGTAGTGGTGAGAGCTTATGTTTGGGAAGACCGATCAGGAGACTATTACAATAATCAATGCGGGAGATAATGAGAGCATGGATTAGAGTTTTTGCTGTGTCTTGTGTAAGATATGGTCGTATTTTGGATATGTTTCTTAGATGTATGTAACATGATCTTGAGACAGATTGAATGTGGGTAACAAAGGACAGTTCAGAGTCAAGAATGACACCTATGCAGCGAGCTTGTGGGGTAGGGGTGATTGCCGAGTTCTCAACAGTGATAGAGATATCAGGTTGGAAACTACTATTGGCCGATGGAAATATAATTAATTCTGTTTTGGAAATATTAAGTTTGAGGTGGCGAGATGTCATCCAAGATGAAATGGCAGAAAGGCATTCAGTGACACGGCCCAATACAGATGGTGACAAATCAGGGGAGGAAAGGTAGATTTGAGTATCATCCGCATACAGATGGTACTGAAATCCGAAAGAGTTGATTAGTTTGCCAAGAGATGTGGTATAGATAGAGAAAAGCAGAGGACCTAGGACTGAGCCTTGCGATACTCCAACTGAGAGAGGTAGCGAAGGAGAGGTGGAATCAGAGAAACGAACACTGAAGGAGCGATTAGATAGGTAGGATGAGAACCAAGAAAGGGCTGTGTCCTGAATACCTAGGGATTGTAGTGTTTGTATGAGAAGAGAGTGGTCAACAGTGTCAAAAGCAGCAGAGAGATCAAGGAGAATAAGTAGAGAGTAATGTCCTTTAGATTTAGCAGTGACCAAATCATTCACTACCTTAGTCAGTGCTGTCTCTGTGGAGTGTTGGGCACGAAATCCTGACTGAAGTGGGTCCAGTAGGCTGTGTGAGTTAAGAAAGTGTGTGAGGCGAGTGTAGGCAAGTCTCTCAAGTAGCTTGGAGGGGCATGGGAGCTGAGAGATGGGACGGTAGTTAGAGAGAGAGTTCGGGTCAGAGTTTTGTTTTTTCAGAATGGGAGTAATCACTGCATGCTTGTATAGAGAAGGGAAGATACCAGTAGACAGGGAGAGATTACAGATTTTCGTTAAGGTTGGGATGAGCACAGTAGACAGAGCTTTACTAATTTGTGAGGGTATATGTCACAACTGAGGGCCTGAGCTGACGGGAGGCAGCCTCAGTTGTAGGGGCTGAGATGTACCGGAACCTGGGAGGTTGTATCAGACCCCTGGACATGTAAGTAACATGAATAATAACTGCCCGAAGGCGTGACCACGACAACTTGGATAAAAGTCAATGATGTTTATTATGACAACTCCGCAACACAGCAGCAGTAAAAGAAAACGTAAAAGTCAGCAAATAATAAATACAGTTCCTGGGTACTACAGGATGGCAGGAGCCACAGGGCACTGGTAGTGTGAGATAGTTCTTATGATCTTCTAGATGGAAAGTCCTTACCAGGCCCGACTGTAGCAATGGAGATAACCCAGGATTGTGCCAGCTGGTGTTCCAGGAAAAGCTGGGTTGCTGAAGGTAAAACAGCTGCTGTGGATACTGGCTGGAACCAGACTGTTGTTAGCACGGAGTGGATACTGGCTGGAACCAGTTAAATAATAAATGAACTTGGGAGCGATGAAATATGAACTGAAATGTAGAACTTGAGAGCGGAGAAATAATAATACCGGTGGAGAGTGGTAAAGTGTAGAAAGGACACCGGCCCTTTAAGGGAAGCTGTACTCTGCTGAAAGCTGAGCTGGAAGCAGGTAATGTTGTAGCTGGAAACAGATGAATCCACAATGGATTGGAGAGTCAGGCTACACCGCAGGTGGAATGCTGGTGCGGGTCTCTATGGTGGAAGTCTTGAGACAGGAGCTGGAACCTGGAAGACAATCACAGGAGAGAGACAAACAGGAACTAGGTTTGACAACCAAAGCACTGACGCCTTCCTTGCTCAGGCACAGTGTATTTATACCTGCAGCAAGGAAGGGATTGGCTAGGCAATTATGCAGATTAACAATACTGACAACAGATTGGAGGAAATGATCAGCTGACAGAATCCAAGATGGCTGCGCCCATGCAGACACTTGGAGGGAAGTTTGGTTTGTAATCCATGTGGTAATGAAAACAGTAATGGCGGCGCCGGCCACTGGAGACAGGAGACGCCAGGCTGACAAGTGCACATCCAACCACGCGGACACAGCGGAGGCCGCGGCTGACGTAATCGCCACTCTGACACTCTGCATGCAGAAGCTCAGGGACGGCGGCGGAGGCCGCGGGAGACGCCATGCCAGATGTAATATGGCGTTACTGTGACAGCGTCTCAGAGAGACAGGAGAGGATACAGGAATGTACACATCAGGATAACAGATGGGATCCGGTCCTGGAGCGCTGAGCCAGCCTTAGGAGGCATCTGATGGGTAAGAAATGGCGTCCAGATACCCGGATCGTGACAGCACCCCCCCCTTTAGGAGTGGCCCCAGGACACTTCTTTGGCTTTTGAGGAAACTTGGAATGGAATCTCCGGACCAAGGCAGGAGCATGGACATCAGAAGCATTGGTCCACGACCGTTCCTCAGGACCATAACCCTTCCAGTCAATAAGATATTGTAGTTGACCGTAACGGTGACGTGAGTCCAGGATCTTGGCCACTTCATACTCAACGCCTCGTTGAGTTTGGACTTTCGGAGTTGGAGGAAGTGAGGAATGAAACCGATTCAAGATCAGCGGTTTCAACAGGGAAACATGGAATGTCCTGGGTATTTTTAAGAAGGGAGGCAACTGGAGTCTGTAAGCAACAGGATTGATGACTTGTTCAATCTTGAAAGGACCGATATAGCGAGGTGCAAACTTCATACTGGGAACTCTTAACCTCAAATTCTTCGTGGATAACCATACCCGATCACCCACCTTGAGAGCAGGAACTGCTCGACGCTTCTTATCCGCAAACTTCTTGTACCTGAACGATGCCTTGAGCAGAGCTGATCGTACGCTCTTCCAGATATTGGCAAACTGATGCAAGGTGATATCCACTGCGGGAACAGAAGTTGCTGGAAGCGGTTGGAACTCAGGGACTTTAGGGTGGAATCCAAAGTTAGTGAAGAATGGTGTTGAAGCAGATGAAGAATGATACTGGTTGTTATGACAGAACTCGGCCCAGGGAAGTAATTGAACCCAGTCATCTTGAGAGGAGGACACATAGATGCGGAGGAAGGCCTCCAAGTCCTGATTCACCCTCTCGGTTTGACCATTGGTCTGAGGATGGTAAGCCGTGGAAAACTTTAGCTTGACTTGGAGGACTTGACATAAACTTCGCCAGAATTTGGCTGTGAATTGAACTCCTCGATCTGAGATAATTTCTTCAGGAAGACCGTGGAGTCGGAAGATCTCTTGTATGAATACTTGAGTCAACTTGGAAGCTGACGGAAGACCGGTGAGAGGAATGAAGTGTGCCATCTTGGTGAACCGGTCAACTACCACCCAGATGGTATTGAACTTGTTGCACATGGGTAAGTCTGTAATGAAATCCATCGACAAGTGGGTCCATGGTCGACGGGGAACGGATAGTGGAACCAGTTGCCCCGCAGGCGACTGGCGGGATACTTTATGTTGGGCACACTTTGGGCAAGATGCAATAAACTCCAAGACGTCTTTTTTCAGAGTTGGCCACCAATAGGACCTAGAGATAAACTCCAGGGTTTTTTGGATACCTGTATGTCCGGCAAAACGGGAAGCATGGGCCCAATGCATGAGCTTCTTCCTTAGCATCGGCTTCACAAAACTTTTCCCTGATGGGGGCGTAGAGTCCATCCCTACCGTGGAGAATGCCAACGGATTTATAATAGGATGCTTGTCTGAAGACTCTGACTCATTTTCTTGCTCCCATGAGCGGGAAAGGGCATCGGCCTTGCGATTCTGAGAGCCCGGACAGAACTGGAGTTTAAAGTCGAACCTGGAAAAGAAAAGTGCCCATCTGGCCTGACGAGGGTTGAGACATTGTGCGCCCTTCAGGTATAAAAGGTTCTTGTGGTCTGTAAGTATGGTGATTAAATGAGAAGCTCCCTCCAACAGATACCTCCACTCTTCTAGAGCGAGCTTGATGGCTAGCAACTCCTGGTCGCCAATGGCATAGTTGCGCTCAGCTGGGGAGAACTTCCGGGAGAAGAAACTGCAAGGATGTAAATGGCCATCTTTAGCCCTCTGAGATAACACCGCTCCTACTCCAACGGAGGAGGCATCCACCTCTAGGATGAAAGGAGAGTCGATGTCAGGCTGTTTCAGGACAGGCGCAGAGATGAACCTCTGTTTTAAAAGATGAAAAGCTTGCATGGCTTCTTCAGACCACTTGGACGGGTTAGCACCCTTCTTGGTGAAAGCAGTAATAGGCGCCACAATGGTGGAAAAGTCTCGTATAAACTTTCGGTAATAATTGGCGAACCCTAAGAACCTCTGGACCCCTTTGAGGGTTAAGGGTACCGGCCAATTCTGAATTGCTTGTAGTTTCTCAGGATCCATCTCTAGTCCGGAACCGGACACAATGTACCCTAGAAACGGAATGGACTTGACTTCAAAGACGCATTTTTCTAATTTGCAATAGAGATGATTGACACGGAGACGGGACAGAACCTCTTTAACCCAAAAACGATGTTCCTCTAAATCGTTGGCAAAAATGAGGATATCGTCTAGATAGACCACGACATGACGGTATAGAATGTCTCTGAAGATCTCATTGACAAAATGCTGGAAGACAGCTGGAGCATTGCTCAATCCGAAGGGCATGACGAGGTACTCATAATGTCCGTCACGGGTGTTAAAGGCGGTCTTCCACTCGTCACCCTCACGGATCCGGATGAGATTGTATGCACCTCGCAAGTCCAGCTTTGTAAAGATGGTAGCTCCGCTAACTCTGTCAAAGAGCTCAGTAATCAGGGGTAAAGGATAACGGTTCTTGATGGTAATGTCGTTCAAACCTCTGTAGTCGATGCACGGCCGCAGACCACCATCTTTCTTTTTTACAAAAAAGAAGCCTGCGCCGGCTGGGGAAGAAGAAGGTCGAATGAACCCCTTTGCTAGGTTCTCTTTAATGTATTCCTCCATAGAATGCGTCTCAGGCAGAGACAACGGATAAGTTCGGCCTCGAGGTGGAACCTTCCCTGGAACGAGATCAATCGGGCAGTCCCATTCTCTATGAGGAGGAAGGATATCAGCAGAAGCTTTACTGAACACATCCGTGAAATCTTGATATGGAGGAGGTGGAACATCAGACGACCTGGGGGAGGAAGAACAGACAGGCAATACTTTAAACAAACATGTCTCTGCACAGGAGGAACCCCATGCCAGGATTTGCGTAGTCGTCCAATCAATTGTAGGATTGTGAAGACGGAGCCATGGAAGGCCCAGGACCACAGGATGTGTGGCTCTTGGAATCACTAAAAGTGAAATAAGTTCGGAATGAAGAACTCCCACTCTCAGACGAACTGGTAGAGTCCTTAGAGCAATAACAGTATCAAAAATTTTACTGCCATCCACGGCAGTTAAGGAAAAGGAGGAAGGAAGTCTCTCGGTGGGTAGGGACCACCGTTTAACATAGGCTTCAGTAATAAAGTTCCCAGCTGCTCCGGAATCAAGGAGAGCAATGACGTTCCGATAACGTTGAGCAACTTGAAGCGAGACTGGGAGATTACAATCATGAGGAGATGGAGAGGAGATCATTACTCCTAGCCGGCCCTCTCCTGGGCGAGCTAGGGTTTGGAGTTTTCCCGGACGTTCGGGACAGGCATTGATGGTGTGAGACGGAGCTGCACAGTAAAGACAAAGAGACTCAGAGAGACGTCTTCGGCGCTCAGCAGGAGTTAAACGGGAACGGCCAATTTGCATGGGCTCATCTTTAGATGGTGACAGTTGACGAGGAGGAGGAGCAGAAGATTTTGGAGCAGATGATCTTCCATGCTCAGTTGCTCTCTCTCTGAAACGTAAATCAACTTTCGTGCAGAGTGAGATTAGCTCATCTAACTTAGAAGGTAAGTCTCTGGTAGCTAACTCATCTTTAATAAGCTCAGATAAGCCATGCCAGAATGCAGCATACAGGGCCTCGTCGTTCCATGCCAGTTCGGATGCCAGGATCTGGAACTGTATCAGATATTGTCCTACAGTACGTGACCCCTGGCGTAAACGGAGAATCTCGGATGAAGCTGAGGTTACCCGGCCTGGCTCGTCGAAGATGCGCCTGAATGTTGACACGAATGCAGTGTAAGAAGATAGCAGGGTGTCGGACCTCTCCCATAACGGTGATGCCCAGTCAAGGGCGGAGCCACTGAGAAGAGAGATGATGTAGGCAATTTTTGTACGGTCACTGGGAAAATTGCCAGGTTGTAGCTCAAACTGAATCTCACACTGGTTGAGAAATCCCCTGCAGAATCTTGGAGATCCGTCAAATTTTGCTGGCGTTGGAAGATGAAGACGTGGAGCAGAAATGGGTAAGGTGGGTGGGGTTATAGCTGGAGTCACTGTGGTTGACGCACCAGATGCGCCTGATCCACGGAGAGTTGTCTGAATCCCATCCAGCCGAGTAGAGAGATCCTGGAGACAGCGGATGATGTGGCCCTGTGCAGCCTCCTGATGTTCTAGTCGGGCTGCCAGTTCTTGCATCGGCCTGGCCGCTTGATCCTGGTCTCCGGCTGGATTCATTAGGTCAGTGCTTACTGTCACAACTGAGGGCCTGAGCTGACGGGAGGCAGCCTCAGTTGTAGGGGCTGAGATGTACCGGAACCTGGGAGGTTGTATCAGACCCCTGGACATGTAAGTAACATGAATAATAACTGCCCGAAGGCGTGACCACGACAACTTGGATAAAAGTCAATGATGTTTATTATGACAACTCCGCAACACAGCAGCAGTAAAAGAAAACGTAAAAGTCAGCAAATAATAAATACAGTTCCTGGGTACTACAGGATGGCAGGAGCCACAGGGCACTGGTAGTGTGAGATAGTTCTTATGATCTTCTAGATGGAAAGTCCTTACCAGGCCCGACTGTAGCAATGGAGATAACCCAGGATTGTGCCAGCTGGTGTTCCAGGAAAAGCTGGGTTGCTGAAGGTAAAACAGCTGCTGTGGATACTGGCTGGAACCAGACTGTTGTTAGCACGGAGTGGATACTGGCTGGAACCAGTTAAATAATAAATGAACTTGGGAGCGATGAAATATGAACTGAAATGTAGAACTTGAGAGCGGAGAAATAATAATACCGGTGGAGAGTGGTAAAGTGTAGAAAGGACACCGGCCCTTTAAGGGAAGCTGTACTCTGCTGAAAGCTGAGCTGGAAGCAGGTAATGTTGTAGCTGGAAACAGATGAATCCACAATGGATTGGAGAGTCAGGCTACACCGCAGGTGGAATGCTGGTGCGGGTCTCTATGGTGGAAGTCTTGAGACAGGAGCTGGAACCTGGAAGACAATCACAGGAGAGAGACAAACAGGAACTAGGTTTGACAACCAAAGCACTGACGCCTTCCTTGCTCAGGCACAGTGTATTTATACCTGCAGCAAGGAAGGGATTGGCTAGGCAATTATGCAGATTAACAATACTGACAACAGATTGGAGGAAATGATCAGCTGACAGAATCCAAGATGGCTGCGCCCATGCAGACACTTGGAGGGAAGTTTGGTTTGTAATCCATGTGGTAATGAAAACAGTAATGGCGGCGCCGGCCACTGGAGACAGGAGACGCCAGGCTGACAAGTGCACATCCAACCACGCGGACACAGCGGAGGCCGCGGCTGACGTAATCGCCACTCTGACACTCTGCATGCAGAAGCTCAGGGACGGCGGCGGAGGCCGCGGGAGACGCCATGCCAGATGTAATATGGCGTTACTGTGACAGCGTCTCAGAGAGACAGGAGAGGATACAGGAATGTACACATCAGGATAACAGAAGGGATCCGGTCCTGGAGCGCTGAGCCAGCCTTAGGAGGCATCTGATGGGTAAGAAATGGCGTCCAGATACCCGGATCGTGACAGTATAGAGTCAAGGGGAGAGGTATTAGAGTAGGCAGATGAAAAGAGTGCAGATACTTCATCTTCATTTGTAGGATCAAAGGAAGAGAAGGTGTTAGAGGGTTCAGGCAGGGAATTGAGCAGGTCACTTGCTGTGGAAGAGCATACCATTTCATTTCGGATCTTGTCAATCTTGTCCTTGAAATAGGAAGCAAGATCTTGCGCACTGACAGTGGCAGGTGGGTTAGGTGAGGGAGGGACAAGAAGTGATTTAAATGTATTAAAAAGTCGCTTGGGGTTAGAGGCTTGAGCAAAGATGAGAGATAGAAAATATGTTTGTTTGGCAGTGTCCAGAGCATTACGATAAGAGTGGTAGGTGGTCTTATATGTGAGAAAGTCACTTGAACTACGAGATTTACGCCACTGGCGTTAAACTTTATGTGACAGTTTTTGTAAGTGTCTAGTGTATTTAGAGTGCCACGGTTGACATCTAAGTCTACGTGGAGTGTGATGGGTAGCTGGAGCCACTACATCAAGTGCTGTTTCTAGAGTTTGGTTAAGGTGTGACACAGCAGTCTCTGGAGAGGTGAATGTAGAAATTGGTGAGAGTAGTGGTTGCAGAGAGGTAGATAGTTGTTGAAAATTAATAGCGTTAATATTTCTGCGGGTAAGAGGTGTTCTTGTAGACTTTAGGGACATGGAGTTTGAAGTAATGGAGGAGAGCATGCATGTGATAAGGTTGTGATCTGAGAGAGGGAAAGGAGTGTTAGTGAGTTCAGAAACAGAGCATAGTCTGGTGATTACAAGATCAAGGCAGTGGCCCTCCTGATGAGTAAGGGGAGTCAGTCCATTGGGAGAGGCCAAGAGAGGAGGTTAGAGAGAGTAGTTTAGAGGCATGGGGAGATTGTGGACTGTCAATAGAGAGATTGACAGTCCACAAGTAAGAGGGTGAGCTGCCTCATGGAACCGCAGGGGAAAGGGGGCAGAGTGATTAGGACGGGTCATAAAGATAAGAGAGATGAGAAGTAAAATTGAAAAGAAATGGAAATAAAAGGGATAGAAGAAGCAAAAAGATAAATAATGAATGGAGATAGGAATGAATACACAAAACTTTGATTAGAGGTTACTCTCTGAAAATGGGAGGCGCCAGGGCTGGAAAAGGGAGGAGGAATGATTAGAGAGGGACGGAGTCAGGATTAATCCTTACACCGCCTCCACAAAACAAAAGTCTACATCCGCCCCTGCTGTTGAGAAGTTGTGGCAGCAAAGCCAAACCAGGGGGTATATTTACAAAGATTCGTGTTTTTGCCGTTTTGAAGGGTGTTTGAACTCGAATGGTATCGGGTGCATTTTACTGCAACTTTTTGAATCCTGATACGATCATTCACTAAGTTGCCGACTTTTCCCAATTCGTATTTTCCGATGTCGATGTGATTCGTAATGTTAGGCAGTGTTTTACGGGAGTGATGAGTAAAACACTGCCTGACAAAACACAAGGAATCCCGGCCGGATCTGTGAGATCCGTGCAGGTCTTCATTGTGTACCTTAAAAAGGTGTTTTAAGTAGTAAAAAATCCGAAAAAAATTGCGTGGGGACCCCCCTCCTAAGCACAACCAGCCTCGGGCTCTTTGAGCCGGTCCTGGTTGACAAAATATGGAGAAAAAAATGACAGGGGTTACCCCATATTTCATCAACCAGCACCGGGCTGTGCGCCTGGTCCTGGTTCCAAAAATATGGGGGACAAAAAGCGTAGGGGTCCCCCGTATTTTTGAAACCAGCACCGGGCTCCACTAGCCAGGTACATAATGCCACAGCCGGGGGACACTTTTATACTGATCCCTGCGGCCCTGGCATTACATACCCAACTAGTCACCCCTGGCCGGGGTACCCTGGAGGAGTGGGAACCCCTTAAATCAAGGGGTCCCCCCCCTCCAGCCACCCAAGGGCCAGGGGTGAAGCCCGAGGCTGTCCCCCCCATCCAAGGGTGGCGGATGGGGGGCTGATAGCCATGTGTACAAAATGTGAATATTGTTTTTAGTAGCAGTACTACAAGTCCCAGCAAGCCTCCCCCACAAGCTGGTACTTGGAGAACCACAAGTACCAGCATGCGGTTGAAAACCTGGACCGCTGGTACCTGTAGTACTACTACTAAAAAAATACCCCCAAGAAAACAGGACACACACACCGTGAAAGTATTAGTTTATTACATACATGCACACCTCCATACATACATACTTACCTATGTTCCCACGAGGCTCGGTCCTCTTCTCCATGTAGAATCCTTGGGGGACCTGTGAAAAAAAATTATACTCACATAATCCAGTGTAGATTGTGTCCAAAGTATAATCCACGTACTTGGCAAAACAAAAAAACGGAAACCCGACCACGCACTGAAAGGGGTCCCATGTTTACAAATTGTTAATAAGCAGCTCCCAAATGGCACCACTGGAGTGCCAAATGGTTAATAGACTACAAAAAGATATAAGAATATATCAAGGGAGCGCTTGCAAAGAGTAGATTAAAAAATGTATTAGTTACACCTTACAGATATAACAATTAAAACAATACAACAATATGTAGCATATTGGTTGACATATAGCCTACAAACAATGATGAATAGCTGTGTTGAATTAAGTATAACTGACACAATCGTCTCTAGAAGTGACGTTTTGAAGTATCCTTGTGATGGTAATATATTACTTAGTGCTGTCCTTTTGAATAAGGATATAAGAGGCACGTGATTTGCAAAGTTCATGTGAGAGACAGGACTGGAAAGACTTTTGAGACTGTAGGGCAGATGTATGAAGCCTGGAGGGGTGGTATTCATGTGACCGGTGGTCAGAGGACCGACGGTCACATGACCTCCACCAACATCCCGCCCCCTCAGTATACCGACGGTCGGCATGCCAACCAACAGGGACTATTTCCACTCGTGGGTGTCCACGACATCCATAGAGTGGGAATAAATCACCACTGAATCCGCAGCGTGGCGAGCGCAGCGAGGCCGCAGGGGGCTTGCTGCACTCGCCCCTCCCCGCCGGTATCCCAGCCATACCACACCCAGCCTGTAGAAGTGATAAAGCAGTGATAAGTGGAAGGTGCTAACGCACCAGCCAATCAGCTCCTAACTGCCAATTTACATATTGTAGCTGATTGGCTGGTGCGGTATTACCTTGCACTTATCACTGCTTTATCACTTCGCCAGGCTTAATACATCTGTCCCTTTGTGATGCAAACTAGCTGCCCTATCAGATAGAGATCAAGCAGTGAGCTAGTGCCCTAATAATGACGTCATCGCGCACCGCACAGCAAAGGTCCCCTCCATGAAGGGAAACTAGACGTGTAGCGTCTGGTTCCCTTCACAGTGGGGGACCAGCGGGAGGCACAGCGGTGGGGGGCACAGTAGCGGATCTTGCCATTGTGCGGCGCCCTCCGGAAGGCGGCGCCCCGGGCAACAGTCCTGCTTGCCCATGGCAAGATCCGCTACTGTTTGGATGGGTTATATTGTTTTTGTGCAGGGTGAATAGTGCTGCTTTATTTTTACACTGCAATTTAGATTTTAGTTTGAGCACACCCCACCCAAATCTAACTCTCTCTGCACGTTTTATCTGCTCCACCTGCAGTGCACATGATTTTGCACATTTGCTAACAAATTTGCTGCTGTGATCAGATCTGAATTACCCCCTAGGTTGTTTGTAACTTTGTTAATTTATATTGAATGCTGCAAGCAAAGCTTCATTTTCATTTATTCACTGGAAAAACTGTCTTTGGATTCTGATTAAGCACCTAGAGCAGTGATTCTCAAACTTTTTAACTTTTTTCGCACCCTTACCGGGATATTCAATTAGCCCCGTCACTGTCGGGTGATAAGTCTCGCCAGGGGGGGCGGGCTATCTAATTGGCCCCGATATTGGTGCGTGCCGTGGCTTATCGGGGATTTTGTTTCACCTGCCTCTGGCGAAGCAAAATCCCCGATAACAGCTTTTTTTCGGATGAAAACTGGGCTATTTCACCCGTTAACACACGGGTTTCACTGAACCTGTGTGTTTACGGGTATAAAAGCACGTTTTACCGGCTGAGCTAATCGAATAGCCCAACTGCAGCACCCGAAGAAACATTGGGGTTTTTACTGCCGAAGCCTCTTTGGGGCAAATTGATTATCCCCTTTAGTGTTTCATCAGTTTTTTCGCGTCACCCCTAGGCCAATATATACCTAACTTTATATACCAACAACTAGTAGCCAATAGAAAGATAAAAATAAATAAGTTGCTGACAGCCTGACTGCCAGCATAATAAAGTTTTACTTATGTTCCTGGTGCAGTGTATATGACGTCTCACTGCTCGATGGCAAATTAATAGAATTCACATTTGATTAATAGAAATATTGCACCCCAGGCTGCCTCAATACTAAATTAATAGCATTCACATATAAAAAATAAACCTATCTCCCCTTTCCGCAAGCACGTATTGTACACCAACTTTTCAACTCGCATATAAGAAAAAGTCTTACTTCCCCTGAAACTTAGGATAGTATTAAATTACTGGCACCTAATTCATCCCACCAAAACTAAATAACCATAGCTGAGACCCTACTATTAAACAGTAACAGTAAACAGCCACCACCTCAAATAAATAGCCCCATAAATAAACAACTACCTCACACCCACCATTAGAGTATTCACAGCTAGTGAAGAGGAGCAGGCAGCAGAAAGTAAGTGTGGACTAGGGAGTTACAGGGAGAGGGGCTGGAGAGGCACAGGGTGGAAGGGTGTCCTGAATACCTAAGGATTGCAGTGTTTCTATGAGGAGAGAGTGATCAACAGTGTCAAAAGCAGCAGAGAGATCAAGGAGAATAAGTAGAGAGTAATGGCCTTTAGATTTAGCAGTAACCAAATCATTCACTACCTTAGTCAGTGCTGTCTCTGTGGAGTGTTGGGCATGAAATCCTGACTGAAGTGGGTCCAGTAAGCTCTATGAGTTAAGCAAGTGTGTGAGGCGAGTGTAGGCAAGTCTCTCAAGTAGCTTGGAGGGGCATGAGGGTCAGAATTATTTTTTTCAGAATGGGAGTAATCACTGCATGCTTGTACAGAGAAGTAAAGATACCAGTAGACAGAGAGATTACAGATTTTAGTTAAGGTTGGGATGAGCACAGCAGACAGAGCTTTACTAATTTGTGAGGGTATAGAGTCAAAGGGAGAGGTAGTAGAGTAGGCAGATGAGAAGAGTGCAGATACTTCATCAAATGAAGAGAATGTGTTAGAAGGTTCAGGAAGGGAATTGAGCAGGTCACTGGCTGTGGAGGAGCATACCATTTCATTTCGGATCTTATCAATCTTGTCCTTGAAATAGGAAGCAAGACCTTGCGCACTGATAGTGGATGGTGGGTTGGCTGAGGGAGGTACAAGAAGTGATTTAAATGTATTAAAAAGTCACTTGGGGTTAGAGGCTTGAGCAGAGATGAGAGATTGGAAATATGTTTGGCAGTGTCCAGGGCATTACGATAAGACGGTCTTATATGTGAGAAAGTCACTTGAACTACGAGATTTACGCCACTTGCGTTCTATTTTACGTAAGAGTCTTTGTAGGTGTCTGGTGTATTTAGAGTGCCATGGTTGACATCTAAGCCTACGTGGAGTGTGATGTGTAGCCGGAGCCACTTCATCGAGTGCTGTTTCTAGAGTTTGGTTAAGGTGTGATACAGCAGTCTCAGGAGAGGTGAATGTAGAAATTGATGAGAGCAGTGGTTGCAGTGAGGTAGATAGTTGTTGAAAATTAATTGTGTTAATATTTCTGCGGGTTAGAGGAGGCTTGGTAGACTTCATGGACATTGAGTTTGAAGTAATGGAGGAGAGCATGCAGGTGATAGGGCTGTGATTTGAGAGAGGGAAAGGAGTGTTAGTGAGTTCAGAAACAGAGCATAGTCTGGTGAATACAAGATAAAGGCAGTGGCCCTCCTGATGAGTAGGGGAGTCAGTCCATAGGGAGAGGCCAAGAGAGGAGGTTAGAGAGAGTAGTTTGGAGGCATGGGGAGATTGTGGACTGTCAGTAGAGATATTGAAATCGCCCATAATGATGGTGGAGATGTCAGAGGATAAAAAGTGAGGGAGCCAAGCAAAAAAATCTTCCAGAAACTTTTTGGGTTGCCCAGGTGGGCTGCAACACGCAGAGAGAAAGGGGTGAAAATCCTAATAGAATGTACTTCAAATGATGTAAATGCGAGTGAATGAACAGGTGGTAAAACGATGTGTGTGTAAGATTTGGAATGTAATATTCCAACCCCACCTGCTTTACGGTTACCAGGCCTGGGGGTGTGTGTGAAGTGGAGGCCACCATGTGACAGTGCTGCAGGGGAGGCAGTGTCTGATTGTGTGAGCCATGCTTCTGTTATAGCTAGCATATTGAGTTTTTTTTTAAATGAAAAGGTCATGAATAGATGTTAATTTGTTGCAAATGGAGCGTGCATTCCATAAAGCACATTTTAGTGACTTGGAGGGAGATGGGAGACTTAGGTTTGTTGGATTTATATTCCATTGTGAATCAGCTGAATGTGAGCATGGTATGTAGATGGGACCTGGATTTGGGGATATGTCACCAGCTAGTAGAAGCAGAAGAAGAGAGAGATAGGTATAGTTGGGGGAGGTGTGTGATAGTTTCTTATGGTGACAGGTTGAGGATGTTACAGTTAGTGTACATAGATAGGTTACAAGCTGATGGGTGTTAGTAAGAGAGGAGTGGATTAATGAGGCTGCAATGTGCACAGAGCAATGAATTACAGGAATAGTAAAGGATGTTGCCATGTTATAGAGGATACCATGAAGTGCTATTAGAAAAAACAGTTTGTGATACATGGTGTTTTTTAATTAAAAGTATAGATAGTTAGGTAAGTGCATAAGGAAAATGCAAATTAAATGGTGAAATTACCTGGTTTCCAATGTTTTTCAATGTTTGTTCAACTGTTGGTTTAACTGTTATTTTAAAATTTTCCTAACTTTGTAATTTCCTCACTTCGTATATTTCCACACTCAGACAACTGGTGAAATCATTATTAGAATGTTGTTCAGTCATGTTAGGAATTACAATTCATTGTAACTTATTGCTTTATCGTTTACCCCTATGGCTAATTGCCAAGATACTATACTCACAATTTGTAATACCATTGTTATTGTTTATTTGGTATTTTGTAGGATTTCTTTGATGCATTTGACATATTATTCTTACTGTATCGCATAGAATTCAATAAAATTGTTTTTCAAATAATGCGTTTCAAACCAGGTATACACAGAGCAGTAGAAGCAGATTAAGGAAGGGGCCCCTTTAAGACCTCCTTCCGGGCTCCCTCCCCTCCAGCCAACTGCTGAGCACTAGTAGACTTTAGCGCTGTGCTAGAGCCTATTGCACTTGCGCAGGTCTAGATGAAAATGGTGCAGTGGCCATTTTCCTGGCGATTTCTCTACTGTGCATGCGCAAAATGCCGGGAAAATGGCCACTACAACATTTTCTCTGTGATTTTGCAGAGCAGCTGCTGCCGTTGCACGACTCTGGAAAGGTAAGTATTGAAGAATATGAGAGCAGGGTGTGCGGTATGGGACCCCTTGGACAAATGGGTCCGTGTCCACTGCACAGGTTATTTATTATTTATTAACAGTTTCTTATATAGTGCAGCATATGCCGTTGCACTTTACAATTGGAATTCCCGTGACATGGTCATTCTCCATTATGACTCTGGTGAAGTATTTTGGAATACCCAATCCAAAATTGTGTATTGAGTTAAGCCGAATCCCTTTCCTATCTCCATCATACAGTTTACTGTTTTCATTATTAGAACTATTGACCTGGATCATTGCTTGGTTCGTCAATCAAGAGAAAATAGGAAGGAAGTGCTATGTGTGGTCATGGAGAGCATACGGACAACACGTCAGTGTTCGTTATCTGTCCATACTGGTATGCGGGGAGAAACCATGAGAGTAAGTGTATAGCTCTCTCTCTCTCTCTCTCTCTCTCTTCTCACGATGACTCGAGTCACTTGACTATTGTGTCAGCAGTCCAGAACATCATGCTAAATGCTGTATTTGAATCCTTCGAATGGGATTCTGTGTGGATTTTTCCACTTGTTAGAGATATTATATACAGGTTGAGTATCCCTTATCCAAAATGCTTGGGACCACAGGTATTTTGGATATGGGATTTTTCCGTATTTTGGAATAATTGCATACCATAATGAGATATCATGGTGATGGGACCTAAATCTAAGCACAGAATGCATTTATGTTACATATACACCTTATACACACAGCCTGAAGGTCATTTTAGCCAATATTTTTTATAACTTTGTGCATTAAACAAAGTGTATCTATATTCACACAATTCATTTATGTTTCATATACACCTTATACACACAGCCTGAAGGTCATTTAATACAATATTTTTAATAACTTTGTGTATTAAACAAAGTTTGTGTACATTGAGCCATCAAAAAACAAAGGTTTCACTATCTCACTCTCACTCAAAAAAGTCCGTATATCGGAATATTCTGTATTTCGGAATTTTTGGATATGGGATACTCAACCTGTATTATTATAATATCATCATCATCATCATCATCATCAATGTATGCCCCTGACCCAGTGGAACTAACAATGTAAATTCTCAAACACAAGCGTAAATTCCATCCAAAGTGTAAAGACAGGAAGTGTTCACCTCTTCGCCTTTACTTGTACTCTGCCACCCCTGGGACATATGTACTTGGTTGTACAGTCTTACTTACAGTGGACTTGTGTGGCAGGGAGTAAACAGGAGACAGTAGTAATACAAAGTATAGGAAGTATGGGAAATCAGATTGCAGGTAGCAGTACAGACATAGCGATCCAGAAAGGGACAAGACAATAGGCTGTGATTGCTGCAATGCAGATCCAGGAGAAGGTCAGAAGAATGAGGAAGGTACATAGCAATGGGCATAGTCAGTCCCAGGCACAAGGTTAGTAACAGCAAGCAAACAGATAATAACAAGCAGGGGATTGGAATGAGTAATAAAACTTGTAACTGGCACCATACTATAACACTGCTGGGTATAGGAAGGACAGGCAGCCAGTGGGGAGCCAATGATGAACTGAGTCCCCCTCCCCCTCTCATAGGCACAAGTACGGTCATAGCATACATGAAACGTCCCCCTTATTACTGTACCTCTGTCATAACACACCTAAAACGCCATCGTTTTGCTGAGTGAGCAGGGTCAGGGATTGCGGCCTAATGTCACTCTTTAGTAATTACCGCTTTCGTTTCTCCAGAATATAAACTAATATTTCATAATTTATTGACATTATTATTATTTTTTACTCTTTCTCAGTTTCATATAATCGACGACCAAAACCACAAAGGACGCGACAAAGCGATTGTATTCCCAGCACATACCACCATAGCGTTTAGTATATTTGATCTGTACATTCACCTGGATGGTCACTTTGGTAAGTCCTGTTTGGTTTGCTATAAAATGACTGTGTGAATTAAGGCTATATACTGAGAATCACATCGCACTATATAACTATCTTATGTTATATTACAGGGTGAGTAGGGGTATTAGCAGGTGATGCACTATTATGGTATCCGTTTGGATGGTCGACCATGTTATGGTCGACAGTCATTAGGGCAACCACTATTGGTCGACATTGACATGGTCAACATGGACACATGGTCTACACATGAAAATGGTCGACACATGAAAAGGTCGACGTGAGTTTTTCACATTTTTCTTCTTTTGTGGAACTTTTTCATACTTTACGATCCACGTGGACTACGATTGGTAACGGCAAGCTGTGCCGAGCGCAGCTAGGCACCTTGCCCAAAGCATGGCGAGTGAAGCGAGCTATGCGAGGGGATGCGGTGCACTAATTGAGGTTGCCCATCACTTTACGCAAAAAACAACACAAAAGAAAAAACCTCATGTCGATCTTTTCATGTGTCGACCATTTTCATGTGTTGACCTTTTGTCCATGTAGAACATGCCAATGTCGACCAATAGTGTTCGACCTAATGACTGTTGAGCATAACATGGTCGACCATTCATACCGGAACCCACTAATATATATAGATGCACCTTCTCAGTCATTTCTAATTCATGTTTATATGTTATGTTTATACTGTGCTATCCCACAGGGGTTCCAGACACTGGATAGACAGTGTCTAGTTAGACAGTCAATAGGTTGACCTCATGTGGTCAACATGCAATAGGTCAATGTGATCAGATGGTCAATATGGTCAAAAGGTCAACAGGTAAAAGGTCAACTGTGTCTAAAGTCAACAGGTACAAAAGGTTGCCATGATAATGGTCAACACAAGTTTTTTTTCAACTTTTGCTTCATTTACCATTCACGCGTACTACGATTGGAAATAGTAACCTTGCCAGAAGCGAGCCTCGTGAGGGTAAATGTTACACTAATTGTGGTGAGATATGATTAAACATACAAAATGACACCCCAAACATGGTTAAAAAAACACACCTTGTGTCGACCTTTTTTATGTCGACAGTTAAATGTTGACCTTTTGATCCTGCTGGCCTTTTGTACCTGTCGACTTTAGACACAGTTGACCTTTTGACCCTGTCGACCTTTTGCATGCAGACCATAATGGGGTTGACCTATCTGTTTACTGTAGATCTATTGATACAGACCCATCCCACAGATGATGATGATGATGATTATTATTATTATTAATATTATGGGGTGTATTCAATACCTGTTGGAAACTGCCATTTTGTCGGAAAGATGGCAGTTTCCGACAGGTTTAGGTCAGAAAGGGTTCCGACCTATTCAATGCCGGCTGCTTTCTACCGACAAGTTAGGAATTCCCAACTTGTCGGAAACACGTAGATTGTCGGATTAGCGTGTTCTGTGGCCAAATCCGACAGGTTTTGGCCTCGGTTCCGACAATGTCAATCCAACTTTTTTTTTTTACCAGCCAATCAGCTTCTGCCTTACAGGCTGTGTTTGAAACATGAAGGAGCTGATTGGTTGGTACTTTCTCTCACAAGTTTATCTCTCTCCAAGTTTTGACAAATACCCCCTAAGTTTTGTGGTTAAACATGTGTGTATACGTTAGAGATGAGCGGGTTCGGTTCGTCGAGATTCGAACCCCCCCGAACTTCACCTATTTTGCACGGGTCCGAGGCAGCCTCGGATCTTCCCGCCTTGCTCGGTTAACCCGAACGCGGCCGAACGTCATTATCCCGCTGTCGGATTCTCGCGAGATTCGTATTCTATATAAAGAGCCGCGCGTCGCCGCCATTTTCACTCGTGCATTGGAGATTTAACGGAGAGGACGTGGCTACGTTCTCTGCCTGAAAAGCTCCATATCTGTGCTCAGTGTGCTGCAAATATCTACGTTCTCTGCCTGAAAAGCTCCATATTTGTGCTCAGTGTGCTGCAAATATCTGTGCTCAGTGTGCTGCATTTTGGTGACCGACAGTATATAGTTGTACAGTACAGTAGGCCATTGCTGTATCTTGCAGCTCTGTGTCACTGCAAGTATCCATTCCATATCTGTGCTGCATTTTTGTGAGCAGTATATATAGTAGTACAGTGTAGCATTTTGGTGACCAACAGTATATAGTCGTACAATACAGTAGGCCATTGCTGTATCTTGCAGCTCTGTGTCACTGCAAGTATCCATTCCATATCTGTGCTGCATTTTTGTGAGCAGTATATATAGTAGTACAGTGCAGCATTTTGGTGACCAACAGTATATAGTTGTACAGTACAGTAGGCCATTGCTGTATCTTGCAGCTCCGTGACACTGCAAGTATCTATTCCATATCTGTGCTGCATTTTTGTGAGCAGTATATATAGTAGTACAGTGCAGCATTTTGGTGACCAACAGTATATAGTTGTACAGTTGGCCATTGCTGTATCTTGCAGCTCCGTGTCACTGCAAGTATCCATTCCATATCTGTGCTGCATTTTTGTGAGCAGTATATATAGTAGTACAGTGCAGCGTTTTGGTGACCAACAGTATATAGTTGTACAGTACAGTAGGCCATTGCTGTATCTTGCAGCTCCGTGTCACTGCAAGTATCTATTCCATATCTGTGCTGCATTTTTGTGAGCAGTATATATAGTAGTACAGTGCAGCATTTTGGTGACCAACAGTATATAGTTGTACAGTACAGTAGGCCATTGCTGTATCTTGCAGCTCCGTGTCACTGCAAGTATCTATTCCATATCTGTGCTGCATTTTTGTTAACAGTATATATAGTAGTACAGTGCAGCATTTTGGTGACCAACAGTATATAGTTGTACAGTTGGCCATTGCTGTATCTTGCAGCTCCGTGTCACTGCAAGTATCCATTCCATATCTGTGCTGCATTTTTGTGAGCAGTATATATAGTAGTACAGTGCAGCGTTTTGGTGACCAACAGTATATAGTTGTACAGTACAGTAGGCCATTGCTGTATCTTGAAGCTCCGTGTCACTGCAAGTATTCATTCCATATCTGTGCTGCATTTTTGTGAGCAGTATATATAGTAGTACAGTGCAGCATTTTGGTGACCAACAGTATATAGTTGTACAGTACAGTAGGCCATTGCTGTATCTTGCAGCTCCGTGTCACTGCAAGTATCTATTCCATATCTGTGCTGCATTTTTGTGAGCAGTATATATAGTAGTACAGTGCAGCATTTTGGTGACCAATAGTATATAGTTGTACAGTTGGCCATTGCTGTATCTTGCAGCTCCGTGTCACTGCAAGTATCCATTCCATATCTGTGCTGCATTTTTGTGAGCAGTATATATAGTAGTACAGTGCAGCGTTTTGGTGACCAACAGTATATAGTTGTACAGTACAGTAGGCCATTGCTGTATCTTGAAGCTCCGTGTCACTGCAAGTACTCATTCCATATCTGTGCTGCATTTTTGTGAGCAGTATATATAGTAGTACAGTGCAGCATTTTGGTGACCAACAGTATATAGTTGTACAGTACAGTAGGCCATTGCTATTGATATAATAATATTACTGGTATATAATTCCACACATTAAAAAATGGAGAACAAAAATGTGGAGGGTGAAATAGGGAAAGATCAAGATCCACTTCCACCTGGTGCTGAAGCTGCTGCCACTAGTCATGGCAGAGACGATTCAATGCCATCAACGTCGTCTGCCAAGGCCGATGCCCAATGTCATAGTAGAGAGCATGTAAAATCCAAAAAAACTAAAGTTCAGTAAAATGACCCAAAAATCTAAATTAAAAGCGTCCGAGGAGAAGCGTAAACTTGCCAATATGCCATTTACGACACGGAGTGGCAAGGAACGGCTGAGGCCCTGGCCTATGTTCATGGCTAGTGGTTCAGCTTCACATGAGGATGGAAGCACTCATCCTCCCGCTAGAAAACTGAAAAGAGTTAAGATGGCAAAAGCACAGCAAAGAACTGTGCATTCTTCTAAATCACAAATCCCCAAGGAGAGTCTAATTGTGTCGGCAGTTGCGATGCCTGACCTTCCCAACACTGGACGGGAAGAGGTGGCTCCTTCCACCATTGCAGGGGGCAAGTGCTGGAAGGAGCACCCACAGTCTAGTTCCTGATAGTCAAATTGAAGATGTCACTGTTGAAGTACACCTGGATGAGGATATGGGTGCTGCTGGCGCTGAGGAGGAAATTGACAAGGAGGATTCTGATGGTGAGGTGGTTTGTTTAAGTCAGGCACCCGGGGAGACACCTGTTGTCCGTGGGATGAATATGGCCATTGACATGCCTGGTCAAATTACAAAAAAAATCACCTCTTCGGTGTGGAATTATTTTAAAAGAAATGCGGACAACAGGTGTCAAGCCGTGTGTTGCCTTTGTCAAGCTGTAATAAGTAGGGGTAAGGTCGTTAACCACCTAGGAACATCCTCACTTATACGTCACCTGGAGCGCATTCATCAGAAGTCATTGACAAGTTCAAACACTTTGGGTGAAATCGGAAGCAGTCCACTGACAACTAAATCCCTTCCTCTTGTACCCAAGCTCCTGCAAACCACACCACCAACTCCCTCAGTGTCAATTTCCTCCTTACACAGGAAAGCCAATAGTCCTGCAGGCCATGTCACTGGCAAGTCTGACGAGTCCTCTCCTAACTGGGATTCCTCCGATGGATCCTTGAGTGTAACGCCTACTGCTGCTGAAGCTGCTGTTGTTGCTGCTGGGAGTCGATCGTCATCCCAGAGGGGAAGTCGGAAGAACACTTGTACTACTTCCAGTAAGTAATTGACTGTCCAACAGTCCTTTGCGAGGAAGATGAAATATCACAGCAGTCATCCTGCTGCAAAGCAGATAACTCAAACCTTGGCAGCTGTGTTGGTGTTAGACGTGTGTCCGGTATCCACCGTTAATTCACAGGGACTTAGAGAATTTCTTGAGGTAGTGTGTCCCCGGTACCAAATCCCATCTAGGTTCCACTTCTCTAGGCAGGCGATACCGAGAATGTACACAGACCTCAGAAAAAGAGTCACCAGTGTCCTAAAAAATGCAGTTGTACCCAATGTCCACTTAACCACGGACATTTGGACAAGTGGAGCAGGGCAGACTCAGGACTATATGACTGTGACAGCCCACTGGGTAGATGTATTGCCTCCTGCAGCAACAACAGCAGCAGCGGCACCAGTAGCAGCATCTCGCAAACGCCAACTCGTTCCTAGGCAGGCTACGATTTGTATCACCGCTTTCCATAAGAGGCACACAGCTGACAACCTCTTACGGAAACTGAGGAACATCATCGCAGAATGGCTTACCCCAATTGGACTCTCCTGGGGATTTGTGACATCGGACAACGCCACCAATATTGTGCGTGCGTTACATGTGGGCAAATTCCAGCACGTCCCATGTTTTGCACATACAATTAATTTGGTGGTGCAGAAATTTTTAAAAAATTACAGGGGCGTGCAAGAGATGCTGTCGGTGGCCCGAAGAATTGCGGGCCACTTTCGGCATTCAGCCACCGCGTGCCGAAGACTGGAGCACCAGCAAACACTCCTGAGCCTGCCCCTCCATCAGCTGAAGCAAGAGGTGGTAACGAGGTGGAATTCAACCCTCTATATGCTTCAGAGGATGGAGGAGCAGCAAAAAGGCCATTCAAGCCTATACATCTGCCTACGATATAGGCAAAGGAGGGGGAATGCACCTGACTCAAGTGCAGTGGAGAATGATTTCAACGTTGTGCAAGGTTCTGCAACACTTTGAACTTGCCACACGTGAAGTCAGTTCAGACACTGCCAGCCTGAGTCAGGTCATTCCCCTCATTAGGCTTTTGCAGAAGAAGCTGGAGAGATTGAAGGAGGAGCCAAAACAGAGCGATTCCGCTAGGCATGTGGGACTTGTGGATGGAGCTCTTAATTCGCTTAACCAGGATTCAAGGGTGGTCAATCTGTTGAAATCAGAGCACTACATTTTGGCCACCGTGCTCGATCCTAGATTTAAAACCTACGTTGTATCTCTCTTTCTGGCAGACACAAGTCTGCAGAGGTTCAAAGACCTGCTGGTGAGAAAATTGACAAGTCAAGCGGAACGTGACCCGTCAACAGCTCCTCCTTCACATTCTCCCGCAACTGGGGCTGCGAGGAAAAGGCTAAGAATTCCGAGCCCACCCCCTGTGATGGTGGATTCCAGTGGGGACGAATTAATACTATGTGAGGAGGGGGCTGTACACAGTGAAAGGGGTGAGGAATTGGAGGATGATGATGAGGTCGACATCTTGCCTCTGTAGAGCCAGTTTGAGCAAGGAGAGATTGATTGCTTCTTTTTTTGGTGGGGGCCCAAACCAACCAGTCATTTCAGCCACAGTCGTGTGGCAGACCCTGTGGGTGAAATGATGGGTTTGTTAAAGTGTGCATGTCCTGTTTATACAACATAAGCGTGGGTGGGTGGGCCCAAGGACAATTCCATCTTGCACCTCTTTTTTATTTTTTTTTATCTTTGCATCATGTGATGTTTGGGGCCAATTGTTATAAGTGCCGTCCTGTCTGACACTGCAGTGCCACTCCTAGATGGGCCAGGTGTTTGTGCCGCCCTCTTGGGTCACTTAGCTTAGTCATCCAGCGACCTCGGTGCAAATTTTAGGACTAAAAATAATAGTGTGAGGTGTTCAGAATAGACTGGAAATGAGTGGAAATTATGGTTATTGAGGTTAATAATACTATAGGATCAAAATTACCCCCAAATTCTATGATTTAAGCTGTTTTTAGGGGTTTTTGGGGGAAAAAACACCCGAATCCGACAAAAAAATTTCAGGGAGGTTTTGCCAAAACACGTCCGAATCCAAAACACGGCCGCGGAACCGAATCCAAGACCAAAACCAAAAATTTTTCCGGTGTACATCTCTAGTATACGTTAATAATTATATCTTTTTATACCATAGCTGTACATAAGTTGTTCTAAAATATGTGGACTCTACAGTTTTTACAGTACTGTATGTTTTGGGGTCTTCAGAATGAGAACGGTTGAGACCTCTGTTCTGGGACACTGCACATTTTCTCGATAAAGGGAAAGCAATCTTAACAAGATACGTGATTATTTTCCAGAGCTGTGTGTGTCATCTGCTTCAAAGGGAGGGTTTGAGAAACAACCCAGTAGATGTAGATCCTTTTCATTAAACGCGCTACGGAACAACTTGTACCGATCAGGCATCTTATTCACTGGTAAGAAATATGATAAGTCTTAAACCTCTCTTAAGTGATGTGCCAGTAGTAACATTATGAGATCTCCACTGCAATGTTTTACAATGCTTATTTTAAAGAAAGGCAGAAAGGAAAGGCATATCTGTATATGAATGTACAGTGGAATGATGAATATATAGTATGAAGGTCACAGACCTCTAATGAACACATTGGATGCATGAACCGTTTTATCCCAAGTCCTATCCATCAACTTCTAAATCCCAAAGTGGCCCTAAGTGTTCTTCTTTACTTTACTAACTTCAAACTCCTGACGCCTCCTACAAATTGTGCTAATGTATAAAAGTCAGACCTTTATCTCAGAGCCGTGTAACACAAAGCCATGCACTCACCGATAACATAGAATTTAACGTAAGAAAAAAAACAATCCATATTTGTCCTACTTTTCATACTGTACCTCTGGAAGATGTGAAGGGGAGGTATGACAAGAAGAGGTGGGCATGACACAAGTATACCTTGTCAAGTGAATGCAGAAATGCATATGACGGCCTTGTCCATTCAATGCTTACTGAGATAGAGTGGCTTCGTGGTCATGATTTTCGTCATCAGGCCACATGTTAGCTTATAATGCAAGTGTCATTGCAGGAGAACTGTCTGATCTCTTGGGAACCCGATGGTTTGTGTACCTCTTCGATGTTTTGAGATCTGCACTTGCGCAGGATGAGTACTGTGCATGTATAGATCATGTTCGCAGTGCCCCTTTAGCCTTAGCATGACTGACATGCTGCAGCCATCTGGGGGTGGGGAAGGGAGGGGCACGGCCAGCGTTGCGTTGCATTTTCGGGATACATCATCCCCCTTTTCTAGAGGTGCCAAGGCCAGTGTCTGTATTCTTGGACGCAACTTCACCGGCCCTGGCCGTATGAAAGCACCAGTTACTCGGATGACCGTTGTTCACGTAAAGTGATTCAATGCTGTGTCTTCAGATGCAGCAGCGGATCACATATGCCAGCAGGAGGCGTCTATATACACAAGACTCCTCCCGCGGCATTAGCATATTTTAGCACAGCTGCTGCATACAAAAGTGCAGCAGCTGTGCTACTGTGTCCATCATGCCCATGACCAGCCCATTGGGATAAATCTGCCCCTTAGTGTATGCACATAATACTAACATAATATACAATACTAACATCAAGTCTACTATGGCAAAATGTCTGTTAGTGAACATAAAGTGCTCTTGAAATGTTAAGCACATTTTTTGTACTGTTTGTGTTTTTGCACAGGAAAAAGAACAATGGACGTCATTGCTAACTCAGACTTGTACATCGATGACATATTCTCAGATTACTATGACAAAGCTGCCAGCATGACCGATATCTCCACCACGTACATGCGGGAAGGTGCCCACACTCGTGTTAACCTCCTGAACAATAACATTCCCAAGGGGCCATGCGCTCTGTGTGGCATGGGCAACTCCAAGAGAGAAACGGTGTACGGCTGCTTCGAGTGCTCATTCAACGGACAGAAGTACGTCAGGCTGCACGCTGTGCCGTGCTTTGACCTCTGGCATAAAAGACTGAAGTAAGAGTTGGAAGCGAAGCAATTGTGCCCCTTGGTTATATCTCAGGTGTAACTGTGCCACAGTCCTTACCACATATATGCAAAATGGACACCGTCCTAATTATCCCAACTGTGCAAGTTGTTCCAACACCATGCTGTGTAATGGCTAATGCTTCCGATGGCCAATAAACTGACAGTGTCAAATGTATTTGTAAAGTCCAAATCACACAAAAAGATCAGTATGCATAGACGCAAAACAGCGCTTTAGATGTACAAAAAGTCAAACGCAATGACTATTGCAGTATAAAAAGAGCTGTTTGCTCCACGTGTGATTGCACAGGAATGCCATGTGTCATACATCAGTGGTAATGAGCATGCCCACTACACCAACATACTTAAGAGGAACGCCTTAAGTTTTTTCGTTAACAAAGGTGCAGCGATAAAGTTGGAGGAATAAAATTGAATGTATGTAATTTGCATAATGAGACAGCTTTAGAAATAAACATAAAGAGGCCGGTGCATGCCATTTGTGTAGCGTAAAAGACAATAAACTCCTCTGAGCATGCCCAGTAAACAGGCTGCATGCATATGTGTCTAGGGAGCAGGGGCGTAACTTCATACTAGGAGCCTGGAGATAAGATAGGTTTTGGTGCCCCCCACCCTCCGCTCGCATTCAATACCAAAACCCCGTCCCAGCAGCACCCAGACATACACAGTCCCCAAGGATGCAGAGATTGTAGGGAGTGGGCAATTGCATGGGCTTGTTAGAGAGGCCCAGACTGGGTCATCTGCTAAGGGGTACATGGTCCTTCTGTGCGGCTGCCTGTGCCCCCTGTACAACTGCGAGGAGGAGGGGACGTTTGGGGGGGAGTGTGCACTCAAGAGGAAGTCTCTCCCCGTAGACACTGGCTGCTGTGGGAGGGGTCCTGCCTCCACAGATCACATCCACATTCACTTCCACACCCCAGCAGCACCCAGACAGGGAGCGGAAGGACTGCAGCACATGAGCCCTGGGCTCCCTGCTTATTCCTGCTCTGGGGCGCATAAAGCAGAAACTGGAGCAATGGAGGAGGTCAGTGTGTCCCCTTCAGGGCTGGTGCTTGGAGGTGACTGCCCTCCATTGTCTCCCGGCTAGGGAGGAGTTTGGGAGCCTGATACCCAGGCTTGCTTTATCCTGCAGAGCAATGACGGATGCCATGATGGGCGTTCTAATGTAGACAGTAAGGGTGTGCTTGAGGATATTTGAACAGAGAATGGTGTCTATTCATGAAGCAGGAAGCCTATGGCAACCAATCAGCTGCTCTTTACAATTGTATAGTATGCAAATTATAAATGTTACGTCAATGCTGATTTGTTGCCATGGGCAATCGTTCCACTGGCTGACTTCTCGCACACAGATGTGTATATGTCTGTCCAAGCCATATCATTTGACAGTGCCTGAGGGCAGGTGCAAGTACACAATGATGACAACAGTTGCCGGCACTGGCAAACTGCTTGTGATTGAGTGATGGTGGTTGTACTGCTGACACTGATAGGTGCTTTCTTCATTGCCCGTGCATATATTATGTTTTTGTATATGTGTTTTAGCTTTTTTTTTTTTCTCTGCCCCATATATCAGCTGGAGAGTTGTATCTGCTGTATTACAGGGGTGTTTTACATTTTATTGAAGCCTAATAGCTAACGGGGTTGGGTATGGGATACTGGCAGTGAGGATGCCAAAATCCAGACAGGTGCGAGCAACTAAACTAACCCTAACCCTTCCTTCTGGTAGCCTAACCCTCCCCTCCCACAGCCTAGGAAATACACAAAGGCACAAAGGTAGTTCTCTATATAAGACTAGTAGTGATCAATTGCATCACTAAATTATCTATGAGCTGATGCTGAAGTGCGCTGTATTATTATTGTCATAGTGATTTGTACATGTTTGTTTCACTTCAGTTTCCTCAAACAAGCAGAGCAAGTTTAAATAGGGTGGGGGTTATATAAACGGATCTATATGACTTGGGGGTCTATTCATGAAGCAGTGAAAAGTGTGTAGAAGTGAGCCAGTGGAGAAGTTGCTCATGGCAACCAATCAGCTGCTCTATACAATTTTATAGTATGCAAATTATAAATGTTACTTCAATGCTGATTGGGTGCCATGGACAACTTCTCCACTGTCTCACTTCTCCACACTTTTCACTGCTTCATGAATAGGCCCCTTACAACCTCTGACTGAAGCATAGTGGCAAAGCAATGACCTGTTTCTACATATATTTTTACTCCTCATACCAAAAATAACTGAATGAGCTCTAGTAGCAAATATATATTTTATTCCCACCCCATATATTGTGGTACGCAGAGTTTTAAATCCCATTGTTTTTTTTTCTATCTTTTTTTTATTTTATTTAAACCTGGACTCTGAATTGTGAACTCTGGGCCTGATTCACTATCATTTGCAAATGTGGGAACGCACGCACTGATCGATTATCGGCAGGCTGCACATGTTCTGTGAACGCATTGCGCATGCGTGAAATGCGAATTGCCACCTCAGGGAAATGTGATCGCAGTTGGATTGACATGACGTGATCGTTCGTGGGTGGTAATAACATGGCATTTGTTGCGAATGGTTGGGAAAACACAGGCATGTCATGGCCATTTTCAGGACGTATATCTAACCTTATCTGCGATCGCAGAGATGAAAAACATGGTGCCTGGTGTGACTGCAATTGAATTATCCTGAGTAGGCATGGGTCAGCCGCACCTGTCGATGGTGGTCGTTTTTGCGTATAGATTGCAATTCTGCTAATGCATACACATATTTGCAATCGCATCAGTGGGCGTCTTTTATCCTTTCTGGGCGGCTCTTCACATGCGATTTTTAGCAGTAGCATTTTTGAGAAAATTTGTAATTTCAGTCTCAATAACGATCCATAGTGAAATAGGCCTCTGTTCTGTTCCTATAGATGAAGGCTACACTAGTACCATGTGTTCACTCTGCTCATTTGCGTGGTTTTAAAAATCCATATTGTTAGACTGACACATAAATAACCCGTTCCACTCCAATAGCTTTTATACATAGATGTTTAAGTTGTTATATTATTGTTTTTTTGGTTTGTACTGTGTTTTTTTGTGACGTTTTGACATTTTTATTTCTATTAAACAGACTTTTAGGAATATCTGAAGTGTGATTCTGTTCATCTTTGTGTATTACAGCTGCAGCTTTATGATCAGGATTTGATACTGTATATTACCTACAACAGAGTTTTCTCATATTCCACCATTACAGTCCAGCTTTTAAGGATATCCAGATGGTTAAATCAAATTGAATGAGGTACTAATTAAGTCACCTTTGCTAAAATATGAATATCCTTAAAAGCTGGACTGTAATGGCGAAGTTTGGGAAATTCTGGCCTACAATATATTTAGTGTAAGCTTGGCTGAATACTATGTGCAGTCTTTCATTTACTAGAGAAGTCTATGGGGTATATTCAATAAGAGTCGGATCCATTCGACATGCATCTGTCGGAATGGATCCGACAACCCCTATTCAATAGAGTGGCCAAATCTGACTGCCGGATTTGGCCGGTGTCTGTGCGGCTGTCAGCAACTCCCCGTGTGTGAGAACACAGGGAGCTGCTGGAGCCGCACATCACGGCCGCCCAGTGCCACGCTGCAAGGTACCTGCCAGCCCCGCTCCCCGTAGCTCGCCGTCCCGCTCCCCATAGCCCGCCACACCGCTCCCCGTCTCCACACCTCAATCCAACTTTTTTTAAAGTTGGATTGAGATTGTCGGAAAAGGGAGCCAAAACCTGTGGGATTTGTCCCCGTTTCCGACAGAAGCACACAGCAAGCAAACAGTATGATATTATAGGCATTACTGAAACTTGGTGGGACGAATCTCATGATTGGACAGTCAATCTAGAGGGCTATACACTGTTTAGGAGAGACAGACTAAATAAAAAGGGTGGAGGGGTGTGTCTTTACGTAAAGCCGTTTTTAAAACCTGATATACGGGAAGATATTCGGGAGGGGACTGTAGACACTGTTGAGACATTATGGGTAGAAATTGCATGCGGGGAAAAAGGAATAAAAAAGTTAGTATTGGGTGTATGCTATAGGCCGCCTGGTATCAACGTATCTGATGAGGAATTGTTACTAAAGCAAATTGAAAGAGCAGCAGGAGTAGGAGACATAGTAGTGATGGGAGATTTTAACTATCCAGAGATAAACTGGAAAACTATTCATGTGACACTGCTAGGGGCAATATGTTTTTAAACACACTTAATGATAACTACTTAGTTCAACTAATTGAGGAACCAACTAGGTACAATGCAATCTTAGACCTGGTATTAACAAACAATGGGGATTTGGTATCAGGTATTATAGTAGGGGAACCCATAGGAAACAGCGACCACAATATGGTCACATTCAATATCAGTTTTCATAAACAACCCTATACTGGCTCAACTAGGACTCTAAACTTTAGCAAAGCGAATTTTGAAAAGATGAGGGTATTTTTCAGGGATATTGAATGGGAAGGTTTGTTTTTAGGAAAAAATACTACGGAGAAATAGGAGGTACTAAAATTCCTGCTAGCTAAAAATACACTCAAATTTATTCCTACGAGCAGCAAAAAAAGGAATAAAAATCATAAACCGATGTGGCTTAACAAAAAGATAAAGGAACTTATGGGCAAGAAAAGGAGAGCATTTAAAAAATACAAATCTGATGGGGAAGCAGAGTCATTTCAGCACTATAAGGAATGTAACAAAATATGCAAAAAGGAAATAAGAGCGGCTAAAGTAGAAACTGAAAAACTAGTTGCAAAGGAAAGCAAAGCGAATCCCAAAAAATTATTTAAATACATAGGGGGAGATGTACTAAGCCTGAAAAGTGATAAATATCACTGTGATAAAGCACCAGCCAATCGGCTCCTAACTGCCATGTCACAGGCTGTGTTTGAAAAATGACAGTTAGGAGCCGATTGGCTGGTGCTTTATTACAGTGATATTTATCACTTTTCAGGCTTAGTACATCTGGCCCATTAACAGCAAGAGATTAAAGAAGGAGAGTATAGGCCCTTTAAAAGACAAGTCAGGAGTCTTAAGCAAAAATGATAATGACATAGCGGACACACTAAATGAGTTTTTATCAACAGTATTTACTAGAGAGGACCCAATTCAGGGACTAACACATAATCTCAATAATGAGAATATCCCACTGATAGGTACTTATTTAAGCGAGGAAGTAGTCTGTGACCGATTAAAACATTTAAAGATTAATAAGTCACCAGATCCCGATGATATTCACCCAAGGATTCTAATGGAGCTTCACTCTGAACTTGCAAAACCGCTATTTTTGATCTTTAAGGATTCAGTAATATCAGGTATGGTTCCCAAAGACTGGCGTATAGCGGAAGTAGTGCCTATATTCAAAAAGGGAAGTAAAGCTGAACCAGGTAATTATAGACCAGTTAGTCTTACAACACTCGCTCAGGTTAGAGGAGAGGAGATTCCGCACAATACGGCGTAAAGGCTTTTTCACGGTAAGGACAATACGTGTTTGGAATTCCCTGCCCGAGGGAGTTGTAATGGCGGAATCTGTCAACACCTTTAAGAATGGGTTAGATAAATTCCTAATGGATAAGGATATCCAGGGGTATGATGCATAGTCATGCATTATAGTTACTATAAATAGGGATAAAATGCAACGGCTGACAGCAGCATCAGTCAGAAATTTTAGTCAAATCATCATGCATAGGAGACCACAAATAGGTTGAACTCGATGGACAATTGTCTTTTTTCAACCTCAGATACAATGTTACTATAGTGGGAAAAGTATTGGAAGGTATTCTAAGAGATAGTATTCAGAAGTTCCTTGAAGTCAATAAGGTCATTAAAAGGAATCAACATGGGTTTATGAAGGACAGATCCTGTCAAACCAATTTACTTGGCTTTTATGAAACAGTAAGCGCAAACCTAGATCAGGGTAAAGAGGTGGATGTAATCTTTTTAGATTTTGCCAAAGCATTCGACACTGTACCACACATGAGACTTATCTACAAGCTACAAGAATCAGGGCTAGGAAGCACAATATGCACTTGGGTCAAAAACTGGTTAGATAATAGGGAGCAGCACGTTGTGGTCAATGGATCTTTTTCAACTTGGACTGAAGTGCTAAGTGGTGTGCCGCAAGGCTCAGTATTAGGACCGCTATTGTTCAATATTTTCATTAACGACCTAACAGAAGGTCTAGAGAGCATGGTGTCAATTTTTGCAGATGATACCAAATTGTGTAAAGTTATAAATGCGGAGGGGGATGCTGAGTCGCTTCAGAACAACTTAGTTAAATTAGAAGCTTGGGCAGCGAAATGGAGAATGCGCTTCAATACAGACAAGTGTAAGGTAATGCACTGTGGTAACAAGAACAAAAATAACACCTACCTACTAAATGATGTAAAATTAGGGGATTCTGTACTGGAAAAGGACTTAGGTGTCCTCATAGATAGCAAACTAAGCAGTTGTACCCAAAGTAGGACTGCAGCAAAGAAGGCTAATAAGATATTAGCATGCATAAAACGGGGAATTAATGCTAGGGACGAGAGTATTATACTCCCGTTATATAAATCACTTGTGAGGCCACACCTTGAATACTGTGTACAATTCTGGGCACCTTACTACAAAAAGGATATCCTGTAGCTAGAAAAGGTTCAAAGGCGGGCGACCAAAATAATTAAGGGTAGGCGACGCTGGAATACGAGGAAAGGCTTGCAAGACTAGGCATGTTTACACAGGAAAAGAGGAGATTAAGAGGGGACATGATCAACATTTACAAATATATAAGGGGACATTATACAGATCTTGCGCAGGACCTGTTTTTGGTTAGATCAATACAGAGAACTCGTGGACACTCGCTCAGGTTAGAGGAGAGGAGATTCTGCACAATACGGCGTAAAGGCTTTTTTACAGTAAGGACAATACGTGTTTGGAATTCCCTGCCTGAGGGAGTTGTAATGGCCGACTCAGTCAACACCTTTAAGAATGGGTTAGATAAATTCCTAATGGATACGGATATCCAGGGTTACGGGGCATAGTCACGCACTATGGTTATTATAAAAAAGAGGGGTAAAACGTAACGGCAGTCATCAACTTCAGTCAAAAATTTCTACAAAATAATCGTGCATAGGAGACCACAAATAGGTTGAACTCGATGGACAATTGTCTTTTTTCAACCTTAGATACTATGTTTCTATGTTACACACAGATCGGCGGCTATTCTGTCGATCCACGTGTTTTCCGACAAATCAGGAATTCCTGACTTGTTGGAAAAAACGTCCCCTATAGAATAGGTCAGAACCCCTTCTGACCGAAATCTGTCGGACGCTGCCGTCTTTCCGACAAGACGGCAGCTTCCGACAGCTATTGAATATACCCCTATGAAGGGAACCGGTCAGGATTCCCGCAGTCAAAAAACCAATGCCGGAATCTCGACACTACTCGGAATTCCAGTGCCGGGATCCTGACATTGATCACTATTCCGAACAAGGATTTGCCAGGCCTGTGGGATCCTGAGTGTCGGGATGTCGCTGTCAATATTATGACTGCTGGCATTCCAAGCGCCAGGATCCCGATACCATCCCCTATGAAGAGTAACAAAATAACGTTACTGGTATTTAGGAAACATGACATGCATCAACACACAAAATATCTGCAAATAAAATACCCCAATACAGAAACATTAGCTGGTTCCCTGTCTGTATACAGTAGCTCCCCGAATCTTGTCAAATGCCCTGATGGGGATTTAAATCCCAGCTCTAGGTTAGTGGACAGAGAGCTACAGAAGCAAAATGAAGACTGAACAATAATAATAGAAGCAATGAAATGTCTCCTGCCAGACGTATGATGTACAGGAAAAGGTCAGTGTGTTCACTTCTTCCATATATTTTATATTTGTTACAATCATTATTTCATTAGTGGTGAATGCATAATTAGTCCAGTGATGGGAAAACATTGTTTCTTAACTTTAAAACAATATATATGTTATCATACCGCCAAACTTTTCATCCTGCTGGCAGGGCCGGTTCTAGACCCTGTGGCGCCCAGGGCGAAAGTTTCCATTGCCCAGTAGATTTGCCTGCAGTAGTTGTGCCCCTGTAGTTGTGCCCCAGCAGTTGTGCCCCCTGTGGCTGTGCCCCCAGCAGTTGTGCCCCCTGTAGCGCTGCTTACAAACACACAAAAAAACCACACAATACTCACCAGCCCCGCTCCTGCTTCCTGACCACTGCTGCGCTGCACTGCCCTCCGTCTCTGGCCGCCCGCTCCTCTCTATGGGAGAGACGTCATGACGTCACTCCCATAGCAGCGCCGCACAGACACTAGAGGTCAATTAAGACCTCTAGTGTCTGACAGTGGCACCGGCTGCAGCCGGGGAGTGGGATGCGGGGTGCAGGTGGGCGGCGGGCGCCTGCCCTGTTTGCCCATACCTAGAACCGCTCCTGCCTGCTGGTGCCCACAGCATCTATTTAGAGATCACTCGCTGCTTTGCAGAGCAGAGAAGCGAGTGATCAAAGCCTCCCCAAACTGCCCATCCGCTCGCGTGACAATGCCGCCCGCAGGAGGGACAGCTGGACAATGTCCGAATAGTAGGACTGTCCCGCTGGAATCGGGACAGTTGGAAGGTATGTGCTATGCTCAGCATTAACCCTGCAAATGTTCTGGGTAGGACTGAAGTCATGCTACTATATGCTGAAGTGCATCAAATGGTCAGCATTACAGCCTCACAGCACTGAGGTCATGGGTTTGATTCCCACCATGGCCCTAACTGTGTGGAGTTTGTGTATCCTCCCCGTACTTGCGTGGGTTTCCTCTGGGTACTCTGGTTTCCTCCCACAATCCAAAAACATACTGGTAGGTTAATTGGCTCCAAATCAAAAATTAACCCTTGTGTAAATGTGTGTGCGTGTACATATGATAGCGAATATAGGCCCTCATTCCGAGTTGTTCGCTCGGTAAAAATCTTCGCATCGCAGCGATTTTCCGCTTAATGCGCATGCGCAATGTCCGCACTGCGACTGCGCCAAGTAAATTTGCTATGCAGTTAGGAATTTTACTCACGGCTTTTTCATCGTTCTGGCGATCGTAATGTGATTGACAGGAAATGGGTGTTACTTGGCGGAAACAGGCCGTTTTATGGGCGTGTGCGAAAAAAACGCTACCGTTTCCGGAAAAAACGCAGGAGTGGCCGGAGAAACGGAGGAGTGTCTGGGCGAACGCTGGGTGTGTTTGTGACGTCAAACCAGGAACGACAAGCAGTGAAATGATCGCAGATGCCGAGTAAGTCTGGAGCTACTCAGAAAACAAACAAGTAGAAAAAAATATACAAGTGGGGTGCGCTGTCAATAGCAGCTGGTGTAGGGGGTGGCAATCCCCAATATATGTAGTTACAGAAAAAGAGAAAATAACACCTGCGCTCTGTTGTTCTAATGGGTATATCCCTCTATTCTCTCCAAAGATCAAAACAACATTAAAATAGTGAAAAATGAAACTGAAAATAAAAAATAAAAAGGACGGTAGGTTTTAGGTTGAATTAATGATAAATTTAATAAAAATAATAATAATACTGTTTAAAAACATATAAGATTTAGAACATCTGGGATCAACTAAGAAAACTCAGTTCGTGGGTCAAAGACATTCACTAGTCCCCTTAGGAGAATTAAATAGTACCCCAGGCTAGGATTCTCTCCAGATTGTGGTCCACAAGTAAGATATTAGGTTAGTAGCAGCTTTTGAACGTCCCTCTTTTAAGCACACTGTGCAAGCTTTTTCATGCAGACAGGGATTTTTTCAATCTCACCATAGCAGGTTGGGTCCAAGGTGGAGAGACCAATTGATGCCGTCCGGGTCAATAGTGAAGAAATAGGTCTCCAATTAAAAGGGGATAAGTAGTGAAAATTGTCCAGCAATATCGTCTCAACGCGTTTCGCTGATGTTGACTACCAGCTTCCTCAGGAGTGAAGAAGCGTTGAGACGATATTGCTGGACAATTTTCACTACTTATCCCCTTTTAATTGGAGACCTATTTCTTCACTATTGACCCGGACGGCATCAATTGGTCTCTCCACCTTGGACCCAACCTGCTATGGTGAGATTGAAAAAATCCCTGTCTGCATGAAAAAGCTTGCACAGTGTGCTTAAAAGAGGGACGTTCAAAAGCTGCTACTCACCTAATATCTTACTTGTGGACCACAATCTGGAGAGAATCCTAGCCTGGGGTACTATTTAATTCTCCTAAGGGGACTAGTGAATGTCTTTGACCCACGAACTGAGTTTTCTTAGTTGATCCCAGATGTTCTAAATCTTATATGTTTTTAAACAGTATTATTATTATTTTTATTAAATTTATCATTAATTCAACCTAAAACCTACCGTCCTTTTTATTTTTTATTTTCAGTTTCATTTTTCACTATTTTAATGTTGTTTTGATCTTTGGAGAGAATAGAGGGATATACCCATTAGAACAACAGAGCGCAGGTGTTATTTTCTCTTTTTCTGGAGCTACTCAGAAACTGCTACGAGGTGTGTAATCGCAATATTGCGAATACATCGTTCGCAATTTTAAGATGCTAAGATTCACTCCCAGTAGGCGGCGGCTTAGCATGAGCAAATCTGCTAAAATCCGCTTGCGAGCGAACAACTCGGAATGACCTCCATAGATTGTAAGCTCCACTGGGGCAGGGAGTGATGTGAATGGACAAATATTCTCTGTAAAGCGCTGCGGAATATGTGTGCGCTATATAAATAACTGGTAATAAATAATAAATAAACTCTCTCCAACAGAGTTTTAAGAAAACATTCTACACCGACATCTTCCACATCAGTATCACACTGAAACTGCAAATTAGTAGAACCATGCTGGCCTGTTCCTGATTATGACTGAGTCTCGTTCCTAGGTCCTGCCTGTGACATCTGGAGGAAACCTAGGGGCTGCAATCTCATACTGAATGAGTAGTTGGTCACGTTTTCTCCAGGATGACATAATTTTGCATCTTCTTTTCTCTAACGTCCTAGTGGATGCTGGGGACTCCGTAAGGACCATGGGGAATAGACGGGCTCCGCAGGAGACATGGCACTTTAAGAAAGAATTTAGATTCTGGTGTGCTCTGGCTCCTCCCTCTATGTCCTTCCTCCAGACCTCAGTTTGAATCTGTGCCCGGACGAGCTGGGTGCTGTTCAGTGAGCTCTCCTGAGCTTGCTGTAAGAAAGTATTTTGTTAGGTTTTTTATTTTCAGGGAGCTCTGCTGGCAACAGACTCCCTGCATCGTGGGACTGAGGGGAGAGAAGCAGCCCTACTCTCTGAAGATAGGTCCTGCTTCTTAGGCTACTGGACACCATTAGCCAGTGACGTGCGGTGAGGTAAATGCCTGGGGAGGCACTGGCTAAACTCGCTAACTGCACAGCGGGTACTCCTCAGCTACTAGTCACACTCCCCATACCAGCACAGCTAGTCCTACAGCATACCTACAAACTGTCCCGTTTTTCACGGTCTGTCCCGCTGTCCCACCCGCGGGTTGCACTGTCCTGTGATGGGGGGGGGGGGCAGTTGGGAGATTCCCCTGTCACCCGCTGCTCTGAGCAGAGCAGTGGTGAATAGATGCTGTGCGCATGTGCACAGCGTCAGTAGCAGGCTTTTTGCCCGGGGCGCCGCCGCTGTGATAAGAGCCGCTACTGATCCACCCTCCCTTCCCGCTCCCCGGCTGCAGCGAGCGCCGCATCGCTCACTGACGCTACAGGTCAAAATTGACCCCTAGTGTCAGTGCGGCGCTGCTATGGGAGAGACATCATGACATCTCTCCCATAGGGAAGAGCCGACGCCCGGAGACAGCGGCAGCAGCGGTCCGGAAGCAGGAGCGAGGCTCGTAAGTATTTGTTTTTTTTTTAGGGTTTCAAAGCGGCGCTACTACAGGAGGCACATACTGGGGGCACTACTACAGGGGGCACATACAGGGGGCACTACTACAGGGGGCACATACAGGGGGCACAGCTACAAGGGGCACAGCTACTAGAGGCAGATCTACAGGGGGCACATACTGGGGGCACTGCTACAGGGGGAACAGCTACAGGGGGCACTGCTACAGGGGGAACAGCTACTGGGGGCAAATTAACTGGGGGGCACAAGTACAGGGGGCACAGCTACAGGGGGCAAATCAACTGGGGGGCACAACTACTTGGGGCAAATCTGGGGGCACAGCTACTGGGGGCATAACTGTGGCCACGACCCTCCCCTATGAAGCCATGCCCCTATTTTTCGTGAACTGTTTTGCCGGGGAGGGGGGTCACCAGTGGAAACTTTCGCACTGGGCGCCACAAGGTGTAGACCCGGCCCTGCATAGTGTCTATTCTCGGCAGGGGTGTGGTATGTGAGACCGCTGGTCAGCATACCGACACTGGAATCCTGGCAGCGGAATGCCATGCGGTTGGGGTTCGAGAGCAACAATCCCCTTGTGGGCTCGCTCGACATGCTGCGGGCTTGGTGGTGACCTGCGGTAGCCACAGTTTCTATTCCCACTCTATGGATGTTGTGGACACTCATGAGTGGAAATAGTCCCTGTTGGTCGGCATGCCGACCGTCGGGATTGTGAGGGGGCGGGATGTAGGGGGAGGTCCCCCCAAGATGTAGAGGGAAGGCGGACTCCTGACCGCTAGTCACATAGCTACCCCTCTCTCAGTGCCGTAACTAGACATTTTAGTGCTGTGTGCAAGAAACGGCATCGGCGCCCCCCCCCCCTTAACGCAAACCAGCGGTAGTGCGCGTAAAAAATATAGGGGCATGGCTTCACGGGAAAGGGGTGTGACCACAAAATAATACCAATTCATACTACAGTGCACAGTAGTCTCCATTATTCAAATTACGTCACACAGTAGCGCCACTACACCAGGTAGAGCCCCTTTTACACCTTATGGCAGACAGCGTCTCCTATTTTACACATTACGGAAGACAGCGTCTCCTTTTTTACACATTACGGCAGACAGCGTCTCCTTTTTTACACATTATGGCAGACAGAGTCTCCTTTTTTACACATTACGGCAGACAGCGTCTCCTTTTTTACACATTATGGCAGACAGAGTCTCCTTTTTTACACATTACGGCAGACAGCGTCCCCTTTTTTACACATTAAGGCAGACAGCGTCCCCTTTTTTACACATTATGGCAGACAGCTTCCCCTTTTTACACATTACGGCAGACAGCGTCCCCTTTTTTACACATTATGGTAGACAGCGTCCCTTTTTTACACATTACGGCAGACAGCGTCCCCTTTTTACACGTTACGGCAGACAGCGTCTCCTTTTTTATACATTACGGCAGAGAGCGTCCCCCTTTTACACATTACAGCAGACAGCGTCACCTTTTACACATTACAGCACACAGAGTCCCCCTTTAACACAGTACGTCAGGCAGATTCCCCCTTACACACCCCCCCTCCTACCCTTAGGGTGTAGTGTAGTGTACTATGGTGTAGTGTACTGTAGTGAAGTGTAGTGTAATATAGTGTAGTGTAGTATAGTGTAGTCACTCACGTGCTGTTGCGGGCGGGCGGCAGCGGCTTCACCGGGACACGGGCGGGCGGGTGGCGGCTTCAGCAGCAGGAGTCTTGTGGGTGGCAGCGGCTTCCGAATTGCAGGGGAGGGGGGCCGGGCTGCCGCTGGCCCATTGAGAAGCCTGCCTGTCACACAGACACCGCAGCGGCTTGAAAACTTCCTCTGAACTTGAAGCCGCCCGCCTGTGTCCAGCTGAAGCCGGCGGCTTCAGCTGGATACAGGCGGGCGGGCGGGCGGCGGTGGCTTCGAGTTCAGAAGAAGTTGCGGAACACAGGTGGGCAGGTGGTGGCAGCTTCAGTGGGACACGGTTGTGTCCAGGCGGGCGTGCGGTGGCTTCAGAGGGACACGGGCGGGTGGCGCCGCCGTCAGCGGGACACAGGTGGCGCCGCCTTCAGCAGTCTGGGCTCGGAGCTAGCAGGTGTGATGCCCGATGGTGCACCCTCAGTGCATTTGCGCTGTGGGCAAGGCATCATCGGCACACACCTAGTTACGGCTCTGCCCCCCCTCCCCCCGTAGAGAGGGACAGGGGGCATGGCCAGCAGCTCACTGAGCGCTGTTCATGCCCCCATAATCACAAAAATGGAGGCGTGGCTTGCAGTCACGGCACTTGCCGCGAGGCCACGCCCCCTCGCCGATAGGCCACGCCCCCTAAAATCGGGCACTTGAAGAAATGGGAGGTATGCTACATTAAATGAGGCCTTGCACTCACCTGGCAGCAGTACACATCAGTATGTCTGCATCCAGAGCCAGGAGATTCACCACTCTGCACTTCCCTTCATCTCTCCACTGAGCGCCCAGCAGCACGATCACTCTGCTGCCCACAAGCAGAGGGACACCAGCAGCTGCAGGGAGCTGTCAGTGGCCGGAGAGGGGGTAGGGCACTCAAGCTGTTGCAAGCCCTGCTGAACTGGAGGAGGTGAGGAGCTGCAGAAGCTCCGTGGTTAAGCTGTGTCCACAGGCAGAAGCGGCTGGTGAGTGACTATCACGCTCCCACCTGAAGGGACTGCTGTCTGTCGGTACTTAAAATGTGGCCGCCCTGGGGAAATGGCAGCTGACACTCTGCCCACCCGGCTCAGTCCACCCCTGCCATTGTCCAATCACGTCTGCCTGATTGACAGGGGTGTGCCTTGATGTGAACTGAAGGCACAGCCCCCTGTCAATGAGGCAGACGTTCTAGTGCCGCTTTTCATTTATTTTTCAATGGGCTTTTCCAGCCCGCAGCTTGGCCCCGCCCCCTTCCGCCCCCCACTTCAGCGTCTTTATTATTGTCAGTGGGAGGCAGCGCTCTCGCTGCCTCCCACATAGCTTTGGCTGCAGTTTCATTCTGAAAATGATTACAATAATACAAAGTAGGATCTTTGTATTATATTAATCATTATGACAGGGGAGGCACTGCTTCCCCTGACTGCACGTCCCATTAGCTCCAGAGGGATCGTACACAGGATCTCACCCTCGTCGTCCGATCCCAGAGCCGCGCCGCCGTCCCCCTCGCAGAGCCGGAAGACAGAAGCCGGGTAAGCAGAAGAAGCAAGAAGACTTCGAAATCGGCGGCAGAAGACTCCTGTCTTCACTGAGGTAGTGTACAGCACTGCAGCTGTGCGCCATTGCTCCCACACACACCTTACATACTCCGGTCACTGTAAGGATGCAGGGCGCAGGGGGGGGGGGGGGGGCCTGGGCAGCAATTGAGACCTCTTTGGCATAAGTTTAGCATATATACAGTTGGGCACTGTATATATGTATGAGCCCCCGCCAAGTAAATTTATATTTAAGCGGGACAGAAGCCCGCCGTCGAGGGGGCGGGGCTTCTTCCTCAGCACTCAACAGCGCCATGTTTTTTCTCCACAGCACCGCTGAGAGGAAGCTCCCCAGCCTCTCCCCTGCATAGAAGAGGGTAAAAAGAGAGGGGGGGCACATAATTAGGCGCAAAATCAATATAAACAGCAGCTACTGGGTTAACATTAAGTTACTGTGTTATTCCTGGGTTAATAGCGCTGGGGTATGTGCTGGCATACTCTCTCTCTGTCTCTCCAAAGGGCCTATTGGGGGAATTGTCTTCAGATGAGCATTCCCTGAGTGTGTGGTGTGTCGGTACGTGTGTGTCGACATGTCTGAGGTAAAAGGCTCCCCTAAGGAGGAGATAGAGCAAATGTGTGTGTGAGGGTGTCTCCGTCGACAACGCCGACACCTGTTTGGATATGTGTAATTAAGTGCTAAGGTGAATTTATTGCACAAAAGATTAGAGAACAGACAGGGAATCTACCCATGTCTGTCCCTATGTCGCAGAGACCTTCAGAGTCTCTCAATGATCACTATCCAAAATAATAGACACTGATATCGACACGGAGTCTGACTCCAGTGTCGACTACGATAATGCAAAGTTACAGCCAAAATGGCAGAAAAGTATTCAATATATGATTATTGTAATAAAAGATGATTTGCATATCACTGATGACTCATCTGTCCCTGACACAAGGGTACACATGTTTAAGGGGAAGAAAGCTGAGGTAAATTTCCCTCCTCTCATGATGAAAAAGAGCGGGAATCTCCAGACAAGAGACTGCAGTTTCCCACAAAGAATTCTCAGGCAGTATCCTTTCCCTACTAGGGCCAGGATACGATGGGAATCTTCCCCTAGGGTGTCACGTTTGCCCAAAAGGTAGCCCTGACTTAACAGCTATCCTCAGGGATCCTCCAGATAGCGTGCACAGTCTGGTACACTACTCAGACCGGTGAATGTGTCGGCATGGGTTTATAGCGCTGTAGCAGCGTGGACAGGTACCTTATCAGCAGAGATTGAGACCCTAGTATGTATATATATATATATATGTATATATAGAGATATATATATTAAAGATGCTGTCTTAAGAGATATATATATATAAAACATGCCCAAAGAGACATTAGTCTACTGGGTTCTAGAGTCAACGCTATGTCGATTTCTGCTTGACGTGTCCTGTAGAATATGCAATGGACAGGTGATGCCGACTTAAGAGGCATATGAAAGGCTGAGGATTGTGTGGAGAAGGGATCTCGGACCTGGTCTCCACAGCTATTGCTGGTAATTCTGATATTTTGACTTATATTCCTGCACAGCCTAGGAAAGCACGACATTATCAAATGCAGCCTTTCGAACACAAAGAAACAAGAAAGTCCGAGGTGCGTCCTTTCTTGCCAGAGGCAGGGGCAGAGGAAAGAAGCTGCACAACACTGCTAGTTCCCAGGAACAGAAGTCCTCCCCGGCCTCTACAAAATCCACCGCATGTCGCTGGGGCTCCACAGGCGGAGCTAGGCCCGGTGGGGGCACGTCTTCGTAAGTTCAGCCACAAGTGGGTTCACTCCCTGTTGGATCCCTGGGCAATAGATATTGTGTCTCAGGGATACAAGCTGGACTTTGAGGAGATGCCCCCTCACCGACGGCCCTGCCGGCTTCCCCCCACGAGAGGGAAATAGTGTTAACTGCAATTCACAAATTGTATCTTCAGCAGGTGGTGGTCAAGGTTCCCCTCCTTCAACAAGGAGGGGGTTATTATTCGACCATGTTGTAGTCCCGAAACCGGACGGTTCGGTCAGACCCATATTGAATTTAAAATCCCTGAACATATACCTGAAAAGGTTCAAGTTCAAGATGGAATTGCTAAGAGCGGTCATCGCAAGCCTGAAAGGGGGAGATTTTATGGTGTCTCTGGACATAAAGGATGCATACCTTCATGTCCCCATTTATCCACCTCATCAGGCGTACCTCAGTTTTGCGGTACAGGATTGTCATTACCAATTTCAGACGTTGCCGTTTGGTCTCTCCACGGCCCCGAGAATCTTCACCAAGGTAATGGCGGAAATGATGGTGCTCCTGCGGAAGCAAGGTGTCACAATTATCCCGTACTTGGACGATCTCATAAAAGCGAGATCAAGAGAGCAGTTGCGGAACAGCGTATCACTTTCTCTGGAAGTGTAACGGCAACACGGCTGGATTCTATATATTCCAAAGTCGCAGTTGGTTCCTACGGCTCATCTGCCTTTCCTAGGCATGATTCTGGACACAGACCAGAAAAGGGTTTATCTCCCGATAGAGAGAGCTCAGGAGCTCATGACACTGGTCAGGAATCTATTAAAACCAAAACAGGTGTCAGTGCTTCACTGCACTCGAGTCCTGGGAAGGATGGTGGCATCATACGAGGCCATTCCCTTCGGCAGGTTCCATGCGAGGACCTTCCAATGGGACTTACTGGACAAGTGGTCCGGATCACATCTTCAGATGCATCGGTTAATCATCCTGTCCCCCAGGGCCAGGGTGTCACTCCTGTGGTGGCTGCAGAGCTCTCACCTTCTAGAGGGATGCAGATTCGGAATACAGGACTGGGTCCTGGTGACCACGGACGCTAGCCTCCGAGGGTGGGGAGCAGTCACACAGGGAAGAAATTTCCAAGGTCTGTGGTCAAGTCAAGAGACTTGCCTTCACATCAACATCCTGGAACTAAGGGCCGTATACAAGGTCCTACGTCAAGCGGAGTACTTGCTTCGCGACCAACTGGTTCTGATTCAGTCAGACAACATCACCGCAGTGGCTCAGGTGAACCGCCAAGGCGGCACAAGGAGCAGAGTGGCGATGGCAGAATCCACCAGAATTATTCGCTGGGCGGAGAATCACGTAAGCGCTCTGTCAGCAGTGTTCATCCCGGGAGTGGACAACTGGGAAGCAGACTTCCTCAGCAGACACGACCTCCACCCGGGAGAGTGGGGACTTCATCAGGAAGTCTAAACACAGATCACATATCAGTGGGAACTGCCACAGGTGGACATGATGGCATCCCGCCTCAACAAAAAAACTACATATTGCGCCAGGTCAAGAGACCCTCAGGCAATAGCGGTAGACGCCCTGGTGACACCGTGGGTGTTCCAGTCGGTCTATGTATTTCCTCCTCTTCCTCTCATTCCCAAGGGGCTGAGGATAATAAGGAAAGGAGGAGTGAGAACAATCCTCATTGTTCCAGATTGGCCACGAAGGACCTGGTATCCAGATCTGCAAGGAATGCTCACAGAGGACCCGTGGCCTCTTCCTCTAAGACAGGACCTGTTGCAACAGGGGCCATGTCTGTTCCAAGTCTTACCGCAGCTGCGTTTGACGGCATGGCGGTTGAACGCCGGATCCTAGCAGAAAAGGGCATTCCGGACAAGGTCATTCCTACGCTGATAAAGGCTAAGAAGGACGTGACAGCTAAACATTATCACCGTATATGGCGAAAATATGTTTCTTGGTGTGAGGCCAGGAATGCTCCTACAGAGGAATTCCAGCTGGGCCGTTTCCTTCACTTTCTACAGTCAGGAGTGAATTTGGGCCTAAAATTGGGCTCCATTAAGGTCCAGATTTCGGCCCTATCCATTTTCTTTCAAAAAGAGTTGGCTTCTCTACCAGAAGTTCAGACGTTGTAAAGGGAGTGCTGCATATTCAGCCTCCTTTTGTGCCTCCAGTGGCACCTTGGGATCTTAACGTGGTGTTAAGTTTACTGAAATCACACTGGTTTGAACCACTTAAAACGGTGGAGTTAAAATATCTCACGTGGAAGGTGGTCATACTATTAGCCTTGTCTTCGGCTAGGCGTGTGTCAGATTTAGCGGCTTTGTCACATAAAAACCCTATCTGGTTTTCCATATAGATAGAGCAGAATTGCGGACCAGTCCACAATTTCTGCCAAAAGTGGTGTCATCTTTTCATATGAACCAACCTATTGTGGTGCCTGTGGCTACTCGTGACTTGGAGGATTCCGAGTTACTGGATGTGGTCAGGGCTTTGAAGGTTTATGTAGCCAGAACGGCTAGAGTCAGGAAAACAAAGTCGCTGTTTATCCTGTATGCATCCAACAAGCTGGGTGCTCCTGCTTCAAAGCAAACTATTGCTCGCTGGATCTGTAACACGATTCAGCAGGCTCATTCTGTGGCTGGATTGCCGCTGCCTAAATCAGTTAAAGCCCATTCCACTAGGAAGGTGGGCTCTTCTTGGGCGGCTGCCCGAGGGGTCTCGGCATTACAACTATGCCGAGTTGCTACTTGGTCAGGTTCAAACACTTTTGCGAAGTTCTACAAGTTTGATACCCTGGCTGATGAGGACCTATTGTTTGCTCAATCGGTGCTGCAGAGTCATTCGCACTCCCCCGCCCGTTTGGGAGCTTTGGTATAATCCCCATGGTCCTTACGGAGTCCCCAGCATCCACTAGGACGTTAGAGAAAATAAGATTTTACTTACCGGTAAATCTATTTCTCGTAGTCCGTAGTGGATGCTGGGCGCCCGTCCCAAGTGCGGACTTCTTCTGCAATACTTGTATATAGTTATTGCTGCAATAAGGGCTATGTTATTGTTACATCAAGGTTGAACTGATGCTCTGTTGTTGTTCATACTGTTGACTGGGTAAGTTTATCACAAGTTATACGGTGTGATTGGTGTGGCTGGTATGAGTCTTGCCCTGGATTTCCAAAATCCTTTCCTTGTACTGTCAGCTCTTCCGGGCACAGTTTCTCTAACTGAGGTCTGGAGGAGGGACATAGAGGGAGGAGCCAGAGCACACCAGAATCTAAATTCTTTCTTAAAGTGCCCATGTCTCCTGCGGAGCCCGTCTATTCCCCATGGTCCTTACGGAGTCCCCAGCATCCACTACGGACTACGAGAAATAGATTTACCGGTAAGTAAAATCTTATTATATCCAAGCAATAAAAAGGGTTTTATCTTGTTCTATCACTACCGGCTAAAATCTATAATAGCCAGAGATAACTTTATGGAGACATCAAAGACCCTCTGCGTTTGGGAGTATCCTGGGGCCTCAGAAAAATAATCTTTCTGACAAACCCATGTTTGGTAAAACTAAATTTTCTATTAACCTTAAGAGTAATTGGTTCAACGCATCAATCTACTATTGGGGAAATTACTGGTTCTGACGATGCCTGGGTCATTGGATCGGGGGGAAATCCAACAGGTTGCAATCCCTTGAGTCGCCAATTCTGACCACATCATGATTGGGGTAAATTTACTAAGATGGGAGTTCTATTTAAGATGGGATGTTGCCCATAGCAACCAATCAGAGTCCAGGTATTATCTTCTAAAATGTGCTAGATAAATGAGAAGTAGAATCTGATTGGTTGCTATGATCAACATCCCATCTTAAATAGAACTCCCATCTTAGTAAATTTACCTCTCTGTATATTGGTGATTCCTCGACTGACTGACAATTATTGATGTCCGCCAACAGGTGTTTTTGATCGGCAGCGCTCAGATGTATGGCCCGCATCACTTGTGATTAAGAAAAGTTGTATATAAATAATACACTTTTTTAATCATCATTATTATTATTATTATTATTATTATTATTATTATTATTATTGTATAACCTCATGCCAGTACATGGATTGTTCCAAATCTTATTAATACTCATGAATATTTATACATGCACAGAAGTTGGCTAACTTGGTCTGGATATGGGTCATAGGGTCGACGACACTTAGGTTGACAGTCATTAGGTCGACCACTATTGGTCGACAGTGACTAGGTCGACACAGTCATTAGTTCAACATGAACAAGGTCGACATGGAAATAAGTGAGTTTTTGTTGTTTTGGTGTCGTTTTCTTCGTAAAGTGACAGGGGAACCCCAATTAGTACACCGCAGTGGCGGATCCAGGGGGGGGCACTCGGGCCCGGGCCCCCCCTGTCATTTGTGGCCTCCGTCCGCGGTGTCCCCCCCCCGGCGTTGGCGCTGCACAGGGAGATGACGGGCGCCCGCTGAGATTGTGTTACCAGCGGGCGCCCATCTCCCTGCACAGCGACAGCCAGAGGCAGGAGCTCAGTACTGAGCTCCGGCTTCCGGCGCTGTCACTGTGCGGCGTGCGCTATGGGAGAGACGTCAGTCATGACGTCTCTCTCATAGTGCTGAGGAGAGGACGCCAAGAGGAGGAGGACTGCAGCGGTCTGGAAGCGGGAACGGGGCTTGGTAAGTATGTTCTGTTTTCTCTTCCTTAATGCAGCGGGGGCATCTACTGGGGGCAAACTACGGGGGACATTACTACTGGGGGGCATCAACAAGGGGCATTACTACTGGGGGGGGCATAACTACTGGGGGCATCTACTGGGGGCATTACTACTGGGGGGTCATCTATTGGGGGCATTACTACTGGGGCCATCTACTGGGGGCCATCTACTGGAGGACATTATTACTGGGGGGCATCTACTGGGGGCAAACTACAGGGGGACATTATTACTGGGGGGCATCTACTGGGGACAAACTACTGGGGGACATCATTACTGGGGGTCAACTACAAAGGGGCTAACTACTGGGGGCATACTACAGGAGGGCATTACTACTGGTGGCGTAACTACAGGGGCATTACTACTGGCGGCTTAACTACAGGGGGGCCAGACTACTGGGGGCATAACTTCAGGGGCCAAACTACTAGGGGCATAACTACAGGGGCCAAATACTGGGGGCATTACTACTGGGGGCTAAACTACAATGGAGCAAACTACAGGGGTGCATTACTACTGGGGGCTAAACTACAAGCAGGCAAACTACTGGGGGCATTACCACTCGGAGGCTAAACTAAAGGGGGCAGGGGTAAACTACTGGGGTTATAACTGCAGGGGCATTACCACTGGGGGCATAACCACTAGGGTACTAAATGATTGGGGGCATTACTACAGGCAACATTACTACTGGGGGCAATACGAGCATTACATAAGGGGCACCACTACAATGGGGTTTATATAAGGGGCACTACCAGTACAGTGGACATTGCATAATGAGCGCTACAACTGTGGGCATTGTATAAGAAGCGCCACCTCACATGCACCGAAGCCACACGCAAATGTACTTGCCCCTTTCATGGTGCCCCCCCTATCATTTTCTTCTGGATCCGCCCCTGGTACACCGTGTTCGCTCGCCATGCTTTGGGCAAGGTGCCTCGCTCCGCTACCACTGCGCTCGGCACAGGTTACTATTACCAATCGTAGTCCACGCGGATCGTAAAGTATGAAAAAGTAAAAAAAAAAAGTGAAAAATGCATGTCGACCTTTTCCCATGTCGAACCAGTACATGTCGGCCTAGTGGCCATGTCGACCTAATGCATGTTGAACAATAGTGGTCGACCTAATGACTGTCGACCTAAGTGTGGTCGACCTAATGACCGTATATACCTTTGATCTATGAAAGTAAAAAGATGATTTTTTTTAAGAAGCCATGCATGTAACATGGTCACTAGTTATACTGTCTATTCAGATATCAGTGTAGTTAGTATTTAGTAGGTGACAGCTGAAGATTACATAGGTAACTTCATAGTCAGTTTATTTCCATTTTATTCCAATTCTTTGGAAATATTAGGGACAAATGGATATATGAATTAATTTATCAGCAAGCTGTGCAATACTAGGCCGTGCATATTATAGCGAAAATGTTATCGACAGTTATTGTAAACTAATATAATGGCATGAGAACAACTGTTAAATATCACAAGAAATCTGGGTTACTCTATTCTTCATTATAATAATATACAATATTTATAATTCAAATACTCGCAATAACAAGACACCAAAAAGCATGTTCTTAACGATTATTTTATTCCGTTTCCTTTGTTTCTCTCAAACCAGGACATCAAACAATTCTGAAATGACATTTGTTTTGTAATGATTACTATTTTAGTGTTACCGCAGTTGAGAACCTATAACTGAGCAAATAAGGATCAAGTACGTGTCCCCTTAACCTATCCAAGGGGCTACTTCAGACCTGATCGCTGCTGTGCGTGTTCGTACAGCAGCGATCAGGTCTGAAGTGTGCATGCACCGGCGCTGACGGCTGTCTTAGCCCTGCGATCGCCTCTGCCTGACTGACAGGCAGAGGCGGTCGCTGGGCGGGAAGGGGCCAGCCGACGGCGTTTGGCCGCCATTTAGGGGGCGTGATCCAGGCAACGCAGGTGTGGCCGGATTGTTGAGTGGGGGGGGGCACAGCGGCTGCGTGACGTCACATGCAGCCGATGCGAGCCGGGCAGCAATTAGTAGCTCCCTGCCAGCGCGCAGGAGCTGCGCTGGCTGGGAGCTACTCTTCTAGTACAAAAGCATCGCCGCTGTGCGATGCTTTTGTACTTGTGCAGGGGTGTCGGGTCTGACATGCTGGGTGGACTAGCCCTGTGCTGGGCGTCCCCGTCCCCCCCCTTCCCCGTGTCAGGGAAGCTGATCGTAGATGTGCAAAATTTTGCACATCTACGATCAGGTCTGAAGCACCCCCTAAATGAGACATTTTTGGCAGGGACAGATTAAGAATGGGCATGCTGGGACTACAGCTAGACCCATCATCATGATAGCACGATGATGGCCAGCCACCCAAATGATTGCCCATAAGTCTAAAAAAATATTTCTATTTTCCTTTCAAAATGCTGCAGTTTTTCTATTTTAACTCATGTAGGGGCAGATGTATTAAGCCTGGAGAAGGGATAAAGAAGTGATAAGTGCAAGGTGATAACACACCAGCCAGTCAGCTCCTAACTGTCATTTTTCAAACCGTAATGATTGGCTGATGCGTTATCACCTTGTGCTTATCACAGGTTTATCACTTCTCCAGGCTTAGTACATCTGCCCCTATGGGAGACATTGGAGAGGGGGGGGGGGGGGGATTCAATTGTTTGAAAAGTCGGTTGGGTGTCTGTTTGTCTGTTTTTACCTGTCTATTAGATAGGAAAAAACAGACATCTAACTGACTTTTCAAACAATTGAATATCCCCCATTGGATCTGATAGCAGGACCGCCTTAACAGCAGTGTGGGTACTGGGGCCCCTACCCACCCATTCACAGGAACAAAAATGTAAACAGTCAAAATTACACCTTTATATCCTCCCCGTGCCTCAACTGTGATGCTTTAGGGTTCTGTTTAACAATAAATGCATGCAGTTTTTATAACTTTAGTGAAAGCAGGACAAGCAAGGGGTGATATTCAGCATGCCGGCTGTTGGGATTCTGACACCCGGCATACCGACAACTATTCTCCTTCTTGGGGGTCCACAGCGTGGCGAGCGCAGCGAGCTCGCAAGGGGCTTATTTGCTCTTGCCCCGCTGTCGGTATGCCAGCAGTCGGGATCCCGGCTGCCGGCATACCATTCAACACCCCAAGCAAGCACTATCTTACCTGCAGGCTTTGGCTGTCGGGAGGTGGAAGAAAAAAATCACATCAACCAGCTGGAGAGTTCTCAAAGGCCATGGGAACTGCCAAGGCGGTTGCTACATGATAGGTGGTTGGGCCTGCAGCTGCAAGGTAAGGTTGATGTCTATCTTTCACCTGTCGTGGCTGTAAGCTAAGGGGGTGGGGATTGGGAGTTATTGCCCACGGCTGCAAGCTGGGGGGTCAGGTATTACCACTCGCGACTGCAAGATAAGGGGGAGGGGGTGGTGTTACCGGCCAAAGTTGCCCAGGCCCCTAGGATTGTGGGCCCATTAAGCCCATACACAGAGATCACCCTGGCTGATATGGTAGGGTTTGTATATGCCCACATGGCACTGGCCACACCCACACAGCACTGGACATACCCTCTCCTCTTCTCACAGTGGGCCCTTAATAATATTTTAAAGTCCCAGGCCCATGAGGCCCTTAATCCAGCCTGCACTTTGCAAGCAAGCTTCAAGGTAAACCCACCAACATTTTCAACCTGATATGCAGTTTGACATATCCCAGAATATAGGGTAATACAGATTTCCAATAAATTATATTAACTCGCAGGCAGTTTGACATCTATATTGATTTGCTCTGCACCTCAAAAAAGTGAGTGGCTGTATCTGCATATGAAATGCTACGATACAGTGTTTTCCTGGAAATCACTGTAGCGTAACATTTCATATGCAGATAAAGCCGCAGTCGCACACAGAATATAGGCATGTCGATTATCATTTTAATGAGCATTTTTCTGCAAAAAACTAAGCCTGATGTTAGAAGAACTGCCCGGAACCTGCTGGCTGACTCACGAAAGGCATCTTGCAGTGCGTGGCTTATTGAGGCTAGATGTATGAGGACAGTAGATGGTTTGCTTAAGGAACGTTCACCTCTGAGAGACAGTAGAAGAGGGAAACAAGCCACACGTAGATGTTAAGCCACCGCTACCACTTCTAGGCATGTGCATAACAATTATCAACAGCTACTAAAATAATCTCCATTTGCAACCAATCATTTGATGTGTCTGCGAATTAGTTTATGTAAACCTGGCCTGGCCAACCTGTGGCTCTCCAGCTGCTGTGAAACTACACATCCCAGCATGCTCTGCCACAGTTTTAGCATTCCCTAATGGCAAACTGTGGCAATTCATTGTTATGTGTAGTTTCGCAACAGCTGGAGAGCCACCGGTTGGCCAGGCCTGATGTAAACCTTATTTTATTGCACAGTGCAAATACTTAACAGATTCATAGTAATGTAAGTTACATTATAATAGGGTCAGTCATTTTTTGTGGAAATTCGAGACGTCTCATTGTACCAGAAGGTCAGTATAATGTGGTTGATATTGGATCATATCATATCATATGATAATGTGAAAACGTCCTTATTCAGGCTTTGATCAGATAACATTTGTGTGACTGTGCTCCAAGATAACGCCAAAAAGAAAAAAAATTAAATTTGTGGCATCACTACGAACAAATAGGTAAATTGTTTGTTATAATTCATCATGCCTAAAGACGTTGTATTCATTTTTGGATATGAAGCCATCTTTGTTGTGGTCATTCTTCTGAAATATATCTGTTAAAACCAAACCGTGCACTGAGGATTCTCGCTGTTTCCCATCTTTCCGAAACTCTTCTGTTAAATAATGGCTTATCTGCGTAAAGAAAGAAATTAAACAGAAGTGGAACTGGATTGGCGTATCAAGCCAGAAATGAAAGAACCATGTAAAACTGTTACAATATCAAGATGTATACATGGGTATGGGACCAAAGGTCGACACCAACTGGTCGACTCACGTTTGGTCGACACCTGAAATAGGTCGACGTGGACAAAATGTCGGCATGAACAAGGTCGACGTGGAAGTGGAAGTTTTATATGTTTTTTTGTGTCGTTTTCTTTGTAATGTGAATGTGAATCCCAATTAGTGCACCGTGTCCCCTCGCAGGGTGAGCGGAGTGCCTCGCTCTGCTACCGGCGCAGGTTACCATTCCCAATTGTAGTCCACGTGGATCGTAAAGTATGAAAAAGTTCAAAAAATGGGAAAAAAATAAAAATGAAAAACTCATGTCGACCTATTTCAGGTGTCGACCTAAGGTGTGTCGACCAATTGGTGTCAACTTTATTGGTGTCGACCTGGAGTCCGGATACCATATACATTTACATCAATCTCCTAAAACTTTTTATTGTGTTTTTAAGTTCCAGTTCAATTTTGAGTGATCCTACGGTTCAGAAAGGATTTTAAATGGTTACACTGAATGTATGTATTAACAGATCCAGCCGTGTAACAAGTCATATAGGCGTATGCCTGGGACGTCATTGAGTCAGGGGGGGGCGCCAAGTAGGATGATCACAATGCTCGGTGGTGGGATTGGCTAGAATCTTGCCTACTGTATGTCACCACATTGGTCAGAGATGGTTCTGTATTATTAATGTCTTAACTATTTTATGGTCACATTTTAGTATTGTGATTATTAAGATCATAAGTATTATATTAATTTTCATACCAAATTTATTACTAATTCTAAACAAATATGTATCTAGGAAGCACTTTGCAACTCCTTATTACACATTACACTAATTTATCCAAGTTATCCAATAGTTCCTGGTCCCATGGAAACTTAGAAATATGCCCTTGTCCCTGTGCATCCTGCTTTTACTCTGCACTGGACATTTGCTGTGAAAGACAGGTCTTGTAGTGCCCAACAAATACACTGCTGAGTGAGAGGGCACAGTAAGGCCTCACTTGCATGAATGCTACAGGCTGGCAGATTCTCTGTAAAGGGGCACAAGTTAGCTAAATGGGTGTAAAAAAATAAATCACAGGATGGCAAACGGCGTGTACAAGGACTCACGCAGGCTGGCATAATGTGTTTGAAGGGGGCACATGCGGGCTTAATGCATGTGGAGGGGGCACAAGCTGACATAAGGGTAAGAGGCCAGTATAACATGTATAGGCCATGGGTTGGCATACACTATGTGAAGGGGGCATAGATTGGAATAGGTAAGGGTCACACACTGCTGTGTAATGTGTGGATGTGTAACATATTGCAGTAATTACATGCTGGTCAGTGGTATAGTACGATGCTGTGTAACTATGTTATCGGACTGTAGCTAATAAATGTTGGATCAGTCTGCACTATGCTGTACTGATGCCTATACTACATTATACTGTACACTCCACACCAGACATAGGCAACCAATGGCTGTCCCAGTGTTGTCCATGGCCTGTCCTAGACTATACACTAAGCTACTCACTACAGTGCTGAACTCCCACACAGAGGGGCTTATTCAGGCCGTACTTCCCCCGCTGCCAGACCTAGTAATGTGCAGGTTCCATCTTAAGCGTGTTCGGCCCGGCCAATGCAATGTGATCGCTTTGGCAGCGAACGCCTCGCATTCGTGGGGCAGGTGGGGGAGGCGATGGACTGTTGTGGGGGCAGCGCAGGGAAAACGGGGACGGGTAGGTGTGAAGTCAAATGCAGCCACTCCGATGGGAAAAATGACGACTGACCGTCTGCATACGTAGCCTAGCTGCGGCTGCAGGGGGTCGTCCACAATTGCTGTGACCGCAATGTAAATTGGTGGCCGCCAGTTAGCATGCCGGGGCGGTCTTGCCCTGCAATGGACGGCCCCCAGCATGCTACAGAAGGGATTGCAGATTATGCTTTTTAGCAGAATCTGCAATCCGTGCTGAATAACCCCCAGAGTGTCTTATTAAGGATATTCCATTTGACCATTTAGGGCATAAGTTATACAGATCACAGAAATCTGGAGTAAATTCCAGTCTCTATATGACGCACCCCCTGCTATAAAATTAATTATATCAGAGGGTTCTGCACAATGTAATGTCTTATATCTTTCTTCCTCACAGTAGTAAGTGCATTATTTTAGTTTGAATGGAGTGGTAGGGAACCGTGCTTAGCGGCTTGGCTAGCCATTAGCAAGTTCGTGGCCTGGGCTTCTTCATAAATATAGATAGTACATACTGCAAGTGCATGCATGATAATGTTCCAGATAAATAACAGCAATGCACTGTAGAGAATATACCACAGCAGGACCCACTGGGGATTTCCCCCTGTATCCCTATGGGCCAGTCCGACCCTGCGTGTAACCTTTCCTGTGACCCACAGCAGCAATTGGCTTTAAACTGTCCGGTGTTATCTGCCCAGAGTTAGATAATGAAAGCAAGTGCCTGATTGGTTGATATGGATTTGTGTTAATTATTAACTAAATGCAGAATAAATGAGCAATACTGTCAGAGACTGACACAATAAACACACTGACACCTATCACAGAGCAATTCCAGGTCAATGACATTGTTTTCCTTGTTGTGGGGCCTCAAGGTCACCTCTACACTGATGTACAGTAATACAGGTTGAGTATCCCTTATCCAAAATGCTTGGGACCAGAGGTATTTTGGATATCGGATTTTTCCGTATTTTGGAATAATTGCATACCATAATGAGATATCATGGTGATACGACCTAAATCTAAGCACAGAATGCATTTATGTTACTTACACACCTTATACACACAGCCTGAAGGTAATTTTAGCCAATATTTTTTATAACTTTGTGCATTAAACAAAGTGTGTGTACATTCACACAATTCATTTATGTTTCATATACACCTTATACACACAGCCTGAAGGTCATTAAATACAATATTTTTAATAACTTTGTGTATTAAACAAAGTTTGTTACATTGAGCCATCAGAAAACAAAGGTTTCACTATCTCACCCTCACTCAAAAAAGTCCGTATTTCGGAATATTCCGTATTTCGGAATATTTGGATATGGGATACTCAACCTGTATACATAAATCTGGCAATTTTGCATGCTCAGAATTGCAGTCAAATCATCCGCAGATGCAGCCACACTGGTGCTCAGAAACGAAGATCTCCGCCTGTATTCAGAGATGGTTGCATCCGTGCAGCTCCACCTCCCCTATACCCATCAGCTTGTGAATTTAGCTGTCATCACTGTCAGTGCACATTTTCACCAGCCCTACAGGTGATGCAACAGATCCACCTGAAATCAGACAGAACCCTGCATAAGCTCACCCGTGGACAGCCACCAATTCTGCCTACATGCCTAAAGCAAGGGACAGTTCAAAATGTTTTGATTTATTATTATTTTTTTTTGGGGGGGGGGGGGGGGGGGGTTCATTCAGGGCAAGCTCCCAGAGTGGGGGACATGGGAGCGTGCCATTAGGGGTGTGGGGGTGTGCCATTAGGACACTCCTCCTTCCTGTGAAGCCCCACTCCCTCATCTTTAGCTCCTAAATGTTGGGAGATAAGCACAAGTGGATATGCGGCTGAGATGCGTTTCTTTCTGAAACACCGATAGTTGGCCAAATTCGCTGTTTTACTTTACACCCTGACATTTTTATTTCCCACCATAGCAAAGGGAAGTTTTCTTACACCAGACATCCCAGTCAGTAAGATATTTTTCACAATGTTATGTATAGCCTGTGAAAGGTGAGTATTCCTGGCAAAGTTAAAGAAAAATATCACACTGATTAATTCATACTTTCTAAATAGTACAATAAATAGTCCAGGTGTGCGTGACAGGGAAAGCAGCTTGTTAGCTCAACTGGGGAAGATTGATGTGTCTGAATAAAATTACGTAATGGTGAAGTGCCATGCAATCCGTTATTAAATCATCATTATAATAACACCTTAAAATTTACATTTTGAATAGAACATTTTAAATATAAATAGTGAACATTTAATTACCTCTTCTTTGGAGAGTTGTTTGTCATTGTCCAAATCTATTTGCTGAAATGCTTCAATGCTGCGTGGTCCTCTACTGATTCCATACAGCTCAATATCAAAGATTAAGGTTGCGTTGGGTGGAATTTTGTCTTGTTAAGGAAAAATAGAAAACGTTCCATTAACATAAGTTATTGCAAAAACATAATTTTAGGACATTGCAAGAAAACAAACAATGGTACGAGTTTGTGTAGAATACATAAATAGTGTCCCTTTAAGAAAAACAATAAATAACATTTATAGCAAGTATGCTGTGAAAAAAATAAAACTCAGGAAAAATTACCTATTTTTTTAAAGAGCTGAGTGACTGTATTCAGGGGCGGATTGGGATCGAAAGCCAGCCCGGAAAATTTATGGAAGCAGCCTTAATGGGGGTGCGGTCTGATGAGGGGGGAGGGGTCTATTGAGGATGGCGGGATCCCTCTTCATAGGGCCTGACTGCATGCAAATGCAGCCTTCAGTGCGTCTTTTGCTGCAGACTAGGGGTGGATTGGAAACTAAAAGTGGCCCTGTAAAACTTTATAGAAGTGTCCCGTCATGGGCAGCACAGGAATTATAACATACCATGTAGCCATGGCAGTATCACAGAATGGCAGAGTTGCTGTACTGCAGAGGTGGACTAACAGAATGAATGGGGATAGTGCAGTCTACTGAGTGCGGTGGGCTGCCTGTCGTGGGTTGTGGAGCCACATGATGACACACAAACCAGGCCCCAAAGACATGTGGGCCTACCAGGAATCTTCCTGGTGAGCCCCAGGGGTTAAAGTGTGTGTGTGCGCGTGTGTGTGTGTGGGGGGAGGGGGGGGGGGGAACTAGTTCCACCTCCTTCACGGCCCTGCACAGTAGTTCCAACAGAAAAGCCTGCTCCACCACCCTTGTCAGTAGATGATGTGGGCGGCGCTAGTGTCACCGACGAGCTGCAACTACCTCCCCTTTTCTCAGGTCCTGGCAGCTCCATGGTCCTCTCCTTGCGGCCCGCCCCTCCTACTCACATAAGCTGTGTCTGTAGGACGGCGTTCATCCCCTCCTCAGGTCCCAGTGGCTTCCTTTTCTGGCACAGCGTATGTAATGTCATGCCATCACTGCTGCTGAAGTGAAGAAGAGTCACAAAGAGAAGTAGGCTCTGATCAGGCTGAAGACAAGGTGAGAGGGGGCTGGAGGGACAAAGAGGTGGGGAATCTGCTGGAGGGATACAGGGCATGGAGCTGCTGAAGGGACTCGTGCAGTGAGCTGCTAGTGAGACAGAGACAGATGCATATAAAGGGGAACTGCTGTGGGCATTATGTGTATAAGCACCACTACTGTGGGCATTATGTGTAAGGGACACTTCTACCGTGTGCATTGTGTATAAGGAACACTACTGTGTGTTGTAATGTGAATAAGGAGCACTACTATGTGGTGTAATATGAATCAGGGGCACTATGTGCGGTGTAATGTGAATAAGATTGTTCTACTGTGTGGTGTAATTTGAATTGGGGGTACTACCTGGGGGTACTACTGTGTGATCACACCTATCCTTGTGAGATCACATCCCTTTTTTTCAACCAGGGGGGTGCCTTAACCCTAGCACTGGTCCTGGCTCTGCCTAATGGGAAGGGGGGTAGGTGGTGGGGGAAATGAGTTCCACAACCTCTCCAAGACCACTTTAAGCATTGGTGAGCCCTATGGCCAATCCACCCCTGAGTGTATTCAATAATGTATAACATAATAATAATAAAAATATATATACAGTATTATAATAACAGGAGGTCCCCACTGTGCTGCTTCAATAAATTCATTATCCCCCAGGAATATTGATGATACAGTTTGTCCACTACATCAGGGCTATGCAACAATTGGCTCACTAGATGCTGTCTCACTACAAGTTCCACCAATCCTTTCCATCTAAAGGTTCTTAACACTACAGTCCTTATTATTATAGTAGTCACAATATATTCCTGCTAATAAATGACAAACTGAGGGAATATATAAAAATTTTATTTATATTGCCGGTATGAAGGCAAACAGGAGTCGACAGTCACAACATTTGTCAGGACAATAAGGTGAGGATAGAGTAATCTAATGTTAGGCTCTGCGGCTCCGTGGGCCTAATTCATGTTTGTACGCTATGGCCGATGTGAGCGATTATTGGCAGACTGCAATCACACTGCGCATGCGTCAAGGTGCTGCTGCAAACTCCACTTGCAGTGAGGATTTCATGGAAAAGTGAGGGACAGGAAGTCACCGTTTGGAGGTGTTAACAGGAAGTGGTTTAAAAAACTGAGGCATGTCATGGCTATATTCGGGGCGTGTATCTGCCATCAGCTGAGAGCTCCTACATACACAAACATGGCACCTGCGTTGCTACTGCCAGGTCCAGTCTGCGTAGGCATAGGTCAACCCTTAGACCCGATGTTCCTTGTTTATAGGCTGCAAATGTGTACGCAATTGTGAATGAGTTGCGATAGCTACAGTGGACGTCGACTTTAATTTCTCGGTGGCAGCTTCACTTGCTAATATCAGCAGTTGCAAAACCAAGAAAATCGCCCTTGCTAAAACATGTATGTACAAACATCAATTAGGTCCTGTATACGTTAGTACATAAATCCCATTATATTTGAACGTAATGTCCCCTTAAGGGCATGTAATTAGGATATTTGCACACGTCATTTGCACTAGGTTCCCCAGAGGGTACCACAACTTTGCAGGGCAGGCTGACACAAAAAGTAACGTCTCTGCAAATCTATCTTTAATGATGCTTTACCCTATCTGCATGAGTGGTGTGCGAAACGCAACAATAGGTACAATTATTGTGGTGTCATACGGAGCAGCAGCAGATACGTGGGTGTTATTTGACACGCCTGCCATTCAGAAGCACAACTACAATATCAAAGGCTATAAATAGATTTTACTGTCATACTAGTCAGAGAGTCAGTATTGCGTCAACACATATGCCAGCTGTTTTCATACTGCGTCGGAGCATTAAGTAGAGCAGTTTCAGATTGCAGACCGTGAGACAAGGGGCAGAGACAAACATACAGTACATAGGGCAGAGGGAATGAGGACATGGCTTACAGATCACAGTAACCAGACATTGACGGAGCCAGAGACTTACATTCACATGCATTTCCATTACAAGGTTAGCCAGCCAGCTGTCCCAGCATGCAGTGCTACGTTTGAGAGTAGGATAAAGGTGTGTACTGTAGAGGAAGAACAGGCTTATATTCAAGCATGCCAAAAACTGATACACAAAATACCACATGCTAAAGTTACAACAGGCTATCCTATGAAGAGGTGTTACAATGTTATGCCTTCATGCTTGCTAATATCACCTGTCTCTACAGGGGGGTGTACTGTATATTCAGCTAACGTCTGTGCTATGGGATGTGCGGTCTCCGGCTGGATGATTGAACTTGGGTAACCCCTAACATGTCTAGAATGGGCACATCTGCCTCTGGAAGGCCAGCACCACCTGAGCACACGATACATACAGTATCATCAGCACAAAAACTAACTCACCATGAAAAAATTGTGCAATGAGAATTTTTTGTTTTCAGTTCTCATTGTATTCTCTTGTATTTTCCATGATTCATCATGACCCCATGAGAAAATTATCACTTTCAAAAAACTGGCCACCGAAAAAGTGATAATTTTCCCCCCAACACTCCCCCTGTGCCCTGTCAGCATGTTACAGCCGTGGCACACTAAACAGCCAGCGGTGGCCCAATGCCCCCCCCCCCCCCCCCAGCAGTACCCCATCCGCGCTATTATTGTGCTGACAGGGGCTGGCCGGCTGGCCGGCTGGCGGCGACCCCCGCACCCCCTTCCCCCACCCGCGGCATGTATCTGCTGGCCAGGGCTGGTCGCCTAGTCCTGCAGTGGCGGCCCACCGCACCCTCCCTCCTCCTCTGCTGCACAAGCTGCCGTGCTGAGATTCGGAAGCTGTTCGCCATCTCAGGATAGCAAACAGTTTCACGTTCAAACTAGTTTGATGAATGTCACAATTTCTACATCTCCTGGGTAGTGTAGAAATTGTGACATTTAAAGGATGATGGCTAGAGCCCCAGATTTGAAAACTGCTGTTCAAGAATCACAATTTAAAAGGTGGCACAAACATCATCAATACTGTTAATAATGAATAAGTGAGAAAAATAAATAGACATTTAGGAGTCTATTTACTAAGCTTTGAAGAGAGATAAAGTGGACGGAGATAAAGTACCAGCCGGTGACTGGGAGGTGGCTAGACGTGCAGGCAAAAATGGTTAATTTAATGGGCGTGTTATGGGAGTGTCATGGGCACGTCAATGCAAGTGGATGTTTTCACAGACTTAAAGCTGCAGGCATCGGAAGCCATGTCAGACAGATATACTACCAAAGGGCTGGTATGAGTTTCGATGGTAAGGAGATGGTAAGACCGATAAAGACGCACCAATCGGTATTACTGGCGAATCTCAGTCCCTGCACATTCGCCACATAGATCTCCGCATAATGGGGGTCATTCCGACCCGTTCGCACGCTGCGGTTCATCGCAGCGGTGCAAACGGGTCGGAACTGGGCATGTGCGGCGGCCGCACTGCGCAGGCGCGTCGTTGCCAGGTGACAGGCATTGCCGGGCAGCGATGCCGTGTACGTAGAAAGCGGTCGCAGCAGCGATCGCAAGAAGATTGACAGGAGGAAGGCGTTCCGGGGCGTCAACTCACCATTTTCCGGGTGTGGGGATCTGAACGCAGACGTGTCCAGGCGTTTGGAGGTCGGATGTCTGACGTCAATTGCGGAACCTTCATCGCTGGATCCATTGCACAGGATAAGTAGCTGCAGGGCTGGTCTTGTTTTACACAAAACTTTTTTAGCATAGCAGTGCTGCACAAGCGATCGCAGCCCTGCTATGCTAAAATACACTCCCCCATAGGCGGTGTCTAGTTGATCGCACGAGCAGCAAAAAGTTGCTACGTGCGATCAACTCGGAATGAGGGCCAGCTGCCAATATCAGCTAAAATGCATAATAGCCCTCATTTAGAGGGCTTTGCATTTCGTAAGGTGCATTTTCATTCTGTACATAAGCACTAAAGATGTGTCCACATACATATTTCTTTGTGTGGCACTGACTTGTGGAACAACGGGGCGTAAGCTCAGTACAGTAAGCACATATTCATGTAATTGCAACATAATTAGACATCAGTGGAGGCCACTCACCAGTAAGAATAGTGGGAAGTCTCTATACACTGATTGGTGAAAGGCTGGAACTGTGCACCAATCAGAATTCAGGATGCTCCACAGATGTGGCTTTTGATTTTTACACAATTAGAGATTAGGCAGGTGACTCTGTGTTATGTCACCTGAGATGTGGGTCTGATTTTTTTATTATTGCAGAGACTGTGTTTCGCCGCCCTCACGGCGTGATCTCACCCTGGATGTGCGGTTTTTGTGTATACAGCCCTATGGGGCTGCAAACAAAAATCTTTGAGTCCGGCGGTACTGTTTGTATGCCATCTTCTCGCTGGTAATTGAGTCGGCCCCTATGACTATAACTGGTCGACCCTTATAATTGGCACTGCTGTAGGCATTTAGGCTGAGATCCTCACTATGGCCCTGAGTTGCGCCCAGTAGTAGCACCACCTAAAATGAATTAATGATGGAAAATGCTGCCTGTTTCACAAAAGGTAATCTCAACACCGGTATATATGTGATTAGATTTACCATAGCCTTTATCCCCATAGGCCAACGAAGGAGGAATGACCACTTTCCGTTTCTCTCCAGGGCACATGTCCATTAGTGCTACATCCAGCCCCTTGATCACTTGTCCAACACCGAGAACAAACCACTTGGGATGACCATTGCTTTCCGATCGACTGCAGGAGAAAAACCCATCAATGTAGTCAAAGCAGAGTCGTAATACTATGTGGCTACAAATAAGAACTAGAATAGAAGAACCATCATAGAAAGTATAACATAACATACACTCCAGTGATCAGATCTGTGTACTGGTGCCGTTTTCTTGGTCTGTTCTGGGGGAGGGGGTGTAGATGTACTATGCCTGAGAGATTGATAAAGTGGAGAGAGTTAAAGTATTAGCCAATCAGCTTCTAACTGCTATGTTACAGGCTGGGTTTGAAAAATGACAGGGGCTGTTTGGTTGGTACTTTAACTCTCTCCTCTTTATCACTATCCAAGGCTTAATACATCTGCCCCTTAGAGCCCTTACTCTGGATCAGAAATTGCTACTCAAAACATTTTCCCCTGCTATGGGGACTGCAGTGTGGAATTCATTTATTGAACTGTTATAAGCTAATCTTACGGAGATTTCAGTAAAAACACTGGTTTAGAATTATTATGTATATTACATATGTATATTTAGTATGTATGTATATTCGGCATCTGAAGTCTCTGGTGATTCTTCTGGAAATGCACGAGTTGTCGGGTTATAGTGCCTAACAACAGTACAGCCGCAATCAGCGGTCTCTGAAGATTTCTGTTACATTCTGCCAGGGCCGTTACTAGGTGTGTGCCAGTGATGCCTGGCACACAGCGTAGAAGCACTGTGGGCGCAGGACCACTGGCAACACCCGCCCCCATTTTGCTTGCGCCATCCCCGCAACACCGTAATTCCACCCCCGCAACGCCTGCCGCTGTCATCCCTTTATTGACTGTAGAGATAAACACTGCTCTTCGTATCTGGTCAGAATATCGACATGTTCTGAATGTCGTCCCACAGAATGTGAACATATAATTTTAGTGCTACATTTAGGGGGTAATTCTGAGTTGATCGCAGCAGCAAATTTGTTAGCAACTGGGCAAAACCATGTGCACTGCAGGGGAGGCAGATATAACATTTGCAGAGAGAGTTAGATTTGGGTGGGTTATGTTGTTTCTGTGCAGGGTAAATACTGGCTGCTTTATTTTTACACTGCAATTTAGATTTCAGTTTGAACACACCCCACCCAAATCTAACTCTCTCTGCACATGTTATATCTGCCTCTCCTGCAGTGCACATGGTTTTGCCCAACTGCTAACAAAATTGATGCTGCGATCAACTCAGAATTAGGCCCTTAGTGTTAGGTAGGGAGGCCAATCCCGGGATCGTCGGGATCCCAGGATTTAGGGCCAAAAATGTCCGGGATCCAATCCCGGGGCTTGACGGATCAGCGTTGAGCGTCCACAGGACGCTCAGACACTGGCCGGCTTCCTCCTTCCGGCTCCCCCGACGCAGCGTGAGGTCACGCTGCGCCGTCAGCCGCTGCTGGGGGAGAGAATGTGGAGTTTCCCACCAGCGGTATACAGTTAGTTATGTGTGGCGGGAGGGCGGGGCTGGGTGGGGCGGTCACATAGTAAAAAGCCAATTCCGGGTAAGGTTAGACTAAAAATTGTGAAAAATGCAATGTAGTCATTTTGGGGTAAATTTACTAAAGTGCGGGTTTTTAGAAGTGGAAATGTTACCCATAGCAACCAATCATATTCTAGCTAAATGATAAGTAGAATATGATTGGTTGCTATGGGAAACATCTCCACTTCTAAAAAATCTGCACTAAATATACCCATTTGACTGTTGACATGCACTATATCGACATAATGAACATGATGACACACCATTTTTGTATGTCGACGTGTTCCATGTCGACATACCATAGCACACCCCTGCTCTTTACTTACGCTCTGGAATATACTGTAAATCCCATGCAATATGTACAAGTTGAACTAGAACATGTAAGACACTACTAAGGAAAAACTGATGGGAGGTGAAAAACAGACAGTGTACTAGGCTGATTTCAATAATAAAGTACACTCTATTAAAATGTGTCTTATACCATGGTGCAAGATTTCACGGCCTGTGGTACGGGGACACAGCCAGAACTTCAAAGGCCCCATATCAACATCTTGAAGGGCCCCTGTCCCAATGCTTCTAGGGAGACACCCTCCGCAGCAGCTGTTATGCCCCACAGTAGTGCCCTAGTTCATATTCTGAATCATAGTAGTGTCCTAGTTTATTTTATGAACCATATTAGTGTCTTAGTTAATGTTAAGCCCCAAATATAGTGCCTTAGTTCACTTTATGTCACATTGTAGGGCTGCCATTACACATTATGCCACACAGCACCCCCAATTCACATTATGACATATAGGGGGGGTTATTCAGAGATGAACACAGCCAGATCTGCGTTCATCTCCGCACATGCTAATGGCCGCCCAGCATGTGTGAGTCCGCCTCCCGATGTGTCCGCAATCTAATTGCGATCGCATTGGATCTAAGGCTGATACCTGGCAGCGCAGCCTGGCTGTGCTGTCAGCTGCCATTTTTTTTTGCCGATTTCAGCAAACTGCGAAGCGAGCTGCATTAGCGGCAGGGTCTCAATGACCCTCATAGTGTCCCAAGTTCATATTATGCCACACTATAGTGCCTCCACTTCATTATAATGCCTGCTAGTTAATTTTATACATTACAATGAGCAGGTCCAGGGACATACCAAGATATGCTGCAGGCCCCAAGGGAAAACTTTGCCCGAGCCCCTATGTACCACCCAGTGGTGAAAGATTTATATAACACATATAACTGTGACAAAGAAGGTGGTCCCTCAGTAGCTGTACTCCCTTCACCCATGGTAACTACGCCCTTGCTATGGCACATGTACCACTTATAACGGAATCAGTATGATTTGCCGAAGGACCGGATGCCGGCTGTCAGTATACTGACAGTGGTATCTCATCCATCAGAATACAAAGAGCCCCCCAGTATTTTTTATTATTATTATTATTATTACATTTTAAGCCCCCTAACCCTCACCATTACCCTACCCTAACCCTCCCTTGTAGGTGCCTTACCCTAACCCTCCCTGCCCGCCCGGTACCTAACCCTAACCTTTCCATTCCTGAACTCTAACCCCCCTTCTGATGGCTAAACCTAACCCCCCCTCCTGCCGTGGCGGGACGCGAAGGAACGGGATTCCGTGCATTGGTATGTAGACACTGGGATCCTGAGTCCTGTCTGGATGTCGGTGCCGGTGTTCCAGCTGCGGATGGGATTCCACAACGGTATTTCGAATGCCGGAATCCCGTCCATCGGTATCCTCACTGCATCCCCTTATAAAATAATGAAAGGTGCTATTTGTTGATCATTTAGGGTCTGATCACTCAGTCATTTCTGTGATAGCTGCAGATGACTCGCTACCTGCGACAATCCCATACCACACCCATAAGAAGGACCATCTCCATATGCCGACACAGCCACCTCCCTCTTATCTCCCAGTGACCGCCTAATGCACTTTCAAGATATTTCTGAGACTGTGCGTCTCATTACAACTGAGTCTCTGTGAGCGCAGACGCTGGGAGCATGCGCAGTAGACAAAAATCGTTCCAAAAGCAACATTGCGTCTGACACTGAATCAGGCCCTTTGTGTTTTTTATTGAACCAATTAATGAACAAAATGGATTGCAAGCCTATTTTTAGCAAGTTCATGATGTACATTGATTCTGCAGATGCAGCATCTTGAAGGTGGCTCTGCTGTGACAGGGGCACAGCATTCCACATTAGCTTTAATGTTGCTTTCACTAAGCGTGAACGATCGCGTCAGGAGGTGCTATCACCACACTGCCTACAACACTTGCTTATGCACACAAGAAGCACCTATATATTTGCAATCCCCTCTGGAATTTTTTAACTGATTTTTCAGTGTAATTCTTATACCCTGGCTACAGTTTTTGCCTACGAGATGTATTCACACATTATATTCAGTGATTGCATATACAGGTCCTGATTCTAAGTCGGACACACTCCCACTTTTCCGTACCGCCGTGGCAGACTCCTTACTACTTCACGCTAATGCAGAATCCACAACCGACCTCACTGGTTACTGGACTTCCTTCGCCCATGCTGGAACTTGACTGGGATTTAAAAAATGTCTACACACAAAAATATCCCCGAAACCTGATAGCTCACAGAACTGCTGCCAAGCAAGCTTTATTATTACAGAGATCAGGGGTAAATGCAGGATTTATAGAGGTATTTTTCCCCAAATGTTTGATTTTAGAATGAGTGTGGCCAGCCGAAGGAGGGTATAATCACATACCTTCCAACATGTAATCGGTACAGGGGGCGGGGCCATGGCTGAAGTAGGCAGGGCCATGGGTAAAGAGGGCGTATCCACGGGTACAGGGGACGTGAGACGTGTCAGCGGTGACTCGTCTATGGGACTGGCGGCTATTCCCAGGGGCTGGGGGCTGCCAGGGAAGGGAGGAAGGAGCTGCCTGACACTGAGCAGTGCTGCAGGAGTCTATGACCGTGTCCCCGCAGCGCTGCGATACATACAGTACCTGGATACTCCAAAAACCGGTACAATCCATACACCCCAGTTTAAGCCGGTACAGACCTTAAAAAAACTGTACGGCTAAAACGGTACAGTTGGAGGGTATGAAATCAGCACTTAATAAGATATAGTCGGCCTCATGCAGATTTTAATAGGAGCTTCCTAAGCACACATTCCCCCACCTCACGCCTGTTTCTTCTTGCTGGCAGCTGCTCTCTGGTCCAGTGTGCTGATTGAGTACTCAGAGCCACACATACAGCAGACTTGGAAATAGAAGCTGCTGCCTCTGGGCACGTGCTGCAGCTCCTTTCTGACCCTTATTCTGTATGTTGTTGCTACAGCTCTAGTAATATAGTATTATATACTGCAGCTACAGTATGGTGGTTATGATTTTGACAGGGGAGGGGTTTTCAGATAACTGGAAAACCCCCAACCCCCCTGGGTTTGCCTATGGTGTTAAGATGTGGGTGGATTACTTATCAGAATCTACAACATGGGGATTGTAGGTACTGATTGGTCATCCCCATAACTGTCATTGTAATGGGTTGAACTTAATAGTATTGCCAGTTCTATATTTCCAGAGGCAGTATAATGAGCATGGGAGTACAATTTAGCAATTATGTGGTAATATACCTTTAAGTTGTATTACTGACAGATCTCCCACATCAGAAGAAAGTGATGAGGCATCATGGAGACTTGTCTAGCTCTAGTGTCTACACATGGCCTATCTATAAAGGGTGCAGGGTGTACAGTGTCCAGGGGACCCCACACCACACCCCTGCACCCACTCACAATGCTTACGTATATACGCTTCCAGAGATCTGCCTCCCCCACGGCACGCTGCTGCCCACTAGCAAATAATACTTTAAACTGCCTCCTATTTATAAATGAAACGCAGACGTTTTAGCTGGAGACCTTTCTGGAGGCTATAGGGATGAACACGTTAGCAGCTTACGGTTAGGAGGACTGTTCTGTTAGCAGAAGGGCTGGACGGCTAGACAGAATTTAGCAAGTAACTAACACTTCTGCATTTTATTTATAGATAGAGGCAGTCTTTATGAGTCTTATTTTATTTTATGGTGTCAGGGGACTTTCTGGATAAAGCCTTTCTTTTGAGCACTTGTTACTTGGAACGGAAGTTGATTATATTATGCGTGACGTGCGTGTGGATTGTGTAGTGCAACAGGTTTCCTACCATGGTCCAAAAGCTGTGCATGTACTGGATGTTAATTGGACTTTGCCTAAAAGGGGGACAGGGCTGGTGTGAAAAGATGCCCTTATTGAAATAACACTGTGTAATATGTTGGAAGTTTAAAAAAAAAAAATAATACATGGTAATCATCTACTGCGCACAGCAGTGGGTGGGGTGGTGTTAGGTTTGGGCTGGGGGGGGGGGGGGGTAGGGGTAAGCTGCGAGGAGGGGGAGTTATGTTCAGGCTGTGGGGATAGGGGGTCAGGTTTAGGCCAGGCCTGGTTATAGACCTCGTTGCGCCCAGGGCGAAAGTTTCCTTTGGCGACCCCCCAGCAAAACAGAGTTGGTTCGCGCCAAGGGCGCGCGTCCAGAAATAGGGGCGTAGCTTCATAGGGAAGGGGCGTGGTCACAGTTATCCCCCTGTAGTTGTGCCCCCTGTAGCTGTGCCCACAGTAGATGTGCCTTCTGTAGCTGTGCCCCCTGTAGATTTGCCCTATGCATTTGTGCCCCCTGTAGCTGTGCCCCCAGCAGTTGTGCCCTCAGTAGCGCCACTTACAAACACAAAAAAAAACCCCACACAATACTTACCAGCCAATCTCCTGCTTCCTGACCGCTGCTGCGCTGCCCTCCGTCGCTGGCAGCCCACTCCTCTCTATGGGAGAGACGTCATGAGATCTCTCCCATAGCGCCGCACAGACACTAGAGGTCAATTATGACCTCTAGTGTCTGTCAGTGGCGCTGGCTGCAGCAGGCACCTACACAGCCCATGGCGCCTGCTGCAGCCGGGGAGCGGGGAGCAGGATGCGGGTGTGCGGCGGGCGCCTGTGGGGTGACTGCGCCCGCAGGCCGCAGCGCCCCAGGCTCCCACCCTGCTTGCCCATGCCTAGAACTGCTCCTGGTTTAGGCACCCCCTGGGAGGTTAGGGTTAGGCTGCAGGGAAGGGGGGGGGGGGGAGGTTAGGTTTAGTCTGTGGGGTGTTTGGGTTTATGCACCACCGGGGAGGGTTAGGCTGCATTAGGTTTAGGCTGAGGGGTGAGTAAGGGGGGCATTGTAGAAAGGTAAGTATATTTATCTTGCTCCTGTCGGTATTCTCACCATTGGGAAGACCCAACCCTGTACATACTGTTACATTATGTCATATTAATTGTTGTTTTTTTCATGATGTACTGTAGGTTCCATTTAAGCTCTGTGCTCTATACATGTGTGTCAGTAACTGTAATCTCCCCAATGTACAGCACTTTGGAAAGCTGCAGCCAATTAGTAAATAGTACAAGACAGTAAAAACTTAAAGCACAAAAACTACAATAATTATCTTAAAACCAATTTAAACAAAGCAATAAATGGATCTTGTGTCATGACATGAATATTTATCTGGACATCTTTAACCCTTTTGGCACTTACCTGCAATAAAATTTGGAGAGATCCTTGGCTAGGTACCCATCGTAATGTGCATTTACCAGATCGCCTCTTTTGCTCTTCTGCGTGCAGACACTGGGGACGTGTAATACTTCTATTTTAACTTTGTCTCCTTCGCCTTCTGCGCTTTCACACTGAACATGAAGAGTGAGGAGGCTAAAGGCCTGCAGTAAGAATAGAAACTTGGGGTAGGAAGGCATTGTTACCTTCTCTTTCTCTGCCAGAAACAGAAGACAGTCAGACCCTTGATCTTTTCTCTACTGTTACTATACACGTGGCACTCTGCAGAAAAAATACACACTCCCAAATAGTTCTGTCTAAAGTTGCAAGTCTGAAAGCTGGCTCAGCTTGAATCACTGTAATATGTAAAATGCCATTTGATTGGCCCTCCGAATAATGTAGCTCAGCCTCTCATCCAATGTATTCCTTGTGTTCCTGGAAGAAAAAGTGCAAGTTCCAGAACTGCCGGGTATGGCTTTAACCACTATCAAGTTACTGACCTGAGGCATCTGCCATTATTCCCAGGAGGAATGCAGCATCATTAACCCCTCTCCTTCCAAACTGATTTAAAGGCACAGCTGTGTTATTAAATGAATGCATCATACTTTGTTTTATTGGTGACATAGTTGTAGCTGTGTGAATTAGGATGAGCGGGCTGGTTATCTAAAACACTGCACAGCTGTCTCCCAGGAGGAAATGTTCATTTTGGGATATTGCAGCTCCTAACGTTTAACCACTCAAACACCTGCATCTTCTGTTATGCAGCGGCCGATCTATAATGGTATCCGTTTGGATGGTGGACCATGTTAAGGTCGACAGTCATTAGGTCGACCACTATTGGTTGACATGGACACATGGTTGACACACGAAAAGGTCGACATGGCTTTTAAAAATAATAATAGATTTTAACATTTTTCATACTTTACCATTCACGTGGACTACGATTGGGAATAGTAACCTGTGCCGAGTGCAGCGAGACAAGGGGACACAGTACACTAATTGGGGTTCGTGTTACGCAAAAAATGACACCAAAATCAGTTCAAAAATCCACGTCGACCATTTATGTGTTGACCATTAGTCCATGTCGACCAATAGTGGTTGACCTTAACATGGTCGACCATTCATACCGGAACCATCTATAATGGGTGCAGAGTGTGCAGTATACATGGGCCACGACACCGCTCATCTTGCTCCCAGAATAGACCCCACGTGTGCCTCTAGCTAGCTTTGGCATAATATCCCTTTAATCCGGGACACCTATGATTTACACAGGTTCTGTGTATAGGTTTATAGGTTCAGTTTAAATGACTGCCGGACCGGATGCCGGCAGTCTCAATACCGACGCCGGCATCCCCATCTTTGAAATCCAGACAGGGGTGATTTAATTATGTTCCCCCCTTTTTCCTACCCATCCCTTCCCGCAGCCTAACCCTAACCCCCCCTAAGCGGCCTCTAAACCTAACCTTACCCCCGCCCCTAACCCTAACCTGCCCGCTATACTTACTGTCGGGATTCCGACGGCCAGGATCCCGACAGCCATCTTTATCGCATCCCCAGTAGATGGTCCGGGGCAGTGGTTCTGACCCGTAATTTACTGAATCTGTAATTACTGACCCAGTAAAATAGATTAACTCACCTATGCATGATTAAAGAAATCCACAAAACATGACCTGTTGGTAGTACTGGAGGACTCGAGATCTCCTATTCTAAAGGGCCCCACACACTGCGAGATGCCATTCATATATCTCAGTGTGGAGGCACCAGCGATGAACGATGCTTACTCTGCATGCAGACCAATATGGGCGATCTCGTCCATATTTGCCTGCACTGCTATGCACTGCCAGGTGACGGGGGGAGTGAAGAAACTTTCAGAATCCCGAATGTTAGTATAACGGAGGGTTAGGGTAAGAGGTAAAGTTAATTAATTCCATTCAAATTTCAGAATTATGGTGGTCCGGATGTTGCTGTTGGTATTCTGACCGGTGCATCCCGAACCCAACCGCAATTGAATATCCCCACCAGACCCCACGTACAGTATTATAGAGTATTTAAAGAATAGGTGGCACTCAAGGACTATATTGTGAAAAAAAGTCACAAAAACTTTAAAAGGACTTGAGTGTTGTCCCTTTTATATATATATATATATATAAAATGATGCAATTCACCCCAGCCCACCTAGTGGCCACCTGCATCTCCCCTCCGAGAGGTGGTGATGGTGGGATTTGCAGATTAGGGTGCGCTAGGTGAAAGATTTGCCTAGTGTGCCGCGAGACCTTGCACCAGCCCTGCCTGTGGACCTGCTAGGTGACCAGGAAAACGTGAACTGTTTGAGGACCGAGTCTGAGAACCTATAATCTAGGGCAAAGGTTTTCAAACGCAGTCCTCAAGGCACCCCAACGGTCCTGGTTTTAGACATATCCATGGCTCAGCACAGATGGTTAAATCAAATTGACTGTGGTGCTAATTAAGTTACAATGGAATCACTGGAAAATAGGGCGCTATTTCCATAAGAAAATGTTTAGAAAAATGTCCCCTTTACCATTAAATAATAGATTTTGATGGGAGATTTTCACAGCTGTTAGCAATCCCCTTTTTACCAATAAAAATAATAGGATTTTAATTACCTAACGGTAAATCCTTTTCTCATAGTCCGTAGAGGATGCTGGGGCCCACATTAGTACTATGGGGTATAGACGGGTCCACTAGGAGCCATTGTCACTTTAAGAGTTTGAGAGTGTGAGCTGGCTCCTCCCTCTATGCCCCTCCTACCAGACTCAATCTAGAAACTGTGCCCGAAGAGATGGACATCTTCGAGAGAAGTATTTAACACAGATAGTGGCGAGATTCACACCAGCTCACACACATAACGCAACCAAGCTAACAAGCTTGGAAACTCAGCAACCGCTGAAACAGTACTTACCAAGTAACAATGTAGTACTTAACTAAAACCAAAGTTGTACTGAACCAGAAAACCACTGCAGGAAAACAAAGCGCTAGGTGGGCGCCCAGCATCCTCTACGGACTACGAGAAAAGGATTTACCGGTAGGTAATTATAATCCTATTTTCTTTTACGTCCTAGAGCAGGGCTGTCCAAACCGGTCCTCGAGATCTACCAACAGTTCATGTTTTCCAGGCCTCCTTGAGATCTGTAGAATTGTCAGTTAGGAATGAATGCAGCACATCTTAATTAGTAATGACTACACCTGTGCACCAGCTAGGTGGTCTGGAAAATGTGTACTGTTGGTAGATCTCGAGGACTGGTTTGGCCAGCCCTGTCCTAGAGGATGCTGGGCTCCAAATTAGTACCATGGGGATATACCAAAGCTCCCAGAACGGGAGGGAGAGCGCGGAGGTTTCTGCAGAACTGATTGACCAAACTGTAGGTCCTCAGAGGCCAAAGTATCAAACTTGTGGAACTTTGCGAACATGTTCAACCCAGACCAAGTAGCCACTCGGCAAAGCTGTAAAGCCGAGACACCCCGGGCAGCCGCCCATGAAGAACCCACCTTACGAATAGAGTGGGCCTTAACAGACGTAGGACACGGCAGTCCTGCCGTAGAATATGCATGCTGGATAGTAAACCTGATCCAGCGAGAGATAGTCTGCTTAGAAGCAGGACACCCAAGTTTCTTGGGATCATACAGGACGAACAGAGAATCCGATTTCCTGTGACGAGCAGCCCTTACAACATCCAAGGACTTTGAGGAAATTGAGGAGTCAGTAGCCACTGGCACCACAAAAGATTGGTTGATATGAAATGCCGACACAACCTTTGGAAGAAACTGCTGACGTGTCCGCAGTTCAGCTCTATCTTCATGGAAGATCACGTAGGTGCACTTACAGGACAAAGCCTCCAACCCCGACACGTCTAGCAGAAGCTAAGGCCAACAAAGTGACAGCCTTCCACATGAGAAACTTGACCTCAACCACCGGCAGAGGCTCAAACCAATCCGATTGGATAAACTGCAACACCACGTTAAGATCCCAGGGTGCCGTAGGAGTCGCAAAGGGAGGCTGGATGTGCAGAACCCCTTTCAGAAAAGTCTGAACCTCAGGAAGAGAAGCCAACTGTTTCTGGAAGAAAATGGATAGGGACGAAATCTGGACCTTTACGGACCCCAACCTCAGGCCCATATCCACACCTGCTTGCAGGAAAAGGAGAAACCATCCCAGTCGAAACTCCACCGTAGGGAACTTCTTGGACTCACACCAAGATACATATTTTTTCCAAATACGATGGTAATGTTTAGACATTACTCCTTTCCTAGCCTGTACCAGGGTAGGAATAACCTTGTTCGGAATGCCCTTCCGAGCTAATATCTGACGTTCAACCTCCATGCCGTCAAACTTAGCCACGGTAAGTCTTGATAGGCGAACGGCCCCTGCTGCAGCAGGTCCTCCTGAAGAGGAAGAGGCCTCGGCACTTCTAGCAGTAGATCCAGAAGATCCGCGTACCAAGCCCTTCGTGGCCAGTCCGGAGCAATGAGGATTGCCTGAACTCTTGTTCTCCTTATGAGTTTTAGAACTCTTGGAATGAGTGGAAGTGGAGGAAATACGTACACCGACTGGAACACCCACAGAGTCACTAGGGCATCCACCGCCACGGCTTGCGGGTCCCTCAAACTGGAACAACACCGCTGAAGCTTCTTGTTGAGACAAGAGGCCATCATGTCTATTTGAGGCACACCCCAAAGATCTGTTACCTCCCTGAACACCTCTGGATGGAGTCCCCACTCTCCTGGATGGAGATCTACTGAGGAAGTCCGCTTCCCAGTTGTCTACTCCCGGAATGAAGATTGCTGACAGCGCCAACGTGTTTTTCTGCCCAGAGGATGATTCTTGTTACCTCTTACATTGCAGCCCTGCTCTTCGTTCCGCCCTGTCGGTTTATGTAAGCTACTGTCGTTACATTGTCCAACTGCACTTGAATGGCTGATCTCGCAGAAGATGAGCCACTTGGAGAAGACTGTTGTAGACGGCTCTTAGCTCCAGAATGCTTATTGGCAGACCGGCTTCCAGACTTGAACACCTTCCTTGGAAGGTCTACCCTTGAGTGACTGCACCCCAGCCCCGGAGACTTGCATCCATGGTTAGAAGGATCCAGTCCTGAATCCCGAACCTGCAGCCCTCCATAAGGTGAGGTAATTGTAGCCACCAGAAGAGTGAAATCCTGGTGCATGTGTAGATGAGATCCTGACCACTTGTCCAGGAGATCCAGTTGGAAGGGCCGAGCATGAAACCTCCTGAACTGCAGAGCCTCGTAAGAGGCCACCATCTTCCCAAGAAGGCGAATGCACTGATGAACCGACACCCGGGTTGGCTTCAGAACATCCCGGACCATTGTTTGTATCACCAACGCTTTCTCCTCTGGGAAAAACACCCTCTGTCCTTGCGTGTCGAGGATCCTTCCCAGAAAGGACAACCTCCTGGTCGGCTCCAAATGTGATTTTGGAAGGTTCAGGATCCAACCGTGTTCCCTGAGTAGATGGGTCGTGAGAACAATGGACTGTAACAGCTTCTCCTTAGAAGAAGTCTTTATCAGCAGATCGTCCAGATATGGAATTATGTTCACCCCCTGTGGAATACCCTCGGTGCTGTGGAGAGGCTGAATGGTAGGACCTGGAATTGAAAGTGACTGTCCAACAGTGCGAATCGGAAATAAGCTTGATGCGGCGGCCATATTGGAATGTGGAGGTACGCATCCTTGATATCTAGGGATACCAGGAATTCCCCCTCTTCCAGTCTTGATATCACCGCCCTCAGAGACTCCATTTTGAACTTGAACTCCCTCAGAAAGGGATTTAATGATTTTAAGTTCAAAATGGGCCTGACCGAACCATCCGGTTTCGGTACCACGAAAAGGTTGGAATAGTGACCTGTGCCTCCAACAACTTCTGGATGGCATCCTGTAGGATAGTCCTGTCTGCCAGCAAAGCTGGCAAGCCTGACTTGAAGAATTGGTGAGGAGGGAGATCTACCCCTGGGACACAATATCCTGTACCCAAGGGTCCAGGCCAGACGACACCCAGACGTGACTGAAATGCCTGAGTCTCGCCCCCACTGGTCCACCATCAAACTGAGGACTTTGGCATACCTGAAGCAGGCTTCTGTTCCTGGGAACCTGCAGCAGCAGGTTTCTTGGATTTTGGCCGACTTCCTCTAAAAAAGGTGTTGGACGGCTTGGCCTTTCTTGTTTCAGCAGCCCGAAAGGACTGTAATGCAGCTGAAGAAAAAGGCTTCTTCATAGCAGGTGCAGCTGAGGGAAGAAAAGGAGACTTACCCGCTGTAGCCGTGGAAATCCACGCATCCAACGCTTCCCAAAAGAGAGCCTGACCTGTGTAGGATAGGGTCTCCACACCTCTCCTGGATTCCGCATCGGCAGAGCACTGGCCCAGCCAAAGTCCCCTGCGAGCTGAGACAGACATGGAAGATATCCCTGCAGCCATGGAACCCAGGTCTTTCATGGATTCCACCATAAATCCTGCAGAATCCTGAATGTTACGTAAAAACAATTAAAAATCACTTTTATCCATTGTATCCAAATCCTCAAGTAACTTGCCTGACCACTTTACTATAGCTTTGGAAATCCATGCACAGGCAATAGTAGGATGCGGTATCTTTCCTGAAACCGTGTATATGGATTTGAGCGTAGTGCCAATTTTGCGATCAGCCGGTTCTTTTAACGCGGTAGATCCTGGAACAGGTAAAACCACCTTTTTTGAGAGTCTGGACACAGACGCGTCAACTATGGGTGGGTTTTCCCATTTTTTTCTATCCTCCTCAGGGAAGGGGAAAGCAAACAGAACCCTTCTTGGGATCTGGAATTTTTTCTCCGGGTTTTCCCAGGCTTTCTCAAATATAGCATTTAATTCTTTAGATGCAGGGAAGGTTAGCGATGCTTTCTTATTGTCAGTGAAGTAAGCCTCCTCAACCTGCTCCGGTGTTGTATCAGCAATATTCAACACATGACCTCTATCATCAACTGCACACCTTTTCCAAGAGATGCCGCCCACCTCAGCACATCCCCATCACCGTCTGCCATGTCAGAGTCAGTATCCGTGTCATCTTGCATAATCTGGGCAAGAGCACGTTTGTGGGAACATACAGTAGGGGGTCCTGAGGTAACAGAACTGGACCAAACTGCCATAGAGTTCTGTAACACCTGAGTTGCAGATTCATTCTGTGCAATCCCAGAAATCTGAGAAATCATAATTTTAATAGAGGATAACCACTCGGGCTCCCTTGCTGGTATCTGCGCTAACACAGTGCAATCCTGATTACATGGAATGGGATCATCCTGAGAGGACAAGTCCTCTGCAGCATATGACACAGAGTCCCTGGACATAGCTTAATGGAGACCACTGACACTCCACACACAAACAGGGAAGGGCAGAGTTTCCTCCCTAAGAATGGCAAGAGACACACGGAGATTGGAGCCAACCCACACACAGCGCTAATAGATAGGGAGACCCCTAACCAGCGCTGACTGTGCACCTTAATAGGTTACACAGTCTGTACACAGTCCCTTTCCCCTTCAACAACCCCCTGGTACCGTAACAGATAGCTGGAGTTGATTTGGAGGGACAGCTCTCACTGACAGCGCTTCTGCAGGCAGGAAAATGGCGCTGAACGCTGCTGGGTCCGCTCTGAGAAGCTCCTCCCCCTTACATGGCGCTGTCTTCCCGCTCTTCTGAAGATTATACTGGCCTGAGGAATTGTGCTGGCAGCGATCCTGGGACCCTGACAGGCTTGGAGGACAGTGTAGGTGCTGGCTCAGGGCGCCCCTTACAGCGCCGCACTGTGTACCGCTGAGCCCCAGAGCGCAGTAAGTACTGCACTCCATACCGTGTTGCTGCCATCTTCACACTGGCCCCCCGCTTGTTAGGGGGGCATGTGACTAACCCGCCACTGATCTTCTGGCTCTGTAAGGGGGTGGCGGCATGCTGCTGGGGTGAGCGATCCCGTGGCGGGGAACATTCGATCCCCTCAGGAGCTCAGTGTCCTGTCAGTGGAGATATTGGCTCAGACCCTGCAGGGCGGACACTACTCCCCCCCTTAGTCCCACGAAGCAGGGAGGCTGTTGCCAGCAGCCTCCCTGTAAAATAATAAACTCTAAAAAAAACTTTTACCAGAGAAGCTCTGTAGAGCTCCCCTAGCTGTGACCGGCTCCTCTGGGCACATTCTCTAAACTGAGTCTGGTAGGAGGGGCATAGAGGGAGGAGCCAGCCCACACTCTCAAACTCTTAAAGTGCTAATGGTTCCTAGTGGACCCGTCTATACCCCATGGTACTAATGTGGACCCCAGCATCCTCTAGGACGTAAGAGAAATATGGATTAAAGCATAAAGCGCTGACACGCTGGGTGGAACGCATACGTAATTTCCGCCGGCTGAGGATCCAATACCTGGTGGAACGCAAAAATCCCTTCTGGGTGGTGAAACCAGGAAGTACGGGAGGAATAGCGCTAATTGCTAATTGAAGAGCTAATCAAGGAGGGTATATTAAGCCCACCGGTATGGACATGTGGCATCCGTACCTGATGAAGGATATCATATCCAAACCATGCTGCGCAGAGGCCACACAGGGGATCTAGAGAGTCGGACACTGCAGATTGTAGAATCTGGACCCACCCCCCCGTAAAACTTATTGTGGTGGTGTTGAGCTTTTTGCCCGGGACTGTTCATTGCTACTTGTATAGCCCACCTACAAAGGATGTGATAAAAAGGATTTACTCTATCCCCAGTACTAGTTTTAACTGTTTTTTTTTAATGTTATTGGAACCTGTATGTATGTTTATAGGTATCTGTCAAGTGTTATCCTTGCATGTCACAATAAATGTGTGCTGTTTTTTTGTCAAACCCCAGTTAATTTCAATTTTTATAGGTAAAAAGGGGGTTGCTATCAGCTGAGAAAAACACCCATCAAAATCCATTATTTAATGGTAAAGGGGACATTTTCCTAAACATTTTCTTATGGAAATAGCGCCCTATTCTCCAGTAATTCCAGTGTATCTGCATTTATTGAGAGTGGGTGTTTCTCTCTCATTTGGAAAAAAAGGCTGCTTTTTTACACATCGTTCATTTTGCGCAAGACTATACTTTTATTTATTTTTGTGCTAATTAAGTTACTTGTGGTCAAGCATGGATAAACTTAAAACTTGGACCATTGGGGTATCTTGAGAACGGCATTTGAGAACCTCTGATCTAGGGCATAGATTCTCAAACTCACAAGCGAATGTGAACTTTCTTTGATAAATCCAGTGTCCATTTACTGTGTATCAACAGTACAGACTGAGGCAAAAAATTAATCTGTTCGCAGCGGATTCCACAACTTAGTAACATGTGAGATGACCAAATCCTTACTATTAAATTTCCATTTAAAACTGTAAAAGACAAAGACAAGGCTATTTTCACCATTAACCAAGTCACTTAGCCAAATCTACTGTCTATCACCTAATAGGATAAACTAGACATGTACAACCTGCAACCCTCATTATGTGTGTTCCTCTGGTAGGGATGGCCATCGACCATTGATGGTTTGAAATCATCGATAGTCCAAAGGGCCCCATACACTAGAACGATATGTCTGAGGCTGACGTCGGAGGCAATTTCCCTTGAACTCTCCCGGGAGTGGTTCCATACGATTTGGTACAGTTTGCTTTGCATGCGATATATCGTATGCGATCCCAGCCATGGCTGCGGGAACTGTCATATCACCAGTGCAGCACTAACGATCTAGGCGAGCCTATCCGACCCTCACGGATTGGAAACACATCCAAAATGCCCGGTTTCACCCCATATATCGGCCTGAACGCCCTAAATTGGCTGAAATCAGGCATTATCGTTCTAGCATCAATGGGGGAGAACCAGATGGTTTCCCGCCATCAATGATAAAGAGCTACCAAATATTATTTTTCTTTCTCCGGGGTGTCATGGACACGGAGCATAGCTCCGCCCCATGAAGCCATGTCCACGACTCGCTCAATAGCAAAGGGTGACCATCGATGATTCCCTTACATATGGTTTCCCACCATCGAGGTTACCCATCAATGGTAACCATAGATGGATAACCCACCGATGGCCATCCCTATCCTCTGGTGGGAGCACCCGACACTGGGCGATAGGGGTGGGAAGTACTTATCAGAGCGGGACTTGACAGATACATACCTGTGAAAGGCAGCCTAGTGGGCAATCATATTAGCTGCCTTGCGTTTGTCTCTGCAGAGGAGTGGTCGTGGAGTTTTCAGTCTTGATATTGTGAGATTGCCACTAAGCGTTTTCTCGTTCACCTCTCTAGTTCTTCTCTGACAGACGAGACTTACCTTCTAGTCCAGGTAAGTGTATTGCATTATGTACATTGCATTATGAGGGTAATTCAGACGTGATCGCTGCTGTGCGGTTTCACACAGCGGGCGATCAGGTCCAAACTACGCATGCATATGACCCGCAATGCGCAGGTGCGTCGCATGGGTACAAAGTGGATCGACGCTCAGCATGGGTTTGTGCGACGGATCCGTTCACACGGACAATTGCAAGGAGATTGACAGGAAGAAGGCGTTTGTGGGTGTCAACTGACCGTTTTCAGGGAGTGTCTGGAAAAACGCAGGCGTGTCCATGCGTTTGCAGGGAGGGTTCCTGACGTCAGCTCCAGTCCCGGACAGGGTGAAGTGATCGCAGCGGCTAAGTCCTGGGCTGCGCAGAGACTGCACAAAATCAGTTTGTGCAGCTTTGCTACACATGCGTTCGCACACTTGCACAGCTAAAATACACTCTCCCTGTAGGCGGCGACTATCTGATCGCAGCAGTGCAAAAATCGCCTGCTAGCGATCAGGTCTGAATTAGACACTACAGAATAAGCCAAAATGTTCAATGAATTTAACAATGGTTTGAATTTAAAACCAAGGTAAAGGACTTACAGATAGTTATTTAATTCAATTGTCTGGTTTTTGTGGCATATTAGAGAATTAAGTAATTTTCATTCCCAGAGCCAGACTGGGACAATATTGTTTTGCATGCAGAGCACAAAAACCCACTTTTATTTACATATCCGAAGCAAAAAAAACAAAACCCCAACCTTTTTAACTGTATTGTCACAGGAAGATCTGCCATCTTTTTGTTGGCACCAATACTGACACACAATAGTGGCAGCCGTGTGGAGAGAGCACAGTGGCAGTGCAGGAGGATGTGTTGCTATGGAGATGAGGACATGTGTTGCTACAGGGGGAAAGGGGAATGTGTTGCTACGTGGGATTTTCTTAATTTTCACCCACTGGTTGGACCTCCAATACACTACAGCAGGGATGGGGAACCTTCGGCCCTCCAGCTGTTGTTGAACTACACATCCCAGCATGCCCTGCAACAGTTTTAGCATGGCCAAATAGCAAAACTGTAGCAAGGCATGCTGGTATGTGTAGTTCAACAACAGCTGGAGGGCCGAAGGTTCCCCATCCCTGCACTACAGACTAAATAGAAGGTAGCATTTGGAGCATTTATTTATTAATATTAAAATTGACTTACATAGGGCAATAATGTTCCATTGTGCTTTAAAACTGGGAACAAAAGAGCAATATAGCAGTAGTAATAACATATAGGTAAGAGGGCCCTGCTCTCAAACTTATAAACCAGAGGACATACAGAGCTACTGTATCACCTCTGCAAACCTCTCACAATATGCCTGGAACCTACAGTAGGTTTGGCAGAGGAATGTACTAACTGAAGACTCCTATTGTACAGGTTGAGTATCCCTTATCCAAAATGCTTGGGACCAGAGGTATTTTGGATATCGGATTTTTCCGTATTTTGGAATAATTGCATACCATAATGAGATATCATGGCGATGGGACCCAAGTCTAAGCACAGAATGCATTTATGTTTCATATACACCTTATACACACAGACTGAAGGTAATTTTAGCCAATATTTTGTATAACTTTGTGCATTAAACAAAGTGTGTCTACATTCACACAATTCATTTGTTTCATATACACCTTATACACACAGCCTGAAGGTCATTTAATACAATATTTTGAATAACTTTGTGTATTAAACAACTTTTGTGTACATTGAGCCATCAGAAAACAAAGGTTTCAATATCTCACTCTCACTCCAAAAAGTCCGTATTTCGGAATATTTGGATATGGGATACTCAACCTGTATTACTGTATTTCAGACCTTATACTTAAATTACGGAAGCCTGCAACTGTTTTGAATGACCTTAGCTTATTCCACTCCTCTACCACATCCTCCTTCCTTTTGGCACCAGTGAATAACCTGTCCCTGAGTCACCTATTTATCTGTTGCCATAAATCTCACCATCCCTACTTTATGTGTTGATCTCATTTCCTTCACTCCTAGTACTGTCCCAGCAGGGTCGGACTGGCCCATAGGAGTATAGAGGAAACCCCTGGTGGGCCCCATTGCAAGAGGGCCCATCCCCTCCTCTAGGGATCAGGTTTTAGACTGTGCACTTGAATTATACATAAATTACATTTTACTGTATGGTGTATTCACTGCAGTGCATTGCTGTTATTAATCTGTTACATTACCATGCATGCATAGCAGTATTTACTATATATACTAAAAGGGCCCAGATCATACACTGTCTGATAGTTAGCCAGGCATCTGTGGTGGATGGCCACACCCCTAAGCATGGGCCCCCTATTACAACTTTCCCCCGGTGGGCCCTTAAAGCCCCAGACACTGTTTTCAGTTCCAGCCAACGCGTTCCCATATGTCAGAATCATTTCAAATAGACAATTAATGTCACTTTGTTAGTACCATCCACTTTAAGTAGCTTGCTGGACTATCAGCCTTTACTTTACCTGGATACTAAACCATTTATACTGCTGTATTTGGTATGAATTTGTCATGACCAGCTACTCTACCATTGTACATATTGTATCCCACAGACTGCCTTTTATACTTACTTACCCTGTCTATTTTGGTTGGGATATCGCTGGTCACCATACCGATGCCTGGATCTCGGTGTTTAGATTGCCGGTGCAACAAAGACCCTTGCGGGCTCAGTGGCTCACCACAGGTTCTATTCCCACTCTATGGGTGTCGTAGAATAGTCCCTGCTAGTCGGTATGCCAACTGTCGGGCTTTCTACCAAGTGGGATTCTGGCGTCGGTATAGTGACCGGTGGCATAACCGCATCCTATTTCAGGTCCGCCTTTACGAGTAGACCAATGACCCCCTGATGTTATGGGGATGCTTAATTTTGTTTTTTTAATAAACTTTAGGGGGGGAAGGGGGTGCTGGGAAACTGTTTCCAGTACTCTGGGCGCATCAGAGCCAACCCAGGTTTATAGGGAATGGCTCTGGCATTGGTAGCAGCTTCTTACTGGGACCATGATAGTTTTGATGGCATCATGGGTGAGAATGGGCCTGATTCTGGAGATATTTTGGAGTTGGAAGGAACAGATTTAAGAGTTGGCCTGAGTGTGGGGGGTGACTCAGAGAGCAGAGTCAGGAATGACACAGAGGCAGTGTGCTTGGTGTAGAGAAGACAGGGATGTTATCAACAGGGTAGAATAGGTGGGAAATGGAGGGACATGGAATGGGAAGTGCACAGTGGGGTTGTTTCAATAAGATGAAACTCCCCGCCAACTCGTGGATTTTTTGTACGCAGCCCTACGGTGTGAACAAACGTCAGTGAATCCGTAGGTACAATGGGGCAGATGTATTAACCTGGAGATGGCATAAGGAAGTGATAAACCAGTGATATGTGCAAGGTGATAAAGGCACCAGCCAATCAGCTCCTAACTGTTAATTTACATATGGGAGCTGATTGGCTGGTGCCTTTATCACCTTGCACATATCACTGGTTTATCACTTCCTTATGCCTTCTCCAGGTTAATACATCTGCCCCTGTGTGTAATATAGACGCACTTACTCGGGCTTCCAAGTAATTCATGGGTAATTGAATCAACCCCAATGAGTTTGGTTTTGCCCATGCTAAGACTCTGGACTGGTGGGACATCCAAAAGATGGCAGATAGGCAGCAAGAAATGCAAGACAGGGTGGAGGTAGAGGTGAGGTAGATTTAGGCGTTATCAGCATGTAGATAGTATTGCAGGCCAGAGGAGTTGATGAGAATTCCAAGGGGAATAGAGGAATAAGAAGGCTACCAAGTACTTGATCCTCGGTGGACATCTACAGGTACAGTAGATCTACAGGTGGAGGATACCTGTAGCCAACAGTGGAAGCTGCCCCCACAGGTAGGAGAGAGACTGCTGCCAACTAAGCAAACTCTAGTGGACAGTCCTGTATTTGATATATGTCCCTCTTCATGCTGCTTTGCTCATGAAGGGTGAAAGAGTGCATTTAACAGTGCCCATTGTGTTTTACATGGAAGGTGTTGAAGGGTGGTTTACACTTTGTAAAGCAATAGCAATGCCCAAGCAGCACTGTGGCACCCACATCAGTCACTTTGGCCCAGCTTGCAACATGAGGCCACAAAAACCTAAAAACAATTATTTCTAAAATTGTGATCATTTACTCAAATAAAAGGATAAAATATCCATAGATCCAGTTTAACAGATCATAGATTACTCTAAAGGGCAGTCACACTATTAGATATATCTGCAGATCAATTGATCTGCAGATATATCTATGTACGGATCGGGCAGTGTGCTGTGCATACACACAGCCCGATCCGTCGGGGGACTGACGTCATGAACTGGGCGGGCGGGCGCTCGCGCCCGCCCAGTTCACCTGTCAATCACCGCCGGCCGCCGCAGCATGTATACGGGCGGTCGGACGACCGCCCCGTACACACACAGCGACGCGCCAATATATCGTTAGATATATTGGCTGTCGGCTGTGCTGCCCGTACACACTGGCCGACGGTCCCGCGACGGTCCCACACTGGCCGACGGTCCCGCGATGTATCGGCCGTTCAAGAGAACGGCCGATACATCGACCAGTGTGTACGGGCCTTAAGAAAGTGCAGCATTTTTGTGGAGCACACAAAAATGAAAGATACAAAAACACAAATATTTTGCTATGGTTCATCCAAGTCAAGTAAACAACTATTTTTAAGTTGTGCAGAAAGTGATTTATGCTAAATCTCTCTAGTATAAGCCTAGTGATTACTGTATGTTCACAGCTATTTCTCATACGTCCTAGAGGGTGCTGGGATCCACTGCAGTACCAGTGTGAACTGGCTCCTCCCTCTATGCCCCTCCTCCAGACCTCAGTTTAGAAAATGTGCCCAGGCAGACTGGTCGCACTCCAGTGGAGCTCTACTGAGTTTCACTGAAAGACTTTATGTTAGGTTTTTTATTTTCAGGGAGGCTGCTGGCAACAGTCTCCCTGCTACGTGGGACTTATGGGGAAGAAGTAGGAACCAACTTCCTAAAGAGTTTCATGGCTCTGCTTCTGCTGACAGGACACCATTAGCTCCTGAAGGTTACTGAACACTAGCTGCAGCTATGCGCTCACTCCCACAGCATGCCGTCACCCCCCTAACAGAGCCAGAAGTCAGAAGAATAGTATTACCGGAGGTCTGCAGAGAGGGATCTCCGGTCATCGTGACGGCTTAAGGTACCACGCAGCGAGCGGGAACGCTGCGCGAACATGCTATCCATTACACAGTGCACAGCAAGGTGCAGGGCGCGGGGGGGGCACCCTGGGCAGCATGAAACCTACTCTCACTGGCAAAAGGTGGCATATGATGCTGTGGCACAGTCCTACACACCCGCCAGTATAAATATCTAGTTCAATAGCTGAGGAAAAACACGCCATTGCAGGGGGCGGGGCTTCTTCCTCAGGCAGTCAGCACACTGCTCAGCATCATTTTCTTCCAGCAAAAAGCAGGGGAAGAAATGCTAATCCTCCTCTCAACTTCTGATTTTAGTATCAGAGTGCAAAAGGGGGGGGGGGGGGGGGGGGAGTGTATATTGTGGTATTATAACTATTATTGGCAATATATATAGAGCGGAAAGTCTCTGTGTACAGAGTACACGACACAGGGATTTTTTATTTAGGCACTGAGTTGTGGACTGGCAATTCCATTCTGTGTCCCTCTGACAGATTTTACGGTGGGTCTGTCCCCTATAAGCCCCGGAGTGTCTGTGGTGTGATTGTGCACGTGTGTGACATGTCTGAGGCAGGGAACTCTTCCTCTGTGGGAGCCATTTTAGGGACACAAGGATGTAAGGAGGTGGCGCTGCCGTCACACCAAGAGCCTGACTGGGTGAAAAATGTACGTGATAGTGTGAATCATATCAGTAAGAGATTGGATAAGTCTGAGTCTCATGCAGAAAACTGAAAATAGTCTGTTGAAGATGTGATTTTTAATAGTTCTGCCTTTCATCCACAGGGGACCCCTCTGTGTCACATAAACATTTGCACAAATAGTACAAACTGATACCGACACGGACTCCGATTCCTGTGTCGACACTAGTGATTCCAGGGGAATAGATCCTAAGTTAGCGAAAAACATTCAAAACATATTTGTTGCTATAAAGGAGGTGTTAGAAGTTACGGAGCCCCCTCCTTTACCACAGGAGAAGGCTTACTTTAGTAAAGAAGTAATGTAACTTTCCCTCCACCTCATGAGCTGAACAGTCTCTTGGAGGGAGTCTGGTTTAACCCGGAAAGAAATTTCAGATTCCCAAAAGAATTCAGGCAGCTTACCTTTTTCCATGCAGAGGACAGGAAAAGGTGTGAGTCACCCCCCATTTTAGACAGTGCCCTGTCACGGTTAAAGAAAAAGGTGTTTCTCACCTGCGCCTGGAACGGCTTCACTTAAGGAGCGGGCAGACCGCAAGTTGGAGACTACGTTGTAATCTATTGATGTGGCCAATGGGACACTACTCAGGCCTACCATTGCCTGTGCGTGGGTGAGTAGTGCTATTGAAAAGTGGTCAGAAAACTTGTCATCAGACATTGACACAATAGAGACAAGATACTCTTAACATTGGGTCAGATCAAAGACGCTGCTGCGTACATGTTAGAAACCATGATATTGGTCTCTTGGGATCAAGAGCCGCTACCATGGCAATCTCAGCACGGAGGGCATTGTGGATTCGCCAATGGAATGCTGACGCAGATTCCAAAAGGAATATGGAGGCTCTCCCGTGTGAGGCCTTATTTGGAGATGGTCTGGATGCTTTAGTTTCTGCGGCTACCGCAGGTAAGTCGATATTCTTGCCTAATGCTCCTGCGTCGGCGAAAAAGACACATCACTCTCAGATGCAGTCCTTTCGGCCCAATAAATACAAAAAAGTAAAGGTTCCCCTTTCTTTGCGGGTAGAGGAAGGGGAAAAGGAAAAAAGTCCACAGTGTCTCCAGGATCACAGGAGCAGAAATCAACGTCTGCTTCTGCCAAATCTTCAGCGTGACGCTGGGGCTCCCTTGCGGGAGTCCGCTCAGGTGGGGGCACGTCTGAAACTCTTCAGTCACTTCTGGGTTCAATCTGGCCTGGACCCGTGGGTCGTACAAATAGTGTCCCAAGGGTACAAATTGGAGTTTCAACACATTCCCCCATGCCGATTTTTCAAATCAACCATACCAGCTTCTATCCCGGACAGGGAAGTGGTAGCAGCAGCAATACAAAAATAGTCTCAGGATCAAGTCATTGTCCTGGTTCCCTTGTTACAACAAGGAGAAGGGTTTTATTCAAGCCTATTTGTAGTCCCGAAGCCGGACGGCTCGGTCAGACTGATTCTAAACCTGAAAAATCTGAATCTCTACCTGCAAAGGTTCAAGTTCAAGATGGAATCTCTGAGGGCAGTGATTTCCAGTCTGGAGGAGGGGGAATTCATGGTGTCAGTGGACATAAAAGATGCCTACTTACATGTTCCCATTTATCCTCCACATCAATCTTATCTGAGATTCGTAGTGCAGGATTGTCATTACCAATTTCAGATGTTGCCGTTCGGACTCTCCACGGCAACTGAGGGTGTTCACCAAGGTGATGGGGGAGATGATGGTCCTCCTTCGACAGCAAGGAGTCAATATAATTCCTTACCTGGACGATATCCTGATAAAAGCGAGATCCAGGGAAATGTTGGTGCAGAACATTGCACTCTCCCTGACAGTACTTCAACATCACGGTTGAATCATAAATTTTCCAAAGTCACAATTGGAACCGACGACAAGATTGTCCTTTCTGGGGATGATACTGGACACAGAAGTACAGAGGGCATTTCTTCCAGTAAAAAAGGCTCTGGAAATCCAGAGAATGGTCAAATAAATTCTGAAACCAACAAGAGTGTCGATTCATCAATTCATTCGGGTGTTGGGGAAGATGGTAGCGGCCTACGAGGCCATACAGTTTGGCCGATTCCATGCCAGAGTATTCCAGTGGGACCTATTGGACAAGTGGTCCGGATCCCATCTACAAATGCATCAGAGGATAATCCTGTCATCCAAAGCCAGAATTTCGCTCCTGTGGTGGCTACACAGTTCTCACCTCCTAGAGGGACGCAGGTTCGGGATTCAAGACTGGATCCTGGTGACCACGGATGCAAGTGTCCTAGGCTGGGGAGCAGTCACACGGGGGGGGGCTTCCAAGGAAGATGGTCAAGTCAAGAAACTTGTCTTCACGTAAACGTTCTGGAATTGAGAGCCATTTACATCGGCCTTCTACAAGCGGTGCATCTTCTTCAAGATCAACCCGTACAGATCCAGTCGGACAATGTAACAGCAGTCGGCTACATAAACCGTCAGGGCGGAACGAAAAGCAGAGCGGCAGTGGCAGAGGTGTCAAAGATCCTCCTCTGGGCAGAGAGACATGCAAGAGCTCAGTCGGCAATTTTCATTCCAGGAGTGGACAACTGGGAAGCAGACTTCCTCAGCAGACACGATCTCCATCCAGGAGAATGGGGCCTCCACCAAGAAGTCTTCGCAGAGTTGACAGGTCTTTGGGGAATTCCTCAAGTAGACATGATGGCATCTCGTCTCAACAAAAAGCTTCAGACATATTGTTCCAGGTCGAGAGACCCTCAAGCAATAGCAGTAGATGAACTAGTGACCCAGTGGGTGTTTCGGTCGGTATATGTCTTCCCTCCACTTCCACTGATACCAAAAGTTCTCAAAATGATAAGAAGAACAGGAGTTTCAGCGATCCTCATTGTCCCAGACTGGCCAAGGATCCAGATCTTCAGGAGTTGCTCATAGAAGATCCTCGGTGTCACAACTGAGGGCCTGAGCTGACGGAAGGCAGCCTCAGTTGTAGGGGCTGAGATGTACCGGAACCTGGGAGGTTGTATCAGACCCCTGGACATGTAAGTAACATGAAGAGAAACCGCCCGAAGGCGTGACCACGACAACTTGAGTAAAAGTCAATGATATTTATTTATGACAAACTCCATGCATCACAGTAGCAGTAAAAAGAAACATAAAAATCAGCAGAGAAATAATAATACCGGTGGAGAGTGGTAAACTGCAGAAAGGACACCGGCCCTTTAAGAGAAGCTGTACACTGCTGGAAGCTGAGCTGGAAGCAGGTGATGTTGTAGCTGGAAACAGGTGAGTCCAGAATGGATCGGAGAGTCAGGCTACACCGCAGATGGAATGCTGGTGCGGGTCTCTATAGCAGAAGTCTGGAGACAGGAGCTGGAACCTGGAAGACAATCACAGGAGAGAGACAAACTGGAACTAGGTTTGACAACCAAAGCACTGACGCCTTCCTTGCTCAGGCACAACCTATTTATACCTGCAGCAAGGAAGGCATTGGCTAGGCAATTATGCAAATGAATAATACAGACAGCAGATTGGTGAATATGATCAGATGACAGAATCCAAGATGGCTGCGCCCATGCAGACACTTGGAGGGAAGTTTGGTTTGTAATCCATGTGGTCTGGAAAACAGTAATGGCGGCGCCGGCCACCGGAGACAGGAGACGCCAGGCTGACAGGTGCACATCCAACCACGCGGACACAGCGGAGGCCGCGGCTGACGTAATCGCCACTCTGAATGCAGAAGCTCAGGAACGGCGGCGGAGGCCGCGGGAGACGCCATGCCAGATGTATAAGGCGTTACTGTGACAGCGTCCAGAGAGACAGGAGAGGATGCGGGAATATGCACATCAGGATAACAGATGGGATCCGGTCCTGGAGCGCTGAGCCAGCCTTAGGAGGCATCTGATGGGTAAGAAATGGCGTCCAGATACCCGGATCGTGACAGCACCCCCCCCTTTAGGAGTGGCCCCAGGACACTTCTTTGGCTTTTGAGGAAACTTGGAATGGAATCTCCGGACCAAGGCAGGAGCATGGACATCAGAAGCATTGGTCCATGAACGTTCCTCAGGGCCATAACCCTTCCAGTCAATAAGATACTGAAGTTGACCGTAACGGTGACGTGAGTCCAGGATCTTGGCCACTTCATACTCAACGCCTCGTTGAGTTTGGACTTTCGGAGTTGGAGGAAGTGAGGAATGAAACCGATTCAAGATTAGCGGTTTCAACAGGGAAACATGGAATGTCCTGGGTATTTTTAAGAAAGGAGGTAACTGGAGTCTGTAAGCAACAGGATTGATGACTTGATCAATTTTAAAAGGACCGATGAAGCGAGGTGCAAACTTCATACTGGGAACTCTCAACCTCAAATTCTTCGTGGATAACCATACCCGATCACCCACCTTGAGAGCAGGAACTGCTCGACGCTTCTTATCCGCAAACTTCTTGTACCTGAACGATGCCTTGAGCAGAGCTGATCGTACGCTCTTCCAGATATTGGCAAACTGATGCAAGGTGATATCCACTGCGGGAACAGAAGTTGCTGGAAGCGGTTGGAACTCAGGGACTTTAGGGTGGAATCCAAAGTTGGTGAAGAATGGTGTTGAAGGAGATGAAGAATGATACTGGTTGTTATGACAGAACTCGGCCCAGGGAAGTAATTGAACCCAGTCATCTTGAGAGGAGGACACATAGATGCGGAGGAAGGACTCCAAGTCCTGATTCACCCTCTCAGTTTGACCATTGGTCTGAGGATGGTAAGCCGTGGAAAACTTTAGCTTGACTTGGAGGACTTGACATAAACTTCGCCAGAATTTGGCTGTGAATTGAACTCCTCGATCTGAGATAATTTCTTCTGGAAGACCGTGGAGTCGGAAGATCTCTTGTATGAATACTTGAGCCAACTTGGAAGCTGACGGAAGACCGGTGAGAGGAATGAAGTGTGCCATCTTGGTGAACCGGTCAACTACGACCCAGATGGTATTGAACTTGTTGCACATGGGCAAATCTGTAATAAAATCCATCGACAAATGGGTCCATGGTCGACGGGGAACAGATAGTGGAACCAGTTGCCCCGCAGGCGACTGGCGGGATACTTTATGTTGGGCACACTTTGGGCAAGATGCAATAAACTCCAAAACGTCCTTTTTCACAGTTGGCCACCAATAGGACCTAGAGATAAACTCCAGGGTTTTTTGGATACCTGTATGTCCGGCAAAGCGGGAAGCATGGGCCCAATGCATGAGCTTCTTCCTTAGTGTCGGCTTCACAAAACTTTTCCCTGATGTCCATCCCTACCGTGGAGAATGCCAACGGATTTATAATAGGATGCTTGTCTGAAGACTCTGACTCATTTTCTTGCTCCCATGAGCGGGAAAGGGCATCGGCCTTGCGATTCTGAGAGCCCGGACAGAACTGGAGTTTAAAGTCGAATCTGGAAAAGAAAAGTGCCCATCTGGCCTGACGAGGGTTGAGACATTGTGCGCCTTTTAGATATAGAAGGTTCTTGTGGTCTGTAAGTATGGTGATTGAATGAGAAGCTCCCTCCAACAGATATCTCCACTCCTCTAGAGCGAGCTTGATGGCTAGCAACTCCTGGTCGCCAATGGCATAGTTGCGCTCCGCTGGGGAGAACTTCCGGGAGAAGAAACTGCAAGGATGTAAATGGCCATCTTTAGCCCTCTGAGATAACACCGCTCCTACTCCAACGGAGGAGGCATCCACCTCTAAGATAAAAGGAGAGTCGATGTCAGGCTGTTTCAGGACAGGCGCAGAGATGAACCTCTGTTTCAAAAGATGAAAAGCTTGCATGGCTTCTTCAGACCACTTGGACGGGTTAGCACCCTTCTTGGTGAAAGCAGTAATAGGCGCCACAATGGTGGAAAAGTCTCGTATAAACTTTCGGTAATAATTGGCGAACCCTAAGAACCTCTGGACCCCTTTGAGGGTTAAGGGTACCGGCCAATTCTGGATTGCTTGTAGTTTCTCAGGATCCATCTCTAGTCCGGAACCGGACACAATGTACCCTAGAAACGGAATGGACTTGACTTCAAAGACGCATTTCTCTAATTTGCAGTAGAGATGATTGACACGGAGACGGGACAGAACCTCCTTTACCCAAAAACGATGTTCCTCTAAATTGTTGGCAAAAATGAGGATATCATCTAGATAGACCACGACATGACGGTATAGAATGTCTCTGAAGATCTCATTGACGAAATGCTGGAAGACAGCTGGAGCATTGCTCAATCCGAAGGGCATGACGAGGTACTCATAATGTCCGTCACGGGTGTTAAATGCGGTCTTCCACTCGTCACCCTCACGGATCCGGATGAGATTGTATGCACCTCGCAAGTCCAGCTTTGTAAAGATGGTAGCTCCGCTAACTCTGTCAAAGAGCTCAGTAATCAGGGGTAAAGGATAGCGGTTCTTGATGGTAATGTCGTTCAAACCTCTGTAGTCGATGCACGGCCGCAGACCACCATCTTTCTTTTTTACAAAGAAGAAGCCTGCGCTGGCTGGAGAAGAAGAAGGTCGAATGAACCCCTTTGCTAGGTTCTCTTTAATGTATTCCTCCATAGAATGCGTCTCAGGCAGAGACAACGGATAAGTTCGGCCTCGAGGTGGAACCTTCCTTGGAACGAGATCAATCGGGCAGTCCCATTCTCTATGAGGAGGAAGGATATCAGCAGAAGCTTTACTGAACACATCCGTGAAATCTTGATATGGAGGAGGTGGAACATCAGACGACCTGGGGGAGGAAGAACAGACAGGTAACACTTTAAACAAACATGTCTCAGCACAGGAGGAACCCCATGCCAGAATTTGCGTAGTCGTCCAATCAATTGTAGGATTGTGAAGACGGAGCCATGGAAGGCCCAGGACCACAGGATGTGTGGCGCTTGGAATCACTAAAAGTGAAATAAGTTCGGAATGAAGAACTCCCACTCTCAGACGAACTGGTAGAGTCCTTAGAGAAATAACTGTATCAAAAATTTTACTGCCATCCACGGCAGTTAAGGAAAAGGACGAAGGAAGTCTCTCGGTGGGTAGGGACCACCGCTTAACATAGGCTTCGGTAATAAAGTTCCCAGCTGCTCCGGAATCAAGGAGGGCAATGACGTTCTGATAACGTTGAGCAACTTGAAGCGAGACTGGGAGATTACAATCTTGAGGGGATGGAGAGGAGATCATTACTCCTATCCGGCCCTCTCCTTGGCGAGCTAGGGTCTGGAATCCCGGACGTTTGGGACAAGCATTAATGGTGTGAAACGGAGCTGCACAATAAAGACAGAGAGACTCGGAGAGACGTCTTCGGCGCTCAGCAGGAGTTAAACGGGAACGGCCAATTTGCATGGGCTCATCTTTAGTTGGTGACAGTTGGCGAGGAGGAGGAGCAGAAGATTTTGGAGCAGATGATCTTCCACGCTCAGTTGCTCTCTCTCTGAAACGTAAGTCAACTTTTGTACAAAGTGAGATTAGCTCATCTAACTTGGAGGGTAAGTCTCTGGTAGCCAACTCGTCTTTAATACACTCAGATAAACCATGCCAGAATGCAGCATACAGGGCCTCGTCGTTCCATGCCAGTTCGGATGCCAGGATCTGGAACTGTATAAGATATTGTCCTACAGTACGTGATCCCTGGCGTAAACGGAGAATCTCAGACGAAGCTGAAGTTACCCGGCCTGGCTCGTCGAAGATGCGCCTGAATGTTGACACGAATGCAGTGTAAGAAGATAGCAGGGTGTCGGACCTCTCCCATAACGGTGATGCCCAATCAAGGGCTGAGCCACTGAGAAGAGAGATGATGTAGGCAATTTTTGTACGGTCACTGGGAAAACTGCCAGGTTGTAGCTCAAACTGAATCTCACACTGGTTGAGAAATCCCCTGCAGAATCTTGGAGAACCGTCAAATTTTGCTGGCGTTGGAAGATGAAGACGTGGAGCAGAAACGGGTAAGGTGGGTGGGGTTATAGCTGGAGTCACTGTGGTTGACGCACCGGACGCGTCTGATCCACGGAGAGTTGTCTGAATCCCATCCAGCCGAGTAGAGAGATCCTGGAGACAGCGGATGATGTGGCCCTGTGCAGCCTCCTGATGTTCAAGTCGGGCTGCCAGTTCTTGCATCGGCCTGGCCGCTTGATCCTGGTCTCCGGCTGGATTCATTTGGTCAGTGCTTACTGTCACAACTGAGGGCCTGAGCTGACGGAAGGCAGCCTCAGTTGTAGGGGCTGAGATGTACCGGAACCTGGGAGGTTGTATCAGACCCCTGGACATGTAAGTAACATGAAGAGAAACCGCCCGAAGGCGTGACCACGACAACTTGAGTAAAAGTCAATGATATTTATTTATGACAAACTCCATGCATCACAGTAGCAGTAAAAAGAAACATAAAAATCAGCAGAGAAATAATAATACCGGTGGAGAGTGGTAAACTGCAGAAAGGACACCGGCCCTTTAAGAGAAGCTGTACACTGCTGGAAGCTGAGCTGGAAGCAGGTGATGTTGTAGCTGGAAACAGGTGAGTCCAGAATGGATCGGAGAGTCAGGCTACACCGCAGATGGAATGCTGGTGCGGGTCTCTATAGCAGAAGTCTGGAGACAGGAGCTGGAACCTGGAAGACAATCACAGGAGAGAGACAAACTGGAACTAGGTTTGACAACCAAAGCACTGACGCCTTCCTTGCTCAGGCACAACCTATTTATACCTGCAGCAAGGAAGGCATTGGCTAGGCAATTATGCAAATGAATAATACAGACAGCAGATTGGTGAATATGATCAGATGACAGAATCCAAGATGGCTGCGCCCATGCAGACACTTGGAGGGAAGTTTGGTTTGTAATCCATGTGGTAATGAAAACAGTAATGGCGGCGCCGGCCACTGGAGACAGGAGACGCCAGGCTGACAAGTGCACATCCAACCACGCGGACACAGCGGAGGCCGCGGCTGACGTAATCGCCACTCTGACACTCTGCATGCAGAAGCTCAGGGACGGCGGCGGAGGCCGCGGAAGACGCCATGCCAGATGTAATAAGGCGTTACTGTGACAGCGTCTCAGAGAGACAGGAGAGGATGCAGGAATGTGAACATTAGGATAACAGATGGGATCCGGTCCTGGAGCGCTGAGCCAGCCTTAGGAGGCATCTGATGGGTAAGAAATGGCGTCCAGATACCCGGATCGTGACAGCACCCCCCCCTTTAGGAGTGGCCCCAGGACACTTCTTTGGCTTTTGAGGAAACTTGGAATGGAATCTCCGGACCAAGGCAGGAGCATGGACATCAGAAGCATTGGTCCATGAACGTTCCTCAGGGCCGTAACCCTTCCAGTCAATGTATGAATACTTGAGCCAACTTGGAAGCTGACGGAAGACCGGTGAGAGGAATGAAGTGTGCCATCTTGGTGAACCGGTCAACTACCACCCAGATGGTATTGAACTTGTTGCACATGGGTAAGTCTGTAATGAAATCCATCGACAAGTGGGTCCATGGTCGACGGGGAACGGATAGTGGAACCAGTTGCCCCGCAGGCGACTGGCGGGATACTTTATGTTGGGCACACTTTGGGCAAGATGCAATAAACTCCAAGACGTCCTTTTTCAGAGTTGGCCACCAATAGGACCTAGAGATAAACTCCAGGGTTTTTTGGATACCTGTATGTCCGGCAAAACGGGAAGCATGGGCCCAATGCATGAGCTTCTTCCTTAGCATCGGCTTCACAAAACTTTTCCCTGATGGGGGCGTAGAGTCCATCCCTACCGTGGAGAATGCCAACGGATTTATAATAGGATGCTTGTCTGAAGACTCTGACTCATTTTCTTGCTCCCATGAGCGGGAAAGGGCATCGGCCTTGCGATTCTGAGAGCCCGGACAGAACTGGAGTTTAAAGTCGAACCTGGAAAAGAAAAGTGCCCATCTGGCCTGACGAGGGTTGAGACATTGTGCGCCCTTCAGGTATAAAAGGTTCTTGTGGTCTGTAAGTATGGTGATTGAATGAGAAGCTCCCTCCAACAGATACCTCCACTCTTCTAGAGCGAGCTTGATGGCTAGCAACTCCTGGTCGCCAATGGCATAGTTGCGCTCAGCTGGGGAGAACTTCCGGGAGAAGAAACTGCAAGGGTGTAAATGGCCATCTTTAGCCCTCTGAGATAACACCGCTCCTACTCCAACGGAGGAGGCATCCACCTCTAAGATGAAAGGAGAGTCGATGTCAGGCTGTTTCAGAACAGGCGCAGAGATGAACCTTTGTTTTAAAAGATGAAATGCTTGCATGGCTTCTTCAGACCACTTGGACGGGTTAGCACCCTTCTTAGTGAAAGCAGTAATAGGCGCCACAATGGTGGAAAAGTCTCGTATAAACTTTCGGTAATAGTTGGCGAACCCTAAGAACCTCTGGACCCCTTTGAGGGTTAAGGGTACCGGCCAATTTTGGATTGCTTGTAGTTTCTCAGGATCCATCTCTAGTCCGGAACCGGACACAATGTACCCTAGAAACGGAATGGACTTGACTTCAAAGACGCATTTTTCTAATTTGCAATAGAGATGATTGACACGGAGACGGGACAGAACCTCTTTAACCCAAAAACGATGTTCCTCTAAATCGTTGGCAAAAATGAGGATATCGTCTAGATAGACCACGACATGACGGTATAGAATGTCTCTGAAGATCTCATTGACAAAATGCTGGAAGACAGCTGGAGCATTGCTCAATCCGAAGGGCATGACGAGGTACTCATAATGTCCGTCACGGGTGTTAAAGGCGGTCTTCCACTCGTCACCCTCACGGATCCGGATGAGATTGTATGCACCTCGCAAGTCCAGCTTTGTAAAGATGGTAGCTCCGCTAACTCTGTCAAAGAGCTCAGTAATCAGGGGTAAAGGATAACGGTTCTTGATGGTAATGTCGTTCAAACCTCTGTAGTCGATGCACGGCCGCAGACCACCATCTTTCTTTTTTACAAAAAAGAAGCCTGCGCCGGCTGGAGAAGAAGAAGGTCGAATGAACCCCTTTGCTAGGTTCTCTTTAATATATTCCTCCATAGAATGCGTCTCAGGCAGAGACAACGGATAAGTTCGGCCTCGAGGTGGAACCTTCCCTGGAACGAGATCAATCGGACAGTCCCATTCTCTATGAGGAGGAAGGATATCAGCAGAAGCTTTACTGAACACATCCGTGAAATCTTGATATGGAGGAGGTGGAACATCAGACGACCTGGGGGAGGAAGAACAGACAGGCAATACTTTAAACAAACATGTCTCAGCACAGGAGGAACCCCATGCCAGGATTTGCGTAGTCGTCCAATCAATTGTAGGATTGTGAAGACGGAGCCATGGAAGGCCCAGGACCACAGGATGTGTGGCTCTTGGAATCACTAAAAAAGAAATAAGTTCGGAATGAAGAACTCCCACTCTCAGACGAACTGGTAGAGTCCTTAAAGAAATGACTGCATCAAAAATTTTGCTGCCATCCACGGCAGTTAAAGAAATGGACGAAGGAAGTCTCTCGGTGGGTAGGGACCACCGTTTAACATAGGCTTCGGTAATAAAGTTCCCAGCTGCTCCGGAATCAAGGAGGGCAATGACGTTCCGATAACGTTGAGCAACTTGAAGCGAGACTGGGAGATTACAATCTTGAGGAGATGGAGAGGAGATCATTACTCCTAGCCGGCCCTCTCCTTGGCGAGCTAGGATTTGGAGTTTCCCGGACGTTTGGGACAGGCATTAATGGTGTGAGACGGAGCTGCACAATAGAGACAGAGAAACTCGGAGAGACGTCTTCGGCGCTCAGCAGGAGTTAAACGGGAACGGCCAAGTTGCATGGGCTCATCTTTAGATGGTGACAGTTGACGAGGAGGAGGAGCAGAAGATTTTGGAGCAGATGATCTTCCACGCTCAGTTGCTCTCTCTCTGAAACGTAAATCAACTTTCGTGCAGAGTGAGATTAGCTCATCTAACTTAGAAGGTAAGTCTCTGGTAGCTAACTCATCTTTAATACGCTCAGATAAGCCATGCCAGAATGCAGCATACAGGGCCTCGTCGTTCCATGCCAGTTCGGATGCCAGGATCTGGAACTGTATCAGATATTGTCCTACAGTACGTGACCCCTGGCGTAAACGGAGAATCTCGGATGAAGCTGAGGTTACCCGGCCTGGCTCGTCGAAGATGCGCCTGAATGTTGACACGAAGGCAGTGTAGGAAGATAGCAGGGTGTCGGACCTCTCCCATAACGGTGATGCCCAATCAAGGGCTGAGCCACTGAGAAGAGAAATAATGTAGGCAATTTTTGTACGGTCACTGGGAAAATTGCCAGGTTGTAGCTCAAACTGAATCTCACACTGGTTGAGAAATCCCCTGCAGAATCTTGGAGATCCGTCAAATTTTGCTGGCGTTGGAAGAAGAAGACGTGGAGCAGAAATGGGTAAGGTGGGTGGGGTTATAGCTGGAGTCACTGTGGTTGACGCACCAGACGCGCCTGATCCACGGAGAGTTGTCTGAATCCCATCCAGCCGAGTAGAGAGATCCTGGAGACAGCGGATGATGTGGCCCTGTGCAGCCTCCTGATGTTCTAGTCGGGCTGCCAGTTCTTGCATCGGCCTGGCCGCTTGATCCTGGTCTCCGGCTGGATTCATTAGGTCAGTGCTTACTGTCACAACTGAGGGCCTGAGCTGACGGGAGGCAGCCTCAGTTGTAGGGGCTGAGATGTACCGGAACCTGGGAGGTTGTATCAGACCCCTGGACATGTAAGTAACATGAATAATAACTGCCCGAAGGCGTGACCACGACAACTTGGATAAAAGTCAATGATGTTTATTATGACAACTCCGCAACACAGCAGCAGTAAAAGAAAACGTAAAAGTCAGCAAAGAATAAATACAGTTCCTGGGTACTACAGGATGGCAGGAGCCACAGGGCACTGGTAGTGTGAGATAGTTCTTATGATCTTCTAGATGGAAAGTCCTTACCAGGCCCGACTGTAGCAATGGAGATAACCCAGGATTGTGCCAGCTGGTGTTCCAGGAAAAGCTGGGTTGCTGAAGATAAAACAGCTGCTGTGGATACTGGCTGGAACCAGACTGTTGTTAGCACGGAGTGGATACTGGCTGGAACCAGTTAAATAATAAATGAACTTGGGAGCGATGAAATATGAACTGAAATGTAGAACTTGAGAGCGGAGAAATAATAATACCGGTGGAGAGTGGTAAAGTGTAGAAAGGACACCGGCCCTTTAAGGGAAGCTGTACTCTGCTGGAAGCTGAGCTGGAAGCAGGTAATGTTATAGCTGGAAACAGATGAATCCACAATGGATTGGAGAGTCAGGCTACACCGCAGGTGGAATGCTGGTGCGGGTCTCTATGGTGGAAGTCTTGAGACAGGAGCTGGAACCTGGAAGACAATCACAGGAGAGAGACAAACAGGAACTAGGTTTGACAACCAAAGCACTGACGCCTTCCTTGCTCAGGCACAGTGTATTTATACCTGCAGCAAGGAAGGGATTGGCTAGGCAATTATGCAGATTTAACAATACTGACAACAGATTGGAGGAAATGATCAGCTGACAGAATCCAAGATGGCTGCGCCCATGCAGACACTTGGAGGGAAGTTTGGTTTGTAATCCATGTGGTAATGAAAACAGTAATGGCGGCGCCGGCCACTGGAGACAGGAGACGCCAGGCTGACAAGTGCACATCCAACCACGCGGACACAGCGGAGGCCGCGGCTGACGTAATCGCCACTCTGACACTCTGCATGCAGAAGCTCAGGGACGGCGGCGGAGGCCGCGGAAGACGCCATGCCAGATGTAATAAGGCGTTACTGTGACAGCGTCTCAGAGAGACAGGAGAGGATGCAGGAATGTGAACATTAGGATAACAGATGGGATCCGGTCCTGGAGCGCTGAGCCAGCCTTAGGAGGCATCTGATGGGTAAGAAATGGCGTCCAGATACCCGGATCGTGACACTTAGGAGGCATCTGATGGGTAAGAAATGGCGTCCAGATACCCGGATCGTGACACTCGGCCTCTTCCTCTTTGCGAGGACCTGCTGCAGCAGGGGCCGTGCGTGTATCAAGACTTACCGCGGCTACGTTTGACAGCATAGCTGTTGAGCGCTGAATCCTAGCCCGAAAGGGTATTCCCAAAGAAGTCATTCCCACTCTTATTCAGGCCAGAAAAGGAGTAACGTCTAGACATTACCACCGTATTTGGAGAAAATATGTGTCTTGGTGTGAAACCAAGAAGGCTCCAACGGAAGAGTTTCAGTTAGGACGTTTTCTCCATTTTCTCCAGGCGGGTGTGGATGCGGGCCTACGATTGGGTTCAATCAAGGTTCAGATTTCGGCCGTGTCCGTTTTCTTTCAGAAACAATTGGCCTCCCTTCCAGAAGTTCAGACATTCGTGAAAGGGGTTCTGCACATCCAACCTCCATTTGTGCCTCCTGTGGCACCATGGGATCTTAACGTGGTGTTGCAGTTCCTTCAATCGGATTGGTTTGAACCTCTCCAGGAGATAGAGTTGAAGTTTCTCACTTGAAAAGTGGTCATTCTGTTGGCCTTGGCATCTGCAAGGAGGGTGTCTGAGTTAGGGACCTTGTCTCACAAGAACCCTTACTTGATTTTCCATGAAGATAGGGCGGAGTTAAGAACTCATCAGAAATTTCTTCCAAGGGTGGTTTCTTCTTTCCATATAAACCAACCTATTGTGGTGCCAGTGGCTACTGACACCTTCGCTGATTCAAAGTCTCTGGATGTGGTCAGGGCTTTGAGAATTTATGTTGCGAGAACAGCTCGGATACGGAAAACAGAGGCTATGTTTGTCCTGTATGCTCCCAACAAGATTGGGTGTCCTGCTTCTAAGCAGACTATTGCGCGCTGGATTAGAGGTACGGTTCAGCAAGTTCATTCCAGGGCAGGATTGCCGATACCGAATTCGGTGACTGCCCTTTCTACTAGAAAGGTGGGCTCATCCTGGGCGGCTGCCCGGGGGGTCTCGGCAGTACAACTTTGCCGAGCAGATAATTGGTCAGGGGAAAACACGTTTGCTAAGTTTTACATGTTTGACACCTTGGTTGATGAGGACTCAAGTTTGGTCAATCGGTGCTGCAGTGACATCCGCACTCTTCCGCCCGTACTGGAGCTTTGGTATAACCCCATGGTACTGAAATGGACCCCAGCATCCTCTAGGACGTATGAGAAAACAGTATTTTAATACCTACCGGTAAATCCTTTTCTCCTAGTCCGTAGAGGATGCTGGGCACCCAGCCAAGTGCGTACTTTACCTGCAGTTGTTAATTTGTTGAAAATGTTTTCAGCACGTTTGCTGTAATGTTCATGCCCGTTGGCATGTGTTTTGTTGAATACCATGTTGTGCGGCATGGTTGCAGTGTGAGCTGGTAGGAATCTCACCATTAACTTAAAAGTAAATCCTTTCCTCGAAATGTCCGTCTCCCTGGGCACAGTTCCTATACTGAGGTCTGGAAGAGGGGCATAGAGGGAGGAGCCAGTTCACACTCTGAAAGAGCCTTAAAGTGCCCATGGCTCCTGCGGAACCGTCTATACCCCATGGTACTGAAGTGAACCCCAGCATCCTCTACGGACTAGGAGAAAAGGATTTACCGGTAGGTATTAAAATCCTGTTTTTGTCATACTTATGATTTTCTAAATAGGGCAAAGGGTTTTTGTAACCCACATTTTTACTGTAATTATTTCCATTCTATTGTCAGTGGTGTTTGCGTCTGCACAAAGCTTTCACTTGACAAGTTGTTGGTCTAAGTAAGCAACTTACATTGCATCCTACTCAACGCTTAAGACAGCCACCTGCTAAATATTGCTACACATGTGGATCAAAATTGGATGCTGCCCGGTAATCAAATAAAGGATCAAATAAAATAAAAGATCAAAATGTAATTGATCAGTGTGAGATATGCCCATAAACTCAGGGACTGACTGCCACTGCCTGTGTGTGGTAAGGGGTGTTGGGCAGGTACAAACCATTTAACACAAAAATTTGTTAAAAACCGGCGCTCCTCAGAGGTAAGAAAACCCAAGAGTATGAAAACTTCGTCCTGATCAGTGGTCAGGTGATCCCACACATATGGAAAGATACTCACTTTAGTGTTCAATCTCGCTTTCCCATAAAGGTATCTTTAGTAGAAAATCAGCTGGCTGCTCGTCAGGAATAGTAAGCTCACACAATAAAACTTACATTAAGATTCTGTCTTGAGTTGTCTTTCCATATGTGTGGGATCACCTGACCGCTGATCAGGACGAAGTTTTCATACTCTTGGGTTTTCTTACCTTTGAGGAACGCTGGTTTTCAACAAATTTTTTGTGTCAATTAGTTTGTATTTTTTGGGATTTCAAGGGGTGAATTCCATGTGTTAAATATCTAGCTGCTAAAACTGTCTGGCGCGCAGGGCTGTATATAATTTCCTTTTACAGGTACAAACCATGCCAGCCCTGGATGCTGCAACCACACCACGTGTGTGCTGGTGGAAAATGGCAACCATAGTTTATACAAAAGAGGCCCGACGGGGTATGGTCAAATGCGGCTATTGAGCATTGAGTGCCCACTGGATCTGCCAGCGGCCCTGCTAGCAGGCACACACACATCATCTACAAGTAATCCAATTTATTAACATAAATTTTATAGCGCCAGCATATGCACAATGCCTAAATCTAGTCTAATTTAACCACCCACACGTGTGGCCAAATTGGAAAGCGATTCTGCCACTTCGTGATAAGCCCAAGGGGTAAAACTGCTAAGCAGCGTTTTTCAAAGCCACCTTGACTTCAGCAGCTGGATTTAAAGTGGATGTGATTATCATCCTGGCAGTCAGGTTGCCGGCGATCATGTAACCAGCGCGGGAATCCTGGCGCCGAAACGCAAACGCTGAAATCCCAAAGGTATCGGGGGCAAGCCAGGTGCCCGCACTAGTTAAAGATCCAAAGTGGTGCAGCATTCCAGGCATACCTAAAAAGTACACTTACAATGGTATAACAGCAGCTCTCCTTACTCGTCCCGCCTGCTTCTTAGCCCTAGCCCCCAACCCGAACCTTAGCCCTAGCTGCCACCCCAGGCAGGTTAGGGGGCAGGGGAGGGGTAAAATATTTACTTCCCCTGTCAGCATTCTAAATGTCGAGATGCCAGTGTCGGTCATGTGACCACTGACATCCCTACCACCTTGATCATATATCACACCCATTTAGAGGGGCGATAATATTAAATAATAAACCAGGATTGTTCTGTATTCAATATTATTCCTTTTGGTCGAGCAACTGAAAACATTGAAGACCCAGCAGCCTTTGAAGGGTGCAGCTTAGTAAAATCACCCTCAAGTGTCAGGATTGGCCTATGGCTGGCGACCTTTACAAAAATATACCTTTTTTTTTTTTTTATTGATTTCAAATGACAAAGAGCAACCTCTCTGGAGTTACTCCACCTAAAATGCTTATTTTACCTTTTACTTTACCATCACTCCTACTAAACTACCCTACCTTAATAGCAGACAGAACCCAAACTTTCGTTATAACTGATATGCACACTCAATGCTGCTTAGAGGTAAATTTACTAAAGCTTCTAAAACAGAGAATTGGTGATGTTGCCCATAGCAACCAACAATTAGATGATGTCTACCATTTCTCTAATGCCTTTTAGAAAATGATAGACAGCATCTGATTGGTTGCTATGGGCAACATCACCAATTCTCTGTTTTAAAAGCTTTAGTAAATTTACCCCCTGGATGCAGCAACCTATGCAAAATGTGCCTTTTTTATTTTATAACCCTTTACACCTTCACTTTTGTCACAAACTGCATTCAACTCTGCATTAGCACCTTAGAGAGCTTGATGGTTTCAGCCATTGATGCTACACATTTGCAAATAAGAGAGACATTGCACATGCGCAATGGAATGCTGCACATGAGTTAGTGTTACTTTTTGTGGTATATTACATCACCAAACATCAGTAAATACACGAGAAAGGAGAAAGAAACGGTGGCAAACATCGCAACCGAATGGCTAACCCAACAGTGGCTAAAAATCATCCATAACAGATAGCCATCCCTACCACCTAGCATTATGGTTATGGCCCATTTAGTCCGAAACCCTGCCGTTACCCTATACCTCCCAAATGACCTTGTTTTGGCAGGACGGTTCGACTCCTGATTCTATAGTATACCGCACAATTTGTAAGGCTGAGAAACCAAGGGAACACACGTGTGCGCAATATAACCACCTATTCAATACTGCACACACCAGTCAACAGGGTATGTCATCCAACCAGGACTAGAGATAGCCATAAATGGTTTAATGCCAATGAGTTTATCATCGATGGAGGAGGTACGATGCCAATACCACACACAGGCAAATGAAATCCGATGAAAGTGCACAACAATCAGTGCCTCAGCAATCAAAGGTTTACGGCCCATGGGTAGAAATCATCGGCCACTGATGGGGTGTGTGCTCATATGAACAACACTAACCTGAACTAGGACAGTTGGAGTGTTTACAATTCATAAACCTTATTATTCAGTGTATTCATCATTATTTTGGTTTCATACATTTGCCCCAAAATGTTTTACTTCTCAAAAGCCCTGATTCATGGACCTCAGTAGGGACAGGTTTATTTTGCTCACTTAAATGTTGGGACTCTGGAGGTATGGGTATGCCATAACCTGGTAGCCAGGTTAAGCTTGTGCATGGGGCAGGCAGGAGTGTGCACCCCCAGGCACTGGCAGTTACACAGAGAAATAAACCAGTCATGTCCAGCCAGGACCCCTCTGTGCCTGTCCGCATATGTAGTAACGCAGTGTCCCCTCTGCCAGGCGCCCATCTATAGCAGCAGCCCGGTACCCCCTCTGCCAGGCGCCCATTTATAGCAGCAGCCCGGTACCCCCTCTGCCAGGCGCCCATCTATAGCAGCAGCCCGGTACCCCCTCTGACAGGCCCCCATCTATAGCAGCAGCCCGGTACCCCCTCTGCCCGGCGCCCATCTATAGCAGAAGCCCGGTGCCCCTCTGGCAGGCGCCCATCTATAGCAGAAGCCTGGTGCCCCTCTGCCAGGCGCCCATCTATAGCAGAAGCCCGGTACCCCCTCTGCCAGGCGCCCATCTATAGCAGAAGCCCGGTACCCCCTCTGCCAGGCGCCCATCTATAGCAGTAGCCCGGTACCCCCTCTGCCAGGCGCCCATCTATAGCAGCAGCCCGGTACCCCCTCTGCCAGGCGCCCATTTATAGCAGCAGCCCGGTACCCCCTCTGCCAGGCGCCCATCTATAGCAGCAGCCCGGTACCCCCTCTGACAGGCCCCCATCTATAGCAGCAGCCCGGTACCCCCTCTGCCCGGCGCCCATCTATAGCAGAAGCCCGGTGCCCCTCTGGCAGGCGCCCATCTATAGCAGAAGCCTGGTGCCCCTCTGCCAGGCGCCCATCTATAGCAGAAGCCCGGTACCCCCTCTGCCAGGCGCCCATCTATAGCAGAAGCCCGGTACCCCCTCTGCCAGGCGCCCATCTATAGCAGTAGCCCGGTACCCCCTCTGCCAGGCGCCCATCTATAGCAGTAGCCCGGTACCCCCTCTGCCCGGCGCCCATCTATAGCAGAAGCCCGGTGCCCCTCTGCCAGGCGCCCATCTATAGCAGAAGCCTGGTGCCCCTCTGCCAGGCGCCCATCTATAGCAGCAGTTCGGTACCCCCTCTGCCAAGCGCCTATCTATAGCAGAAGCCCTCTGCCCCGCGCCCATCTATAGCAGCTGCCCAGTACCACCTCTGCCCGGCGCCCATCTATAGCAGAAGCCCGGTGCCCCTCTGCCAGGCACCCATCTATAGCAGAAGCCCGGTGCCCCTCTGCCAGGCGCCCATCTATAGCAGAAGCCCGGTGCCCCTCTGCCAGGCGCCCATCTATAGCAGAAGCCTGGTGCCCCTCTGCCAGGCGCCCATCTATAGCAGCAGTTCGGTACCCCCTCTGCCAAGCGCCTATCTATAGCAGAAGCCCTCTGCCCGGCGCCCATCTATAGCAGCAGCCCGGTACCACCTCTGCCCGGCGCCCATCTATAGCAGAAGCCCGGTGCCCCTCTGCCAGGCGCCCATCTATAGCAGAAGCCCGGTGCCCCTCTGCCAGGCGCCCATCTATAGCAGCAGCCCGGTACTCCCTCTGCCAGGTGCCCATCTATAGCAGCAGCCCGGTACCCCCTCTGCCCGGCGCCCATCTATAGCAGCAGCCCGGTACCCCCTCTGCCCGGCGCCCATCTATAGCAGCAGCCCGGTACCCCCTCTGCCCGGCTCCCATCTATAGCAGCAGCCCGGTACCCCCTCTGCCAGGCGTCCATCTATAGCAGCAGCCCGGTACCCCCTCTGCCAGGCGCCCATCTATAGCAGCAGCCCGGTACCCCCTCTGCCAGGCGCCCATCTATAGCAGCAGCCCGGAACCCCCTCTGACAGGCGCCCATCTATAGCAGCAGCCCGGTACCCCCTCTGCCCGGCGCCCATCTATAGCAGAAGCCCAGTGCCCCTCTGCCAGGCGCCCATCTATAGCAGAAGCCTGGTGCCCCTCTGCCAGGCGCCCATCTATAGCAGAAGCCCGGTACCCCCTCTGCCAGGCGCCCATCTATAGCAGCAGCCCGGTACCCCCTCTGCCCGGCGCCCATCTATAGCAGAAGCCCGGTGCCCCTCTGCCAGGCGCCCATCTATAGCAGAAGCCTGGTGCCCATCTGCCAGGCGCCCATCTATAGCAGCAGTTCGGTACCCCCTCTGCCAAGCGCCTATCTATAGCAGAAGCCCTCTGCCCGGCGCCCATCTATAGCAGCAGCCCGGTACCCCCTCTGCCCGGCACCCATCTATAGCAGAAGCCCAGTGCCCCTCTTCCCGGCGCCCATCTATAGCAGAAGCCCGGTGCCCCTCTGCCAGGCGCCCATCTATAGCAGCAGCCCGGTACTCCCTCTGCCAGGCGCCCATCTATAGCAGCAGCCCGGTACCCCCTCTGCTCGGCGCCCATCTATATCAGCAGCCCGGTACCCCCTCTGCCCGGTGCACATCTATAGCAGAAGCCCGGTGCCCCTCTGCCAGGCGCCCATCTATAGCAGAAGCCCGGTGCCCCTCTGCCAGGCGCCCATCTATAGCAGAAGCCCGGTACCCCCTCTGCCCGGCGCCCATCTATAGCAGAAGCCCGGTGCCCCTCTGCCAGGCGCCCATCTATAGCAGAAGCCCGGTACCCCCTCTGCCCGGCGCCCATCTATAGCAGAAGCCCGGTGCCCCTCTGCCAGGCGCCCATCTATAGCAGAAGCCCGGTGCCCCTCTGCCAGGCGTCCATCTATAGCAGCAGTCCGGTACCCCCTCTACCCGGCGCCCGTCTATAGCAGCAGCCCGGTGCCCCTCTGCCAAGGCGCCCATCTATAGCAGAAGCCCGGTGCCCCTCTGCCAGGCACCCATCTATAGCAGAAGCCCGATGCCCCTCTGCCAGGCGCCCATCTATAGCAGCAGTCAGGTACCCCCTCTGCCCGGCGCCCGTCTATAGCAGCAGCCCGGTGCCCCTCTGCCAAGGCGCCCATCTATAGCAGAAGCCCGGCGCCCCTCTCTTCCAGGCGCCCATCTATAGCAGAAGCCCGGTGCCCCTCTGCCAGGCGCCCATCTATAGCAGCAGTCCGGTACCCCCTCTGCCCAGCGCCCGTCTATAGCAGCAGCCCGGAGCCCCTCTGCCAAGGCACCCATCTATAGCAGCAGCCTGGTGCCCCTCTGCCAGGCGCCCATCTATAGCAGAAGCCCGGTACCCCCTCTGCCAGGCGCCCATCTATAGCAGTAGCCCGGTACCCCCTCTTCCCGGCACCCATCTATAGCAGAAGCCCGGTGCCCCTCTGCCAGGCGCCCATCTATAGCAGAAGTTCGGTACAGCCTCAGCCAAGCGCCTATCTATAGCAGAACTTCAGAACTTGAAGCCCTCTGCCCGGCGCCCATCTATAGCAGCAGCCCGGTACCCCCTCTGCCCGGCACCCATCTATAGCAGAAGCCCGGTGCCCCTCTGCCAGGCACCCATCTATAGCAGCAGCCCGGAGCCCCTCTGCCAGGCGCCCATCTATAGCAACAGCCCGGTACCCCCTCTGCCCGGCCTCCATCTATAGCACAAGCCCGGTGCCCCCTCTGCCAAGGTGTCCATCTATAGCAGAAGCCCGGTGCCCCCTCTGCCAGGCGCCAATCTATAGCAGAAGCCCGGTATCCCATCTGCCCAGGGACCCAGCGTATGCACAGAAGAAGCATTGCAGTCCGGTGCCCCAGTGTGCAGGAGCAGCAGACACTGACAGTCAGCGGGAACGCGATGACCCCGGTCACCCCAGCACCCCCCGCCGGCAGCAGGAAGTGATGCAGGCAGGGTGACGGTGACCGGGAAGCGCGGTGACGGAGGAGGAGGAGGCGGCGGCGGCGGCGTTCAGCGGCTGTCTCTGGATGGGAGGACGGAGCGCAGTGTCCGGGATGTACGCTGGAGCATCCCCCGGCACCGTCATGAGCAGCCGGCCTGGCCCACAGTCACAGAGCCACGGAGTCTAGCAGCCGGCCTCTCCCAGCAGGATGAGCGCCCTGTGCCGGCACTGAGCACAGCCATGGAAGGGGTGCTCTACAAATGGACCAATTACATCACAGGTCTGGGTTCTGCAGGCATGATGTGTGTCATATACATGTGTAGTGTGTGTAATATCACATATGTGTAGTGTGTGTAATGTACATGTTTAGTGTGTGTGTGTAATATCACGTGTTGTGTGTAATGTACATGTGTAGTGTGTAATATCACATATAGTGTAGTGTGTGTAAGGAATACATACAATGTTTAATGTGTGTGTAATATCACATGTGTGGTGTGTGTAATATCACATATTGTGTCCTTACACACAATGTACTGATGGCCGGGATTCCGGCCACCAGTATTCCGGCAGCGGGACGAGTACTAGAAAGCCCCTTGCGGGCTTGCTGCGCTCGCCACGCTGGGGCATGGCGGGTTGCGCTCGCCACAGGTTATATTCTTCCTCAGTGGGTGTCGTGGACACCCATAGAGAGAGAAAAGCCTGTGGTGCTGGTATTTCACCGCCTGGCAGGATTCCGGTGTTGGCATTTTGACAGTCTCGTCTCCCGTGTGTAATACATATGTGACGTGCATATAATACATGTGCTGTGTGTATAATTTGTATGAGTAATACATGATGTGTGTATAATATATGCAGTGTCTATAATATATGATGTGTATATTACATGTGGCTTGGGTGAAATACATATATGTGATATGTATAAGGGCTGGGTACGAAATCCCGGCAGCCAGAATCCTGATGGTCAAAATGCCAGACGGACCTAACCTCTTCTCCCGCAGCCTAACTCTAACCATCTCCTCTTGCTACCTACCCCTAACCCCCTCTAATGACCAGTATATTCAATAGGAGTAGGATCCATTCTGACATGCAGTTGTCGGAATGGATCCGACAACCCCTATTTAATGGACAGCCAAATCCGAGTGTCCAATTTGGCCGTACACAGGGACTCGCCCTGCTGCTGCTGTCAGCGGCTGCAGATGCGCTGACAGCAGCGGCCAGGTGCGCAGGTGGCGGCGGACAGGAGCGGGATGGCGGCGGGGGGGGGGGGGAGCAGAGATTGGCGGTGGCAGGAGGAGCTGGCTGCAGGGAGAGATGTGCCTGCGGGCGGCGGAGAGAGCACAGATCGGCGGCCGGTGGGAGGAGCTGGCTGTGGGGGAACATGTCTGTGGTGGCGGGGGGAGGTACCTGGCCGGGGGATGGCCAGGCACCTCTCTCCCTGCAGCGCCTCCCTCCGCCGCCGCAGACATGTCCCCTCACGCAGCCAGCTCCCCCCGTCGGCCACCGATCTCTGCTCCCCCCGCGGACCGCAGCACTGCTTGTCTCCTCACCTCAATCCGACTTGGTTTCAAGTCGGATTGCCGATCTGTGCTCCCCCCGCGGACCGCAGCACCGCTTGTCTCCTCACCTCAATCCGACTTGGTTTCAAGTCAGATTGAGTTTGTCGGAAAGGGGGCTAATAAAACCTGTCGGATTTGGCCCCATTTCCGACAAAAGCACGTGGATAGGCGGCTATTCCGCCGGTCCACATGTTTTCCGACAAGTCGAGAATTCCTGCCTTATCGGAAAAAATCAGCCCCTATTGAATAGGTCGGAACCCCTTCCAACCTATTTCTGTCGGTAGCTGCCGTCTTTCCGACAAGACGGCAGCTTCCGACAGTTATTGAATACAGCCCATAGTTTAAAACTTTATAATGTTGTTCATAATAAGTGTCCTGTGCAGATGTCAGTTGGGATTGAAGTGAGGAGGAGGGAGTTTATGCCTATAAAACGATGCAATAAAGATGCATTGTAAACCACACAGGTTGGATATTATAGCCATAGAAATTGTAATTTAGATTACATTGTAAGCACTCAGGAGCTGGACATTGGGGGTAATTCCAAGTTGATCGCAGTTGGGCAAAACCATGTGCAGTGCAGGGGAGGCAGATATAACATGTGCAGAGAGAGTTATAGGCCCTACATACTGGCCGATTTGTTTGAAAGATATGAACGATCTCGTTCATAAATGAGCGAGAACTCGTTCATATCTTTCAGTGTGGAGGCTCCAGCAATGAACGATGCGCGGCCCCGCGCTCGTTCATCGCTGGTCCCCCGTCGGCTGTGCATGCAGGCCAATATGGACGATCTCGTCCATATTTGCCTGCACTTCAATGGAGCCGCGTGACGGGGGGAGTGAAGTAACTTCACTCCCCCCGTCACTGCCCCCCCGCCGCCGGGTCGCTCGTCGGCCGTATCCGCCGGCGGGCAGCTCGGCGGCGGATCGGCCAGTGTGTAGGGCCCTTTAGATTTGGGTGGGGTGTGTTCAATCTGCAATCTAAATTGCAGTGTAAAAATAAAGCAGCCAGTATTTACCCTGCACAGAAACAATATAACCCACCCAAATCTAACTCTCTCTGCACATGTTATATCTGCCTCCCCTGCAGTGCACATGGTTTTGCCCAACTGCTAAAAAATTTCCTGCTGCAATCAATTTGGAATTACCCCCATTATTTCCTCCTTTCTTCTCGTCCTTTCCCATCTACAGAGTAGAGTCCTTGTGTTGGCTGCTTACTTGTTGTGTGTTATTCTTTAGGTTGCTGCCATATATTTCTTGTTCAGTAATTCGCTCACTGCATAACGGCTGTTTACGTATCGGGACTGATGCATGGCAGCACACAATGGTACATATAGTAGCACACAAGCCCGTTTTACAGACAGATCTTGCGTTATTGCGATGCGCATGCTCCATAGCCCATTCGTACAAGTCATACTTATCTCGGTCACATGTCTACTTGCGGATTTACTGGTATACTGTATATTAATGTTTCTGTATAATGGTCTTACAGTATTACTATCATACTGTATGACCATAATATGTATTTAGGTAGTGTATACTTTGGACATGCGTTCTATTTATGTGGTCCATTATAGTTGATGGTGAATTTCTCAATTCAGATACCGTGCAGTGTTTTTTATAACCTGCATCTGCCCCTTTTGGTTTGGGTTAGGGCATTGGGGTTAGTTTAGGGGTGGGGAACCTTTTTTCTACCAAGGGCCATTTAGATATTTATGAAATCCTTCGGGGGACATACAAAAATTATCAACTTAAAAATTACCCTGTTCCCCAGTAGTTCTGCCCCTTAGAGGTACTGAGTGCACGCGCCGAAGGCCAGATACACAAATGCCCCCACAGTGCCAGGTATACAGATGCCCCCACAGTGCCAGGTATACAGATGCCCCCACAGTGCCAGGTATACAGATGCCCCCACAGTGCCAGGTATACAAATGCCCCCACAGTGCCAGATCCACAAATGCCCCCACAGTGCCAGATCCACAAATGCCCCCACAGTGCCAGATCCACAAATGCCCCCACAGTGACCCTCCACCCCACTGTGCTGCTCACTGCTGCTGCTCCGTCTGGCGGCGGCGTGTCTCAGCTGTCAGGGGGTCAGGGCAGGGTGGAGAGCGTGGCTATGTTGGGCGGCGGCAACGTGTAGGATCTCAAACCAGCCGCCTGGTTCAGAGCTCACGGACCGGCAGCGGCGGCTCCTGATTGTCTGCCTGTCCGCGAGCTCTGATTGGCTCACGAACCGGAAGCTGGTTTTAGATCCTACCCGCCGCTGTCGCTGGACATCTAGCTGCGCTCTCCTCCCTGCCCTGACAGCTGAGACACGCCGCCACTCAGTCCGGCGGCGACGTGTCTCGCTGACACAAGCGGGTGGGCCGGAACAAACGGCTTTGCGGGCCTTATACGGCCTGCGGGCCGGAGGTTCCCCACCCCTGGTTTAGGGCATGGGTCTTCAACCTGTGGCCCTCCAGCTGCTGTGGAACTATACATCCCAGCATGCCCTGCCACAGTTTTGCTATTAAGGCATGCTAAAACTCAGGCAGGGCATGCTGGGGCGTATAGTTCCACAGCAGCTGGAAGACCGCAGGTTGAAGACCTATGGTTTAGGGTATTGGGTTAGGGCAGTGGTTCTCAAACTCTGTGCCGTGGCACCCTAGGGTGCCTCGGGACATTTACAATTCAAATTATATATGGTCAATGTAATAGGGAAAACCAGTGCTGGTGGCTGTCCTTCATATATGTACAAACAGAAGCAAATCTTGTCCCTCACCACACAATTGCACCTAAGGACAATTTAAATGGATGTAATATTTCTTTCTAAATTTCTCAGTAAAGAAACATTTGGCCTAGGGGTGCCGTGAAAAAAATTCTGATACTCTAGGGCGCCGTGATTCAAAAAAATTTGGGAACCACTGGGTTAGTGTATTAGTGTTAATTCTAGCGCCTGGCACCTGTCACAACCCATGCAGTTTCTCTTTCCTGCCTGGGGTGTCGCTCTCTGCTCTGGTGCTTCTATCACACTATAGGCCTAAATCAGTAAGGATTGCAAATTTTTCTAAGTAGCAGAATTTGCAATCCTAGTTATCGCATGCGGGGGGCCGCCCAGCATGCTGAACGCTCCCCCCCCCTCCACCAAGCAGAAATTGCAATCGCACCGCAATTATTGATCGCAGAAATGAGGGTTGCCTTCTGCCGGCGCAGCTTGGCTGCTCCCGCAAGAGGCCCGCCGCCACCTTTCTGATCGCGGCAACTGCCTGTGACGTCACACAGCCGCCGCGATCACGGCCACACCACCGCCACGCCGCCCCACCCCCATTTGGATGTTGCTGCTCCTGGTTCTCCGCCCCCGCACCGCTCTATCTCCGCCTTGCAAACGGAGCATTGTCCCCCCCCCTCGCCTCGCAAACACCTCTGCCTGATTGACATGCAGAGGCGTTTGCATTATCTGCGGGCGCCTGCAGAATGTAATTTTTGCGGTGGGATCACCTATTGCGATCCAACCTGAATCGGGCCCCATGGTCTATTTCAGCACTGAGCTACAGGTCAGACTGTAAAGAGGAAGTGCACGGGTTGTGACAGGTGCAGGGTGCTAGAATGAAGATTAGGTATTATGGTTCGTTTTTGTGGAATGTAGCATGACAGCGACTCCTCTAGTAAAATTATCTCCACCCAAATAATATATTAAAGCTTGTCATGCGTTTGGAATTGTAAACAGCTCATTCTCCTTGACTAGGAATTCTAGCTTCTGTTATTGTGGCCACGTCTAAAGATGTGTTCTTTCTCTGGCTGGGTCCACAGGATTATCCACAGGATAACATTGGGATATGGTTGAGCGACAGCGGAAATGGCACCAACACGGTCACGAGCTTTCTGGCCTCCCAGGATGCATCGGGGCTTCCCCATATAGTCCCGCCCACTGACTCACTGACGCTTGGTGCGGCAGGAAGCCGCATGGTCACAGGGCTGCTGTGAATAAAGCAGCCTGAAGCTTTTATTATGTTATTTTTATAGACTTACTATGTTTTTTGAGCGACTTTTCTTAACAGCGTCTCAAACGCATACTGGAAAGAGTCGCTCCAACAACTCCCCATCGGGTCGCAACAACGCTTACCTTCGTGGTACAGTGCTGTCTCGACGGGCATCTGTGTCGGATGTTCTAGCAGGTCCAGCAGACGTAACCAGGCTGTGGCCAGAGCATGGGGGGAAGGTAAGTCTATGGATTTCCTCTTACTAGAGGGGTCCGGACACAGCTACACTGTATTGGTGGAGACTACAAACAGTGTGTTGATGCACCGAACATTTCGAGTGCGACAGCGCTACGCTCCGGGGATCATAGGCGCCAGGACTAGGTAGAGGCCGCGATCCTTAGAGTTTAAGTCAACAGGGGGATTCAGACGCTCTCCTGGCCGCCCCTCCTCCGAGTTCATGACCAGTTTCCGCGTGTCCCCCGTCCATGAACTGAATGACCTCACTTCCGTCTCAGACGCTACCACGAGGGTACTCGGTCGCAGCTTAGACGCTGCGGTTGTGTACACTAGAGATCCCGCCTAGACCGAGTTGCAGGCCTTAGCGTCTGCATACACGTGGAAGTAGCTGAGCGTCCGTGTCCGTCTGGAGCGACTGTGTCCGTTATCAGTTATCAGGAGCGGTAGTGTACATCAGTAGCGTCTGAATCCACTCAGCGTCTTACGAGCGAATTTGCTTGGATATGAAAGTGTGGTGAGTTTCCCTGTATCCCGCTCTACGGCAGTACTAAAAATTCTCTCTACTTGTTAGTAAGAATTGTTCATTTTTAGTACATATTGCTTATGAGATCTGTATATTACTGTATTTTCTGCATGTTATGTTGAAAAAGAACCAGTTGAAACAGAAGTACAATTTTCCTACTTACTTGTAAGTTGTTATGGGGGTTGTATTCTCATATGACAATGTCTAATGCCTTAACATGTGACTGACTGCTAGTATGTGTGCTGACTTTTCTATGTTGACAGTCCTGTTCTGACCCTCAATTCAGATGCACGGCTGTGGTCAGATTGATCTCACTTCTATATACTCATATATAGGTGATTTTCAGTCACAAATTGTGTAGTCATTAACAGATTATTACCATGTCTGTGAGCGGCAAAAGTGACGAGGAGAATTTATCAAGCACTCCTACATCCCTAACATGCTTATCTTGTAAGACAGGGGTAATTGATATGGACCAATTGGTCACTTATGAGGGGTTGTGTGCGAACTGTTTTGCTTTTCAGCAAAGTAAAAAACAGGAGTTGGTTCAACCACCAACAGAGCCACCATGGAATATGTTCGCAAAGACTTTATCTTCAATAGCGGACAGGTTAACTCCGGTAGCACCACCTCAAGGGTTAGGTTACACTTTAACCCATACATGCAGCTCCCTTCCTACGGCTTGGTTCCAGTAGCCTCTACAAGCAACCAAGGGACAGGTAAGACTAAGACAGATGCGTCTATGTGGCAGACTACACAAGATGATACAACAGATGATGATACAGTATATTCAAAATGATGATCAGTCGCAGAGTTTTAGTTCAGAGGATGTAGCTGAACTTATTGATGCTGTGAAGGCTGTTCTCTCTTTGGAAGAGCCAGCCAAGACAGTATTAAAATCTAAAGCACCTGTGTTTAAACGAACAAAATCAGTTAAAACTGAATTCCCAGCGTCAGATGAGCTGACAGAAATGATGGATGAGTCTTGGGCGACGCCCAGTAAGAAATATAAGATTCCGAAAAGATGGAATTCTTATTATCCATTTCCAGCTGCGGATTGTTCGAAAGAGAAGTTCCTCCAAAAGTAGATGCACATGTACTGCGACTTGTGCATAAATCTGCTTTACCACTGTCATCTACCTCACTAAATGATGTCACAGACAGAAGGGTAGATAGCTTCTTGAAAAAATTATTTTCTCTAGTAGGAGCAGTGGTAAGACCTGCTATGGCTTCGGCCTGGGTAGCAAAGGCAATGGGCTAATGGATAGAGGAACTAGAGAATGACATCTCTTCTCCTAATAGGGAGCAAGAGTATCATTTAAGCCGTTTAAGACAATCTGCCCAATACTTGGAAGAAGCAGCAATTGATGTAGGTACAGTTGCTTCTAAAGCTTCAGCCTTGACAGTAGCCGCTCGCAGAGCAGTTTGGCTACGTACCTGGAAGGCAGATGCGGAATCCAAGAAAGAATTGGAAGCATTGCCTTTCATTGGTAATATATTGTTTGGGAAACCATTATCTGATATCCTAGAATCAGAGGCTGAATCAAAGAAGGTCAGATTTCCGGCTACTTATAACCATAAGTCTAAGGTTTCAAAGTTTTGCTCATTTCGCTGGCAAAGCAAAGCGAAAACTAAAGAGGAGTCTAAGCAACCCCAGTTCAAAACCAGGGGTAGGAAGCAGTGGGCTAGCAAAAAGCCAGCTTCCAAGCCTGAACAGAAACAATCAGCCTGAAGAGACGGGCCTCCACCTGGAGGATTCCAGGATTGGGGGCCGACTCCTTCATTTTGCACACATATGGCAACAGTCAACAACAGATGCTTGGGTGCAGAAGGTGGTATCTCAGGGGTATGGGTTCCCATTCAAGAGGCAGCCTCCTCAAAGATTTTTTTTGCACCAGCCCGTCTTGTATAGAGTCGAAGGCCAATGCCCTTCAAGAAGCAGTCCAAAAATTACTGCAGTCAGGTGTGATTGTCCCAGTACCACCATCACAGAGGGGACAGGGGTTTTACTCCAATCTATTTCTGATCCAGAAGCCAAATGGGTCATTTTGACCAATTCTCAATCTGAAAATGTTGAACAAATACATTTGGATCCCAAGGTTCCACATGGAGATGTTACGCTCCATAATGTTGGCTATGGAACCGGGAGATTACATGGTATCTCTGGATGTACGGGATGCTTACCTACATGTGCCTATAGCACTGCCTCATCAGTGTTACCTCAGGTTTGCCATCCTCCAGGAACATTTTCAGTTCCAAGCTTTGCCCTTCGGGCTAGCAACAGCACCCAGGGTGTTTACCAAAATTATGGTGGTTATGGCAGCTTGTCTGCGCAAACAGGGGATAAGAATATTCCCATACCTCTACGACCTGTTAGTCCTAGCACATTCGCAGGATTTACTTTTGAGCCATCTTCAACAGACAATAGTTTGTTTACAGAGACACGGGTGGCTCATAAATTGGGAAAAGTCGTCTCTGAATCCGTCACAGCGGATGGTTCATTTGGGGGCCATATTGGATTCAGACCTACAGAAAGTTCTCTTACCAGAGAAAAAGATAGTCAAGGTGCAGGTCATGGCTCAGGAAGCGTTGCACGCCCAGACAATGTCAGTCCATGCAGCAATGCGACTGTTGGGTCTGATGGTATCAACCTTCGACATGGTGGAATATGCGCAGTTCCACTCCAGACCATTGCAGCACCTTATTCTGACCAAATGGAACGGAAATCAGCAGACGATAAAAAAGCAGATGATAAAGTTTCCAGTAAACGTAAAAAGGTCTCTAGCGTGTTGGCTACAGACAGACCATTTAAACAAAGGGAGACCCTTTTGGATAAAAGAATGGCAAGTCCTGACAACAGATGCCAGTCTGCAAGGCTGGGGTGCGGTACTCGGAAGCCTTTGGTTCCAGGGAAAATGGACCGCAAGGGAAAGTCGCCTGCCAATAAATCTGTTGGAAATAAGGGCCATTTATATGGCTCTAGCTCAGGCAAAGGACAGTCTGCAAGGAAGACCTGTCCAGATTCGCCCAGACAGTGCGACAGCAGTAGCGTACCTCAATCATCAAGGAGGAACACACAGCAAAAGATTGATGGTGGAAGTAACACCCATTCTAAGATGGGCAGAGCTCCATCTTCCAGCATTGTCAGCAGTGTTTGTCCCAGGTGTTCTGAACTGGGAAGCGGATTTTCTCAGTCGACACACCATTCAGGAAACCAAATGGGCATTACACCCAGAAGTGTTTCAGACACTAGTGAACAGATGGGGTCTACCAGAGATAGATCTCATGGCGTCTCGTCTAAACAACAAAGTTCCGAGGTACGGATCGAGAACAAAAGATCCCGGAGCGGTCCTTGTAGACGCGCTTTCAGTAGAATGGAAATTTCATCTGGCATATCTGTTCCCTCTAATATCTCTGTTACCCAGAGTAGTGAGAAAAATAAAGCAAGCAAAGGGAGCCATAATTCTAATAGCTCCAGCTTGGCCAAGAAGGCATTGGTACACAGATCTACTGAGAATGTCTGTGGAAGCACCAATACTGCTCCCTCAACGTCCAGATCTGTTAATGCAGGGTCCTTGTTGCCACAGTCATCTGGATCGTCTGTCTTTGACGGCGTGGCTA